>NC_092014.1:11196373-11531373 GCF_042242105.1 Pempheris klunzingeri | reverse complement strand
AAACCACCTTTCTTCTCCATTCTGACACTTGGTTTGAACTTGAGCAGGTCCTCTTGACCATTTCTACAACAGAGTTTCGGCTCATTACGTATTTGCATGAATAAGCAGTTGAACAGGTATACCTAATGAAGTGGCCAGTGAGTGTATGAAAATGTGCTCTATTAGCACCATCTAGTGGATAAACTGTGAAGTTGTCAGATATAGTAGGCAGCTTGTGTTGTTGGCATCTCCTCAATGTGTCACTCCATCTAATAATGAGCTGCTTGTTAAATCCGAGCATATATCTCATATACGTTTGACCTAAAAATCACCATTAACGATGTATAACGAATGCTGCTTTTTCCTATCCTTAGACACGGGAGGCAACACACCATAATGCCGTCCAACGTGAACTACCAGGCCAACATCTGGGCACTGAGAGAACTGGGCTGCACGCATGTGTTGGTTACGACGGCCTGTGGCTCACTGCGGGAGGAGATTCAGCCGGGAGACATTGTCCTCATAGATCAGTTTATCGACAGGTGAGAGATATTGCGATATTGTCTCCTTCCAACATATGCGCAGAATGTATAGGAGAATTTCGGAGCATTTAAATTGTATTTCCTAATATGTATTTTAAAGTCACTGTCGACACTAGTCATTATAGTGAGGGGAATACTATTCTTTAAAGTGGTGTTAAAGTGAAAACATGATGTGTTTGCAAGAGCAGAAATATTCAGGCTAGAAAAAACAAGATTGCGTTTACCAGTGGCACACAGATATATTTAGATTGAGCTTAATGCAGAAACGTGTGTAGGAAGTCTGTCTCCTCTGGCTATTTTTCAGAACATGATTTCAGTTTCAGTGCCATTCCTCCTGTTTGTTCTCTGTGAGCTTATGACCCCCCCCCCCCCCCCCCGATCGCTGCCTGGTTCAGAAAAGTACATTTTTAGACGGTGAGCAATGTGGAGACATTAATTTGCCATTCACAACTAAAAACGCAACAGGCATTTCAAGACTCAGTTTTTCAGCCGAAGAACAGTCCTATTAGCCAGTAAATTTCACCCAGCTGGATGACGAACCGGGGCCTTTGCCTGCGGGCAACACAGAGTTAAACATTGTTTTCATTTGCGTACCACAGGGTGTCTACATGCATCAGCAAGTTAGATTTAAGACTTTATGACTTTTTAGTGCCACTGTTTAATTGAATTTAAAGCCAATATTGCAATAACAATTAACATGAAATCTGAAAATATAGTTGTACGAATGAATATGCTGACAGTTCAAAGGTGTAAGTGTGGCAAAATGGGAAGTAGTGGTTCAGTTAAAGACAATTTGTTGCAATACGTTGAAAATGAAAATATATTTGTTCTTAAAGAAATTAATCACTACACCTAACCCGGAGTTGCAGACGTCAAATGTGTCGCCAAACTGTAACAGGATGACGGAGACGTTTGAAGTCGACTCTGAAGTGATTTTGCCAAACATTAGATTTTAGACGACAGGCTTACAGCATCTAAATCAAAATCTTCAAACAGAATTTAAGACTATTGAGGCCTTTTATTTGTAAATGTGAATTCAAGGCATTTCAAGACTCTTTAAAGGACCTGTAGCCGCCCTGTACTACCCAACATACATACATACACAACATTCATGTCTTATCATAATCTGTGACTATGAACACCCTAAGCGTTTCCACTTATTTAAAGGTTTTGAACGTTTTTTGAAATCCAATCTGGAAAGCAACGCAGCACACCACAGCGTGCAGTTTATGCGAATAAAGCGGCCGCGTCGCTGATTTCTTATGAATGAAGCCCTCAGTGGGTTTCTGTTGCATAATTTGACCTTCTGTCAAAGTTTGTTATTGGCTGTTGTCATGTAATGTTTGTACAGGAGGTCTATTGTGCAAAAATGCAGGCGTCTTCCCACACGTCTCACTGACAGGATTCATGTTACTGTGTGACGAGGATGTCCAGATAGTTGAGTGAGAACTGGGGGGGGGGGAAGGACTTGACTCACCATGTTTGACACGTTTGTCAAAGCCGGTATTTGTTTACTATGATGTTCAATGGGAAGCAGTATTACCCTCGGCTAGTTGTTCTTCTCTTCTGTTGGGCTTTCAAGTGTCGTCGTTTGCTTAGGGCTTCAGTGACGGTTAAAAATGCCACCTATTAGAAACCATGACACCAATGTATTAACAGAACTCACGAACTTCGCTACAGAAATGGCTTTTCTAAACAGGCAGGGCTCCTTCCTGCCCGTCTCATGTTTCTTTCAGTGTGTTGCAGTCTCCGAGTTGTGAGAATTTCAGCCTTCAGTCCTCGTTCATTCACTTAACTGAGCTAATGTACACAATTTGTCGGCTTTCTTACTTACTTACTTTTTCGCTAGATTTTTAATTCCTGTGATATCAGTTTACATTGATTCACTGTGCTGTTAAGGTTTTTTGATGCTGCTCTTGATGAAAGTTCAGACGACTGATTCCTGTGTTTGTTTACATCTGTAATAAATATCCCTTTGTTGCAACAAGCCCTTTAAAATTGTCTATTTCCCCGCTTTTAACCACTTTAAGATCATTCTTCCTTAGAGAGGAGACGGAGAAAGAGATTCTCTCTTCTTCGCCGACATGGGAAAGCATATTTTCTCAGCAGCGTTCTGCCCTCCAGGCACATATACATACACATAACCGATGTGTAGCATGACCCTGTGGGAGTGTCGTGCTCAGTTAGCTGATTGCACAAATTACATTAAATGACTCAACATGTGCAGTGAAGAGGTGTTGTTTTAAATAGGGTGGCTATGAGTGGGCACGCAGCTGGTTGAATTGAGATTAGTAGTAAACTGCCGTGCCACAGTCGTGTCAGTGTGTCCCCGTGCACACTTGTGTACAGCCACATCACGCTGCCTGTGGCCTGTGGCTTTACTCGCCTGTGTTAGTGGAGCTGATGAATAGGCTCAGCTACCCAGCCTGTAGCACAGGCAAGATCTATTTATCAGAAATGAGGAAGTTGCTTGTTGGGACTTGTTCAGACTTGTCCCAGAGCATGTGACCGCCTGTTTCTGAACACTGTCTTTACTTTTTTTTTTTTTTTTTATGTCACCTCTGTACTTGGTTTGTTGTGGGTCAGTGCTACTGGCTTTATAGCGTTTTAAGAATAACTGACTCACAGTAAGATCCTCCTAGTTTAACCCTACATTTACATTCGTTGCATTTGCAGTTTCACTTTGCTTAGTATGACAGTTTGTTCTTGGTATTTGATAAAAGTGATTTGAAAAGACATACTGGCCAAGTGGCACCTCAACAACATTAACATTTAACTGATCTGTTTTTCATGCTACCATTAATGTTTGTTTAAAATTGTATCTGTGATTAAAATCTGAATTAATGTATATGTATATGCACATTTAAAAAGCTCAAACAACTACTTAAAAAATTCAAATGCCCTAATAGAGTAATGTTCTTTATTTGTACATTCTCATTTAAAAAAAATAACCTCTGTATCTGCTTTACTTACAGTGATTTGTCATAAATGACAACATACACATAATAACCATGTCCAGATATTACAATTATAAATATAATTTGTAGTTAGATCTCGCTGTAGTGTTTTTTCTTTCTTTTAAGTTTTAGACCTTTCAAATGGCGAGCTGTACTTCAGACCTGATATGATGGAGTTGTGTTGGAAGTCGCTGTTGGAGTATTTGCTGTTTATGTCTCATTCCTAGTTGTCCACAGCATATTTAGCATTTTTAGGGATAATTTGAATATTTGATTATAGGCTGTGGGAGCTATTCTTTGCAACAATGATTCTGAAATGACTTTGCTAATGAAATACCAGGCCAAGATAACTCGATTTGTGTAGCATAAGCAGCCGTTGTACACCGCTCACAGTTTATCCCCCACACTGTTGTTATTGATTTTTTTTTTTTTTTTTAGCAGAGTGGAGCTGCAGCTGGCTCAATCTATTTAAGACTTTAGTCTTCCAATGCCAGGGTTATGAGTAAGCATAAGGTTTGTCACTTAGATTACTGCTGATGGAGACATGTTTTGGATGCCTAGCATAATTGTGTTATGACTGGGTATTCCCTGGGAAAATAGAGGTGAACCAAAGCTATGCCAGGAATCAGCACTACTGACACATCAAAACAAAAATTACCTCATTTCATAATGATCTATGCACCTTTTAATATAACTGAGCCCTCGACAAGAATTCAGTGTAACAAGCTCAGAAGATAAAGCCGTCTCCTATGTGTTCCCTACCGTCTCAAGAAAGAGCTGAAGGGAGGCAGCCGGCGCTGACTCAGCAGGACGGCCATTGTTAGTGTGGTGCAAGAGACCAGACTGCTGCTGTTCTCTGTTGGGGTTTTTTTTTTTTTTTTTATAGCCCTGCATAGCTGTAAAGGGACTGTTCATAACATGATAAATAGCTAAATGATGATGTGATGGCCGCTCCTGCAGCCACACAGCTGATTTGGATAAAGTCGGTAGCCGTCCTGCACTTAACTTTACAGTTTACACCTAATGGTTTACTTTCTCATTACATTCACATTGCACATACATCAGCAAACAGAAAGGATGACACAGTTTTCTTTATACATCATTCTCAGTTTATTTAGTATTGTTGGCAGTACATTAGTTTCTATTTGTAGTATGGGCGTAGACCACAAGCCTCATCACGATATGATATTGGAGGATCTTACCAAGTTTGCCACAAAACAAATTTGACTCTATTCAATCCAGCGGCCTGCGATCGAACATCATATGCCCATTTAAAGCAATCAGTTAAATTCAGAGCAGCTCACAAAAAGCTTCCCCCACCATCTAATATTTATACATGATTCTTGAGGTACCAGTGGGTGCGGAGGCTTTTTTCATGTGCTGTATCCTCATTCCTCATCAAGGAGTGTGTGTATGCCTGAATGACTATATGTTTGTGTATGCTGTACACACACTTTTTCTATTTTTATTTTGAAATAACATTTTTCAGAAAGTTTGGGGGTTTTGTTTTAATTGTTAGAATATTCTTACTACAGTCTAATTGTCCTGTTTTGTTTTATTCGTAGCTTAGTTTGTCTTTGTTTCTCTGTAGTCTGATCGGCCATTATACATGTTCCCTCTGTGCTCAGTTTGTTAGGTCAGTTTGGTCGTGGTTAGTCTGCTCAGTTTGATTCAGTTTGTGTTGTATTGAGCTAACATTCTGTTGAGTTGACCTGTTTTTTATGGGCCCAGACCTTTTATTGTGTATTTTGTTCATTGTTTTTCTGCATTCTTTCCTATTTCTATAATCCTATTGTGAAAATCTACCTGTGACTCCTCGTGCCTGCCTGCCTGGAAACTGCTCAGCCACTCTAATAAACCTTTAGATTCACTAAAACCTGGCTGCTTTAGAAGATTTCAGACAGGCAAATTGGTATTCATGTTACATGTGACACTAAGAACTCTAACTTTGCTCCTTGGTTCTTGTTATCATTAGTGTTCATGTTGACGATGTTTCCTACTCTTGTTTTGTCTACTCAATCATTGGTGAACACATTTGCTCTTTCAGTGCTTTGGCATGCTGATTGTCTGCTCTGTTTTTCAGTTAGGTTTTTCAACTTTCTTTTTTTTTTATTGGCCTGACAAAGTAAAATGTTTTTTTTTAAATGTAGAATTTATTTTAATATTTCCTGTTTCCTGCTCCATTTTGCCAGGACGACCAAGAGGGCTCAGACGCTGTATGATGGGCAGCCCACCAGTCCTCCCGGGGTGTGTCACGTCCCCATGGCTGAGCCTTTCTGCACCCGCACCAGAGAGGTGAATCTTTTATTTTGATTCACAAAATTATTCTAAAAAAGAAACGTACATTTAGCCAACACCAACTTTAGCCTCCCCACAGTTGACTCACAGTCACTGTCAAATACTCCTGCACCATGATATGAGTTGGCCCAACAAGAAATGACTTGAAGTGTGGGGAAAAGAGGAGGGGTTTGTTTTTTTCTACTCACTTGAGTTTGTAGCCTTGTAAAGGCATCCATAAACAAAAAACATATGAGCGGTGGCATACAAAAATAATGGATAAGGCATAGGTTAACAATTTTCTGTGGTATAAATTACATTTATTGATGTTTTTTTGGCATTTTCTCATTGACTGTGTAACTGATTAGTATACAATTTTCATTACTTTTATTACTACCATTCAATTTTTTGGACAATATACTTAGAAAGTAAAATAAAGTACTGACAGCGAGATTGCTCTTGACAGTCTATTTAGATTGTTTATATTGAAAAAAATGTTCACAGAAAGTTGTAGGTCCACAAAAACCCATCATGCAGCCTTTTATATGTCTGCCTCTCTGCAATAGACTGAAATAGATCAGCAGATACCACACAGCATAGCAGATGTTGTTTTATTGTTTCAACAGTAGAGAATACTCTGTGGAGACTGTTACTAACTCTGTCCTGCTGCAGGTTCTGATGGAGGTGGCGCGGAGCCTGGGGATTAAGTGCCACGAGCGAGGGACTATGCTGAGCATCGAGGGGCCCCGCTTCTCGTCGCGGGCGGAGAGCCTGATGTTCCGCCAGTGGGGTGCTGACGTCATCAATATGACCACTGTGCCAGAGGTGGTGCTCGCCAAGGAGGCCGGCTTGTGCTATGCCAGCATCGCCATGGCAACAGACTACGACTGTTGGAAGGAACACGAGGAGGCGGTGAGTGGCAGGCTGGAGGTCGTAGCAGACGTTTTTATCACTTTGATGTCTCTCCTGTCCTTGTTTGATCCTTGTGTGCGTCATCGTCGGCAAAGGGTGATGCACGGTTGGTGCACTTCGTCCCTGTTCTGTTTATCTGTCCAGCCTGCAGTAACACACTTAACTGTCACTTGCTTTTATTTGCCTTGCACGTCTTTTTTTACTTTTTAGCATTCAGTGTACCATCTTTTAAATATAAAGCCATGAGCTGGATACCAGCAGGCTACTAACATTAGCTAAATTGTATGATTTATCCATTGTGAATGGCATCATAACTGGTCATCTGATTATCTAATCAGCCTTTACTAAGCTGTGGAGATGCCAGATGATTTATAATTTTGCTAAGGCTAGTACATAATTAGACAACCAGCTGCTAGCTAAGTATTTCAAACTTGGTGGTTTCATTTTTGAAGTTGCTCCTCTGTCAATCTCACCAACACGATTATAGCCTAATCCACGCATAATCATAACCGTCTGGAATAGCCTTCCCTCGAAATCAGAAAGTGACTTTTTCAGGAGCATAAATTAGGGACCACGGATATAAATAATTTTGCTTATAAAACAAAACTGGCAAAGTTCACCTGGTTCACCAAACTCCCTTCTAATATGTGTTAAATGAAAGGTTTGTTAATCAGCTATATGTGTGTGCATTTCTAATTTTCACAGTGCTAAGGGTACTTTTTTTTAAAAACATTTAAAGAATTAAAAAAAAAAAAAAAAAGGATTGCACAAGGAATGTATACCACTATCATTGAAACCAAGGGCTGGTACGCCAGTGATTCACAAAGTAAGCCCCAGGACACACCCACTGGCTCGGCACCAGACAAGAATGTGCAGGTGTGGACCACCTGTGCCAAGTGTGCAACAAAACAATTATTGCACAATTCTATCCAGTCCTCCCTTGTTGACTCCGAGCCAGCGCTGTGAATGCAACGCAACAAATCAAGGTCATTATCACTGATTGCTCTCACGGAGAAAAGTGTTGATGATGGCAGTCACGTGGTCAAAGGTGTACCAGGCTGAGAGGATTTACTACGAACAAAAGAAAATGTCAGACATCGTCTTTTGGCTGCTGTGATAGGACTCGTTATTGAATGGGTTTTTGTTTTCCTGAATACAAACCAACAATCAGTCAGTTAGGAAATTTAATGTGTGCTTTTCAAATGCATTCTTATTTGCTTTATTTTACTTTCATCGAGGGACTTTGGTGCTTTGATGATGATGCAGTTATCACAAGCTTGGTTTTTTTAACAAGCAGATTCTCTTGGTTGCACCTAAACAAAAGGAAACAAAAGGACCTTCATTTGTCAGGAGACTGACTTCAGTAAAGTCAGTAAATTTATAAAATAGTAAATTCATAAACTGATCAATCATATAGATATTGTTTGAGTACATATTCAGTGTCTCTAAAATAGTTTTTTGTAGTATAAAGTATTACTTTTCTTCCGTCCTCATGGAGCTGATTTACTGAAGAATGTTTAATTGTAGATGGGAACAAATGAGGAAGTCTTTCTTTTAATAGTTTGGATGTCCTCAAATGCCTTTCCTGCAATGTTGCTTTAAGTTTAAAGCATGAACATTATTGAGAGAAAAAAGGACTTTGTGTATTACATTTAATCGTTGAGGCTTTTGCACTCTGTAAGCAGACTAGAGTATCTGTGGCTTCTTACAGCTTCCGACTGACCGACTCTGTGTAAGACACTCTGGGTAATGCAGTTGATAGACTGCGCGTGGGCGAATCTTGGCTTATTTGTCACCGATCCAGCCCGACTCACAACTCTACTTCCGAGTTCCTGCAGCTGACCTCTTCCCCCTCCTGTTGCAGAACGCTCGCCACATCCTTCCGCCCCCCTCTCTCCCCTCCACCTCCACCCTTCCCTCCCAGCCTCATACTACCTTCTAGGCGCCCCCCCCCTCTCTCTCCTCGCCCTCCCCAGTCAGCCTGCCTGCCAGCCTCCGGTGGAAGCCCTGCCAGAGGAGGTTGAGTCACACTGAGTCATCAGCTTCACTGTCTTCATCCTGGCAAACGGCACAAAAACATGAACCTAGTCATTGAGTGTGACATGAAAACAAAGCACTCAAGGGAGGGGTTAATGAAGGTTACAGGAGGTAAACACAAGCACAGGACGGAAATAATGTTGTGACTTACTGTTTGTCTGGCTGAGTAATGTTGTTATCACATCATTTCATGCAGATATACCTCAATATTTCATCTTGACCAAGTGACCGAGGCCTCAGAGGATACATAAGCAGGCTTATTGCCCTGCTTTGATATTTATGCTCCGTCTCCATGTAATGATGTTAGACGTGAGTAATGTGGTGAGTTCCAGTGTCGTAGACGTAGCGAGTGAAGTGGCTCGAGATTCGCTGTGTCGCTAAGACCACATATTGACTGACTGGAGTGCAGGGCACAGCTGGCTGCTAGAAGGACAATATACTGATCTTCCCATCTGCACTGATTTTGAATTCTTTCTTATATGCGCTGCTGCTTCTGTGGCCGACTCACAGGTCGCAGCTGTGACAGCGATTTGAATAAACTCGAGATCAAACTGACATTCGCTTTCACCAGATCACTTTTTTCTGTCCAGGATTGAGCTGGAGCTCGTCTTTACATATTTAAACGTTTAGAATACAAATGTAGGTCATAACATTCTTATCACAACACCAGCTGTGGTTTTCCAGGGTTATGTCTTGCCTCCACACCGTGCAACGCTGCCACAAATGTCCTTCGAGATTTTTTTTTTTTTAGTTCCATACAGTGTTAGGTTACTTGTCAACCACAGTCTATGATGTCAACGTAATTTTCGGAAAATGCAAAGTGACTGACACTTAAAGGAAGTGAAATGCGCATCGCTGTAAGTGATCGTTATCACACGACGACTGTTTTTCTTCCCTTGTCCCAGGTCTGTGTTGACAACGTGCTGAAGACGATGAAGGAAAACGCCAACAAAGCCAGCAGTATCCTGCTAACTGCAATACCCCAGATTAGTCAAATGGACTGGGCCCAGACAATGAAGACCTTGAAAGTAAGTTCTCAACTTGACGATGATTCATTTCTGTTCAGTAAGTATGTGACTACGTTGTGAAACTGTTTTTTTTCTAACCTTTTCCAGCCAGCTATCTTGAACTGTGAGCTCATTTTTAATGTCTACTGCCTTCCTTAAACCACCTCCTTAAACTGTGTTTCAAAAGAATAATCTAAACTGTGTGGAGCATGACCACTCTCAAAGCACTACCCGTTTATCATCCGGTTATTATTATCATAAGGCCCAAGTGCCATAAGGGAGCAATGACGGCTAACCTCCATCTGAGAGGCCGACTCAGGCTGACTGTCATTGTGCTTTTTATAGTGGTATTCAAAGTAAAATTCAAATACAAGCTTCCATTTCACGTTAAAAGAAGCTCTTTTAACTTGAAATTGAAGCTTGTATTTGATAGCATGAAAACACACCACAGCTTTAATACATATGAACTAAACAAATATGTGGCAATAAAGGTAGTGAATATTTAATCAAAAGTGTATGCTTATTAACTGCTTTATAATAATGCATAAACTTTGAAATTACTATATTCATTGCACTTTGCAAAACCACACTGGCTACATCTTGCGTCTATTTGCAACAATACTTTTGAACACCCTTGAAGTATATTGAGGTTGCAGGAAGGTAAGTTGTAATATTTTATAGTATTTTTGGGGTTTAACGGGTACATCAGTTTAAAAAGAAACTTTAACAAATATTTTGAAGCATGTCCCCCGTTGTTTCTCTTCATCTTTCTAAGCACATTAATTTGCCTCCCTGGAAACGCTTGGCGTCTGACCTGAAACAAATGCTAGTCGACTTTTACATGATCTTAGTGCAGTTGCTGCTGCTGTACATGTGTGTGTGAGACGCGTGAGATTACGAGCTCTTCTGTTCCCTCTGTTACAGTCAATGGCACAATCTTCGGTAATGTTACCAAAACACTAAGTACGCAGAAAAGAATGACGTAGAAAAGGATACGGATCGTAGACACCACCCATGCTGACACGGACAACACACCCAAACGCCGCCTGTGGATTTATCATCAGTGAATCACAAGAAAGTGCCTCACATAAACAACGCATGAGCTCTGTCTGCAGCTGGAGTTTAATTTTTTTTAATTTTGGATTCAAAATGCCCATGAACCCCCCAACCCCCAACCCCACCACCTTTAACCCTTCAGATTGAATCACAGGTCACTCTTTTTCTCTGGAACACTTCTCCATGTAGTCACTCATTGTTTTCTGTCAGGCCCTTCAAACGTTTTAGGTACAAAACATTTGAACAGATCAACAAAAATTCCTCTTAAGATTTTACCTGATATTTTTTGTGGATTTATATTTTTGTGGTCTGTTCAAATTTCTATATTTGTTGCCTGTAAACCATTGGTGTCTTTATTCCTGTTTTATTATACACACATACACACACACACACGGACCTAATAAAAATGTTTTGCAAGTTTAGCACATGAATACTCTGTGACTGCCTTAGTTCAACCTAATATTATATTTTTTAGGGCAAACCTGATGTTGACCATCTTTGTTGGATTCACTCAGGTAAAATAATTCAGATGTCTGGTACACTTCAGTAAAAATTTAGTTGGGTTAAAAGGTATCGTCATTGATACTGGGAAGGTCTCAATCTTTGCTTAGCAGGGCACACTTTTTATATTTTGCGGGCTACTTTCACTTTCATTTGCTCTTTGTGACTGTTTTGTATTTCAAACCCAGTAAAAACAGCAGTTAATTTAGAATAAGATCTGCACTGTGCATGCACACGGTTTTTCCAGCTAAATCAGCTTATTGACAGTATTTAAGTAATTTTGAGAAACGTGTAGTGACTGCATTTATTGACTTAACGACTGAGAAGAAAGGACATTTTTGCACACCAAACTGTTTTGATATACTGTAATCCTCTTCATCTAATGCAGTTCACATTTTTGTAGGAGTGCCAGCCCTTCTGCTACTACCCACTTGTTCTCTTAAGTTTCCTCTTTTGCTGCCTCGTCTTGTCTCAGCTATATTAATACATTATGCAGCATAGCTCAGTAAAAACTAAAGAAATCTAAGGTCAGGCTTTTACGTTGTTGACATAGACTGTATATAAGACTCTTTTTTTTTTTTATACAGTCGATGGTTGTTAGTAAATCATTAAAATCTTAAAGCACCTTGAACTGGTTGAATCAATCTTCTGGTTTGCAGTTAACACTCAAAGGTTTTATTCAGCACATGCTCATATGATATGTGCGGTGAAATGACGGGTGACTGTGTTTTAAAAAGGCCAGTGTTCAATGAAGTATAAGAATAAAAAAAAAAAAATGTAATGGATAAAGTAATAGTGCATTTATATCCCAATGAAATGAAGGATCAGATTTGAATTTCTGGCCTTGAGGGAAAAACAAGCTTCATGTGTGACATGCTGAACAGGATTTATTGTTGAGATAAAAACTCTTTGCCACGTTGATGATTAAACGTAAGACCGCAAAGGCTGTACACCGGATCCATGTGTAGATGTTAAGCCCCACACTTCAGAAGAGACAAAACAAGTGTACTTTATGTCCTTCCTGGTTTGGGGGACTTTTCTATGTGTTGTCAAACCTCACTTTGGTTTCATAAAGCCATAAAAACTGCTAGGCTTCAACTAAATTGGCTAATGTTTTACTCCAAAGCGTGGATGCACAGCCTATGTTATAAATCATGTTCGTATATTCAGAATTGTTTCTCCTTTCTATTTTTTTCTCTTTATTCTGACTGCGCCGCAGCAGTGCTTTGTACTCCTAACGACAGCCTATTCAGCGTGCAAATATAACTTGGCATTCTTTATATGGAAAAATCAGTTTTATACATAATTATTCAACACAGAAGTCTAATTTAGTGCTGCATTTATGTACCAACTCCTGTCAAATATAGCTGATAGCTTATAATATTTAGAATATGTACATGCATGTTTCAAGCCCATTTGAAATGAAAAAAAAAAAAAAAAAAATCGCCTCAAAGTGTTCACTGAACATAAATAAATAAATGATCATCAGCCTTGATCCTATTACTGGTGTGTTTAATAGAAAAATGACTCCCACATGAATTCAAATGCAAAGTCAAATACTCATTACATATTTTTTTTTTTATTCTCTTGTACCTATCAGTCAAACACCAAGAATAAATCTTACATTTTTTTTTTTTTTTATAAATTGCATAATATCTGAATATCATTTGTACAAACAAGAAACGGGACTCTGCAGAAGATAATGTTTGCAGAATAGGCTGTGTCTCAGTAGACACTAATGATCAAATGTGCAAAATATTATTATTGAGTAGCGCTTGAGTGCGATTTGGTTAAATATGTGACACGGAAAAATATTTAAAATACGGTAATCTGATCAGGATTGTAATGTAAACCAACGATAATAGCCTAACAATAAAATAAAAAAAAAACAATAAACTGTGCAAATAATATAATAAAACTGTACACTGTACTACATATTCCTTGTAGGCTTATCGGGGTATTTCATTGAGATAATGGAGGTTAAAATTGCAGTAAATCATGTGAGGGTCTCTGCAAACTGCGGCACTGCACAGCCTGACTTATGATCCTTCCAGACATATTATACTCGTGCTATTAGTCAGAGCAGCGACCCTACGGCTGTAGGCAACCTTGATTTCGTTAAAAATAAAATAACCATGCCTATTCAGCAAAAAAAAAACGGACAAATAAATAAAAAAATCAAACCAATTTACAGCAAAACAGTCTATATGCACAGTTTAGGCTGCAGGCCTCTTCAGGCCCCGGTTCTCACAGCCCCGGAGTCTACATCCAAAAACAAGCAGCAGGAAACAACGACGTCGCAGCATTTCACAGAGACTCCAGAAAGGCAACCACGTGTGTGTGGCCGTTGTCTCTGGCCAGATCGACAGGCCGACAGTTTGTGTTGTCCCTGGCCTGCGGGTCAGCCAGGAACAGCACCAGGAGCCGCACAGTGTCCACAAAGCCCGTCCTGGCCGCGTCATGCAGCGGGGTGGTGCCGGTGCGGCTGTCCGCCAGGTTGGGGTCCGCCCCGTGCTTCAGTAACACCTGAGCCACCGGGATGCTCCCCATCATCATCACCTTCGTAAGAATATAACTGTTAGAGTCTAATTTAATTTAATTTCTGAACACAAAGAGATCCGATTCATTTCTATTGAACCCCCATATCAAGCAAGAGCATCGAGGACCAGTGTGTGGATGCTTTTGAACTGCAATTTGATAATAGCAAACTGAATAATAATTCTTTTATTTATTTCTGTATTTTTTTTTACATTTGCAGATGCGCAGAGTTAACAGAGCCCACAGACGCAGGGTAAAGTGCTGTCCCACACGGATCACAATTTACTGTCTGAACTCGTGTTTTAATTCAAGAGGAAATAACAGAATGACGAGACACTGACAGCTTTGCTATTCCACATTTATGGCGCCAAAGCCAAATGAAAATTCGCCCCTAACGATTTGCGCAGCAGCCTTTTTTTTTTTTTTTTTTTTTTCAGAAACGTTTTCTTAAATCCTGAAGAGAAAATATATCCCATTAAATTAATCAACACACTCAGGAGGGAAGGAGGCTTGTGTTTTTTCCTCACTCCTGTACGTGATCACTTGCAAAGTCTGCATTTTGAGATGCACCAGCCTTTTCACTTTAATAAGACGACTAATATATAAAAAAATAATATTTCTGGGTTAAGATAATGCGCCGAGGACAACACTGGCTGTCAGTGGACACTGTTAGGATGTTAATTGTGCTCTTTTGTTCTCTGTAATAGCCTATTTTAGAGATAAAAGACCAGGATGGGCTATGAGACATTTTTGTGGGAGTTGGGGTGAGGTATGGGGGCCTGAAAGCGTTATTATATTAGGGATATTTTCTACTTTTAAGGCAGCCTGATTTAAAAACAATGCCGAGAGAAAATGAGTCATCCAAAAATAACAACATTGAGTGTGTCTGCAGTAACTCGTGCAGCCATCTAAAGGCTCTAAACAAACTTTCGTTTCATTCTTCTCCTTGATCATAAGTTGTATCAACCTGCTGCATTACTCCTAAAGTAAAACTAGATACTGCTTTTCCTCAACAAGCCGAAGTTTGATCCCTACAGACCGCGCGTCATTTTGAGATGCGTTGCTTTCCCAGTAAGTAAATAAGTAGCCTGGTTGGAAATGTCTCCCCAGTGGGAAACGCTGGTGGTCATTTGCAGAGGTTAATGGTGTGAACTCTGTTCGTGAAAAAAAAACATTTTAGTGCGTAAACGGGCTTTTATGTGCCGATGAGGCGCATCTGGTGGCACTGACCTGCAGAGCGGTTCGTCCAAAACAGTTCACTCCGTTAACTTCGGCTCCGGCCTGCAGGAGAAACTCCACATCGGCCGCGTTTCCCTTCGCTGCGGCTGCTGTCAGATCATCCTCGAGAGTCATTGTCATGCCCACAGACCTGCAGCGATAACCTCCGAGCGACAGATTGCTCTGACAGGTAGCCTGGTGATGCCTTTTTGAGGAACAGGAACGGTTTAAAACCACGCAGCGCGGCTCGATTACGCGCGGCTTGGTGTTGGCGTGCGACGGCTGATCTTCTACCGTCCGAGGCTCGTCACTTGGTCCGGGGCGCCGGTTGTCTGGGTCGGATACGTGAACCGTGCATCGCCAGTCCGGTGATCGGTCGGTGTATGTCTCGGCTTGTCTGTATTTTGAATGGGTGACGTCATTGTTGGTGCAGTGGCGCGATTGTGCGCATGCGCTGCTCCAATGGTTTTGACAGCACAAACAGCACATCTCGCTTCCCTCCGTTCCCCCTCTATCCTGCTCTGATATCACGGAAACTGACTCCTCCCGACAAATGTGACAACATCCCAACAAAGTCAAACTCCTCTCTGGCCCCGTGCATGTAGGCTACGGATTTTTAATCTTTGTCTTATTTCTTAGATTCTCATTTTTACTTCTTACTTGCAGGATCATCTTCTTTTTTTTTTTTTTTTTTTAATTATCTGTAAGAGCAATGGAGGGAGCCACAGGTTTAACAATGTAATTGCCAATTCAATTGCTGTGCACATGACAGATGAAAAAAAGCTTGTAAAAAGAAGCTGACTAAGCAATCTGAGGTCGATTTTAATAGCAGTTCTGGAGCTTCATTGCAGAGTTTGCATCTGTAGCACACTACAGATGTTCACATTCACATATTTTCCCTCCAAACGTGGATCCAAAATTAACAAGGAGTGCTCAAAGTGCTCTGAGAAAATGGAAATTTGAGAATTTACAGTTCCCTGGCAACTGAGCTTCAGCTGATGAAGATCATGTGATGTGATCAAAAGCCCCAGAAGTGCTACTGAGTGCACCTTGAGGTGAGATTTGTCAACTGTGACTGATTTGTCCCTAAAGCATCCGCCACGGCTGGATTCATTTGCTGGGAGTCCCTGGGACAAGACTGAGGTGCTGGGCCCCTATTACCGACCGCCCAGGTAGTAAACAGCACAGCACAAAATGTGAGAGCATTGATGGGTGTGTCTTGAGGTACTGGTGATGAAATTTGAGCAATACGTGCCTGGGCTGATACATTTAGTTGATGGGTTAAAACAAAGCAGAGTTTAAGGGAGATCACAATATTTACAATGAAAGTCAGGAGTCTTAGGGTGGATGACTCTGGGTGCCTCATTTACAACTCTGGAAAGTGATCACAGCGGCAATCATTTTGTGCTCTGTTGCATTTGTCATAATGCAAATAGTAGAATTATCCTGTTAACGTACTAAATAATCTACAGGGAATTTGCACTTGTGTGTATTTGACTGACTGATGCACCAATTTGTTGGATGACAAAAGTCGAGCCAGGCTCAAATTGCTTGCTGGAGGACTCTGTTTTTTAGGCAGAGCTAATGTATGTCTGAGCGCAGCTTTAAGCCCTGTTCCTCCCACTCTGTCTGCAAGGATTTCAGTGATGAAATATCAGCTCCGGGTCTGCTGTGAGGTTGCCTGATCAAAAGTAAATGGCGAAATAATGAAAGAGTAGAAAAAATTTAACACAGGGTTTCTCTGATAACACAGGCCCGGTCTCAAGGCCCTAGTCACGTTAGTTGTGCTTTACTCATGCATATTCACAAATCAAAACAAATTTTCATCTAAATTGGTAAAAACAAGTTGACACTTCCTCCACAAGCTCTGAGCTTTTCTGGTCTCCTGAAATTCTGGGACTTGGTTGATAATCCAAACTCTGGTTCAGCTCCAAAATACCTGAAAAATACTAAACAGCAAACGACATTCTCAAGAATGAGACACAGCAAATGTTTTGTCATCTGTGATGAAGTGAAACAAACCAAAATAAAAAAAAACTGGTCAGTTTTTGCTGAGCAGACTAAAATAGATTTTTAACAGGGTGCTGTTTATGATCGCTGATTTGTGTTAACAGAGTGGTGGACCAAATGCGTCATCTCAATAGAGGCCTTTCACAAAATGACTGGAATGCCTGCCTGTCTCCGTGATGGAAGAGACAGCAGCTGTTGTGTGAAAATCAGTGGTCGCTATAATATTAATGCCTAATAAATATAGGACAAAATGTAACAATCGTGTCATAGTGAAACCGTAATGTCATGCTTGTGATCCAGTAATTACATGTGGCCATGCTGGAGGAGGCAGAGGACCTCTGTTAGGAATGTAACCTGTAATTAATCAGTAAATGTGTGTTTTGTGAGGTGAGAGGTGGGTAGACTAGACTGTTTGTCGTAGATGGAATAACAGTCTATTCTGTATCAGAATAAGATACACCATGTTTGTCATTAGATTGAATGTGGAGTGACACTGGGCTTAGACTGAGGACGCTTAGTTTTGAGATGCGATTCACGACAGCATTCTTGATTTTAAGGAAGATAAAAAAAAAATGGTTTAGGATTCATTTGAGACAGATACATTAGTACCCTGTCCTGGCTTGCGTATGACTGGCCTGAATGCACTGAGCGAGGGCAGTGCTTGTGTTGTGTGTAGTTATCATCTTATCTTTGCCGAGACAAAATACGTACAAACCCTTCAGCCTCCACATCTTTAGGAATAGGCCTAATGTCTCTTTCAAAGCATGACGCACACAGAAAGTCATATGACTAGACTGATTTTATTTTAAAGATGTTGATTATTCAGCATGGTTGTGGACAGACGAGTAGTTCCTGATTTCAGTCTTTGTGTGAACAGTGCTGAGCGATGCTGCATTCAGACACGTAACCACCCACGTTAAAACAGTAACTAAAACCATATTTTCAAATTTAGGTCGTCAAGCCATAATTACTCCATTTAAGGTCAATCAAATGTGAACGTGAATCTGAAAAACTGTTTTGAAAATAGAACAGTCATTTTCAGAGTGTAGATGTAGAAATAACAACCTAGTTTTGACTACAAATATTCAACTCTTTTTGGCCCTATTTTAGGGAGTTTTTACATGCGGCAAAAGCAGTAATCACATCCTTTATTTAAATAAGTGGTCATACCACAATGTAGAAATACTCTATTACAAGTAAAAGCTCAAATCAAAATAATTTGGAATTCAAAACCGAGAAAGTAACATCATATTTTTTAGAATGTAATGTAGTTCTCATTATGCAGCAGAATTGGCTCTGTCAGAAATATGTTACTACGTTTTATTTAGTTTGAATTATTATGAATGATGCATTACAGCACAAACAGCACATTAATGTTGTAGCTGGTCAATATGGGGCTGATTTGAGCTACTCTTCACGTCTTTATATGTGTTGAATAGATCATTCACTAAATCATCAGTGTTTTACAAGACAAATGTAAAATTTTAATGGTTTGACGTAGACCAAACACTCCGGGAATGTGTGGTCATATTGTATATTGAAGACAATAGTAATGGGATTGCGGTGGCATGTGTCAATAGTTAAAATTCTCTGTTTATCTGTGTAAATGTGAGCAGACCTGTGTGGAATGTGTGTTCATCTCGGGGGTTCACAGCCTGCAGCGATGGAGGTTGAGTGTGGGTGGAGGTGTGTTGGTCTGGAAGTCCCCTGGGTGCGCACGCATGTGTGTCTGTGTGCGCTTGTTGTGAGAAAAAGGGCACTGTGAATGATTACAGACGTTATGGCTTATGCCTTTTATGTTCTGTTTAAAGTATGGAAGAGTAAACAGATCACAATTTTATGCAGTCAAAAAAAATAAAAGAAGGGGACTTTGTAGGGGACAATTAAAGCTGGCTTTTAATAACAGCCAAGGACATCATCAAACATGTCTTACTCGGCGGTTTCTCTTTGTAGGGCTTGACTTCATGACATCAGTGCATTTGGAACGTTCTTTTGGTCAGAAAAAATGCTTTAGAAAGAGAGTCCTCCTCTCCCTCGCTAAATTTAGCTGCTTAGTTTGGAGAAAAGTGGTCAATAGTGATGTGGGCATCATTGTATTCTGTCAGAGTCATATGGTGTTTCTCACAGAACCTCCTCTGAGTTACATACTTCAGTTTAGCTGTTGGGCGCTCTGGATTTTGATGTTGCAGCATGTGGTTTCTGAGGCTGAATGAATGAAACTTTTCCCCTGCTTTGGTAGTTCAGCTTTTATTTATTTTTTTATTTCTTATCATTCACACTTCACACCGAACTGAACCGTGCTTTGCATTCTAACACAGCTGCGCAATCCAAACCACTGTCCTCGACAGGCGAGAAGGGGAATACCTATGCTCCGATTCCTGCCGAATGAAATCACCTCCTGCTGACTGTTTATTTGAAATCCCCCTTTTATTATTCTATTTAAAGTGGTTTTACTGTCTGGCCTTTTGATTGTAAAACCGGACTGCTGATAAATCTCTACATGCATTGACACTCAATCTAGACAAGTTTAAAGTTTGCAGTATTTCCAGTGACAGGATGCATTCAACTCTTTGTAACATTTAGACTTTTTTTTTCTGCTTCTGTTTACTCTTACTGTGCCATTTCCACATCAAAGGGTGGGCTTGTGCACACAGAAAAAAAAAAAATCCATTTTTGTCAAGCACATTTAGTTAAAGTCAAATAGCAATATATAAGTTGAAATGCTGTATTTCAGCCTCCTCAGAGCAGCCATATGCAAGCAAATTTAGTGGAAATGTATGTAAAATAGACTCATAAATGTCATAATTTGCCTCAGCTTTGCCTCCACCCAGCAGCATCGCTATGGGACTAGCTTTCTATATGCAATGAATAAACACACGTCTGTTGATGCCCTCTCATTGCTGGTAAGCACTTCTACACAATATGTGGTATTTCACCATGCTGTGACGAGCAGAGGCTCTGCCCTACTTACACACTGGCCTTTCACATTGTTCTATTTTTCATTGCGTCTGCCTGATGATATTTCTTCACCTACTCTGGCACTTCCCAGATAATCAAAATGATTTAACACAAGCTGCTTTTAGACCTGCGGTGTAGGAGCGATCATGTCGCTGAGGTCACCTTGCACAACATTTCAATGAAGTTCTCTGTTATGGTTCGCTTTGACTCATGTATCCCGATATGACCCACACACTGATCTAGCCCTTCCTCCTCTATCGGCAGACCGCACATCACATCAAAGGCACATCACAAACCGTGACTTAGGTTAAACACACACAATTCAGTATACTGTATTACTGATAAAGCCTTTGTTTTGTTGGTCTTTTGACTTTGAAGTTCACTAGTCAGAACACTTTCCATGAGCAGAGGGATACCTGCCAGACGGAGGGAGGGGTTTGTGTTATACCTGGGGTTACTTTTTAATACCCACATAATTGACAGTTAGTCTTACAGTCTTTCTCTTTTACTCATCTTGCTTGTTTAGTGAAATACAGTAGAGCTAAAAAAAAAACCACTATGCCGACCAGGAATTGAATCATTTACTGAATATTTCCCTCAACAATTTACATTCGCAAAACTGCGCTACATTTCTCAATCGTGTAATCGTTGTAGGAGAATGAAAACAATTCTCCAGTGAATGCCTCAGTGAATGCTTTGTCTCACGTTTTGGAGGCCAGTTCGACCTTGGCATGCCTCTCTGAGACTCAACCAGTGTCCGTTCGATTGTTTATTGTTTAGCAAAAGCAGACGCTGGATCAGAGGGGGCTCGTATGCAGTTTAATGTAAAAGAATTTAGAAGCAAAAGCAATCTCCTTACATGTAATAGTCACGCTGCATCGTGCATTAGACTGAAAGGGCTCTCGGCAAGTCAATTCCTGACCAGACTGGGCTCGTTCTGTGAAAATATCTAAATATAAATCTAGTTATGTACCCACGGCGTGCTGTTTTGTGTTTGTGACACATTACATTTTAATTTAGGCTGCTCGAATCTAAATAGGAGATTCATCTCGTGCTTTAGATTTTTGTTACATGACAATTTAGAACCATGCTGGCGTACTTTATGGCAAATCAGCTTGAGAATTTAGTGTATGTCCTGCGTGAATGACAGTGACACATTTAATATCCACTGGAGGTTGGTGCGATTATTGTTTATATTTTACTTACTTTACATTTTCCTGCTTCTATTGAGGTGTTCATTTACACGCCAAATACCAAGCGAGATGGAAAGGTTATCCGGCCCTTTAGTAAGTGCTGAATCATACTCTTATGGTAACTGAAGTGGTTTCACGTCTCTGAGAATGTCTTCAGTCTGCACGTTCTTACTAATTTTGTGTCAAACGGTGGTGCGACACGTGACTTCTTAATGTCACAGTGTTTGGCTGGAAATGAGTTTTCATTATTATGGTGTTCAGGAAAGCTGAAGGCTAGATTCTTTGAAGTGAAATGGCTTCTGGTTTTGTTCTCTTAAATACAAAAACATGCTGATGGTTTTCTACACATATGAGTTCGTAGCATTAACACCCATATGTGTGGCAAGCACAGTAAATCCCAGTGTTTCAGATGTTGCCTGTTGTCTGGTGAACCGGGCACTGTGGGTAATAGCTGCCGAGTGTAATGTGTGCGCCACCCTTGGTCTCATTTCAACACACACACACACACACACACGATATCAATAAGCTGTTTGTGAGTGTGTCAGAGGCATATAAGGCCACAGATTTTCTGGGACTAGGCTGCAGATGGAGAGCAGAGCGTGGAGGGAGCGAGGGAGGTAGCAGGGAGCACTCAGGCTTTGCTTCCGTTTTCTTGTTGTGCCAGTCACATGCACACGGAGCAGCCACCGCCCACATACGCAGTCCCGAGCCACTGGGCCACCTCGACAGCAAGGCTGGAGTAGACAGTCGCACGGAAAAAAAGAAGGGGGCAGCAAAGAAATGCAAAATAGTTGACTGTCAAAAGGCTAGCACGCAGTTTTCACAACGGTTGAAAAGTTGACTTAGTTTGCTCGAACAAGGAGTGTATTGTGCCCTGACGAGAAGTGGCTGCCTGGGGTCAGAATTAGAGCACATGCTAATATTGAGCAGTTTTTAGCTGCTTCATTCTGTCTGGAGATATCAAAACGTACTGTATTGTCAGTTTACAGCTGTTTATTTTTCCAGGTTGTGGGCAGGATGAAAACACCCACTTGCAGCCTTGGTAATAAAGGGAGCATTTAAGTACTTCCAAGGCTGGATAATGATTAACAAGGAGGTGACATCATTCCTCCTTATTATGACAGTGATTACTGCCAGCACCTTATGCCTACACAAAACCAGTGGCTTTATGAAATGTTTATACCGCAGTGGGAGCACTTTGTCTTTGTCATATTTTGTCAGCGTGCCATGATATATTTTATCCACTTTTTTAATTTTTCAAAGAGGAAAACTGCCCTCCTTTAGTATTTTATTGTGAATATACAAAAAGACTGAGTGACTGATCAGTCTTGTAATAGCAGAGTTGTGTGTTTGGTCTTGCTTGAGGTCAGTTTTAGGGCACACACACGTTCAGTGCAGTCAGGCTGTTAAGCAGGGGAAGGTTGTAAAGAAAAAAGTGATCGGTGACTCAACACGTCAGCATTTGTCTCACTTTGTTATCTCAAGACCTTGATATCACCATTTTGTATATTTTCTAGCTCGCCGTTCTTCACTAAGACTTATTTATAAGTTATAATTTCACATTGTCTGAATTATTATTCTTTTTTTTGAGAACCTATATTCAACACAGTAAAGTTGAAAACATGGATCTCTTAATAAATGGCATCCAACCTTTGATTTGATTTGCAGTCGGCGGAGGCGTTGTCTTCCACATCCGCGGATGTAAAACTGTCTTGAGGTTTTTTAGCATACTGTTACAACAGATCAGCTCTTCCCCTCAATGAGTTCCGGCCAAAGCCAGTCATGTCCGCTCTCAGAGCTGTGTGGGTGGCCGAAATGCCTTCATGCTCAGCTGAGAAGCAGCCTGATTGAAAGGTCTGTCATTAATATGACAGGAAGTTTAGTAAAAGATGTAAAAATGTGATTTCATGAGCTCAAGTTTAAGGAGGAATATGCTTCGGGATTCTTCAGGACTCGTGTTTCCTGACAGCTTTCACAGTGCCACCTCTTATTGAAGATATAAATAAACAGCCCGTGTGTTTTTGTATTTACAGAACAGCAACCGGAGAGATAATATGCAGCTCTGATAAGAGGTGAGCTTCAGAAGTGTTTGCTCTGTGCTGAGGGTGTGGTAAGTTGTCTCTGCCCTGCTGAATAAGGGACTCTGCTCTCGGGCTGACGGATTGTGAAGTTGGTGAAGAAAATGTTGAAGTTTCCATTTATCTCTGTGAATTGTGTCCACATAAAAATCTGCCTCTGAGAAATCCGCTCACACTGCTGCATGCTGGCTTCCTGCACGTTTGCCATTGGTTGAGGGGATGCGGGGGTGTACTGAATGGATCTCAGACGATTACTCAGTGGAGATACAGTGTGGTCTGATCCTCACAGACCTATCGCCCTTAAAACGCTAGCGTATGCAGATGAAGTGGGGACGGGATTTATAGTGATGCATTAAGAGACTGGCACCAGAAATAAATAGTTCACCCAAGCATTACTCTTACACAAAAGTTATGAAAAACATACTTAAATATGTTGTTACTGAGCAACCGCCATTTCTGTTTAAAGCTAATTCTTCTTCTTATTGCCATTTTTATAAGAATTTAATGAAATTGGATGAGGGTAGTAGTAGTAGTGGGTGATAGCAGTCGTGATATTGTTCCTGTCCATTTAAGATGAACAGAAAGAGAAACCTGTCAGTCTGAACTGAATAACATCACATGATTAGCTGGTGCTGAGTCCTATGATTGCCTTTAAAGGTACTTTGACTCATAAGTTTCATGCCATTATGATGACAAATCATTTCTTCACTGAGCGACCTTTACCTTTACCTTTGATAAGAGGACGTGCTTTGACTATAAAATGCTTTTACATCAGTCATTACACTTTGAATGGAACTCGTGTTTACGATAATCATTTTATCATTAGCACCTTAGTTTACCTTTTGTACAATGCACCGTGCTGCTGTAGTGGACTTGGTGGACTTTTACAATGTCACCACCAGGGGGCAGAATTAATTCTAAGTTAAACTAAGACATCTGCTTGATCTGAAGTAAAATGTTGTGTGTGCTTTTTTCCAACCTGCACAAATATAATCACAGACCTGTTGTAAATACAGCTATGGACTAAATATAATGTGCTGTTTTTTCATCATGAAATAATCAGCAGCTGAATATATTTCTGAGACAATTAAATTTGACAAATAGCACTTGGAGGTCTCCAAGCATAAGGTTTGCTGTGTTGCAGAGTGAAATATAATCCTCAGATGTTTTTTGTTACTGCAATTGAACATCATATCTCACTGTGGATACATTTGCATCTCTCACCACTGCCTCCTCGCCTATTTTAGTCTCAGTGAAAATGCAGTTATTGCCTATGAGTGATGTTATTGGACATGCAGGTGAAGTGTGGACAAGTGGTTTGTGAATAGAAATTCGAAATTAACATTTTTCCTTCACCCCAACATTACGTTGAACATTCAAACAATCTTTATTATTATTTAAGAAAAACCTATTTAAATATGTTGTGTCTGAGCAAACGGGAAGAATGAAGTTTTTTAGAGTTAAGTTTTACCAAATAATACACACTTTCACATCTGAAAACCCATTTGTATTTAAAGTTATTAACAATAATTATATTTGTTCTTCTTCTTCTCCCTCTTGTTATTACTATTTTATAAGAATTTAATGACAATAGATGATGATAGTGACAGTAGTAGTAGTAGTAGGTGATAGTAGTCCGGATCTTGTTCCTCAATTTTTCAGCGTGTAAGATGAACAGAAAGAGGGAACTGTCAGTCTGAACTGAAAAACATCACATGATTAGCCGGTGTTGAGTCCTATGTTTGCCTTTAAAGGTACTTTGACTTTAGTTTTATGTCATTATGTTCATTTCTTTTATGACAGACCTTTGCTCTTTGATGAGAGGACAAGTCTTGATAGGTATAAAATGCCTTTACAACGGTCATTACATTTTCAAATTACACTCATTCTTATGACTGTTATTTTACAATCAGTACCTTAGTTTACCTTTTGTAAAATGCACTGTTCTACTGTAACTGTTGACTTGGTGGACTTTTACCATGTCGCCATCAGGGGGCAGAATTGATTCTAAATAAAACTAAGACATCTGATTGATTTGTAGTGAGATGATGTTCGTTTCATTTTGCCTCTGCACAAATATATTCACAGTTTTACTGTAAAATGGTTATGGACTAATTATAATGCTAAATAGAAGGAGAGTGGATTTTCATCATAAAATAATCTGCAGCTGAATATATTTGTGAGACAAGTAAAATTCACAAATAGCACTTCAGTTCCACAGACATAAAGTTTGACGCAGAGCGAAATATAAACCTGAAATACTTTTTTTCCATTATAATTGAACATGATATCTGACTGCTTAACTCCTAGGATACTTTTAACATTTTCATCTCTCAGCACTGCCCCTTTACTCATTTAGCCTCAGCGAATAATGCAGTTATTGCCCGTCAAAATGAGCAATTGCCAGTATCAAGTGAACAAAAGAAATGTAAGATTATTGGGAGCAAATGTTAGATGTTGAAGTCAGCAGAGAGGAGATAGAGAGGCTGTGGCCGTGTGGTTTGAGCTGCTCTCAGACAGATAATGTGTGTAGTCACCCGCCCTCTCCCCCACCCTCCTCTGCCTCCCACATCAACACCATCCCTCCGGGCAATATGAGACGTCTGGGAGAGCAGAGGGGTGAAACTGGAGAGATGGCGCAGCCACTGGCCCATGTAATAGAACGATAGAGGAGTGTGCTGGCGTGGACATGTACACACACACACACACGCACACACACACACACACACAAGTTACAAGTGAATATGCTGAGCGGTTGATTTGGGAGTGTTTAGACAGCAGAGTAACTCACAGTCCGGTGTTAATTTAGGCAGTAATTGCAATTTCAAATACAGATCCAACAAAAATGATTAAAGCAATGCTTAAAATGACACAGGTAAGACTGCACCTCTTATTTCCTATTACCAATTTAGTCCTGAAGAAGATCTTAAAAAATCCCCCAAAAAAACCCAATTTCCTCAAGCCTGATTGGACATCTTCAAATTGGTTGTTCTGTCGACAAACAGTCCATGACCCAGATATACTCAATTTGGTTTAAAATGAAGAAACTGGATCCTGGACGTTTTTGGTGTTTTTGCTCCATAAATGACCAAGATTGTTGGTATTTTAATCAAACCAGATTCTATAGCCAATACACATGTAACATTATTATTGCTGACTTGGGACTAAGTGATACTATAGGAATTAGAGGTTGGATGATTATATTATACCAAAAGTTAACGCTTAAATAAATTAAGCTTTTGTAAGCTTTTTATTCTGTTCTAAAGTCCCCTTGATCTTTTCATCCTCTTAACATGAAGATCACGACACTCGTGATGCATGCAAAAAGTATGCCAATACAACTTCTACGTACATACTAAAAATAATTCCTGTGCCATCACTCCGTCAGTGCACCACAGGCCTCACTGAAATAATAACTTCTATGAACACACATCTGTACTTTTGCAGACAGACTCCTTAAAGCTGCACAAACATGTATTACTTAGGGCTCGTAAATGCAGGGAGAGAATGTTTCCCTGCCCCCAACATGGTAATTTCCGTCTTTACTACTGGCCCAGCGGCTTTAGCAGCTTCCTGTCATGTGATCTGTCCGTCTCCGAGAGGTCTGGACCAAACACCTGTTGTCAGGAAGCAGGGAGGGGAGGCCTGGATCTCTCATTAGGCATTACCATAGCAAACATGTAAACACAAGCATGAACGCAAGCAGACAGACACACGGTCCACCGGTCTACCTGTCTGTCTGTCTGTTGCCTGCATGTCTCTCTGGCTTCTGTCTGCCACATGAAGTGTTGTAACTGTTGTTATTTCAGCTTATCCAAACAATACCCCAGGATCTAATGTGTTAAAGATAAAAGTTTCAGTTTTAAAATCGCTGATATCAGCTGGCCAGCAGTGCAACATTCACATGATGAAAATGAACAAATGCCACATTGTCAGTGGCTGTGCATGTGACAGCAGCACTGCACACAGTTTGAGAGGCAAACAATCACATGAGCAATTCCACTTGCAGACAGTGAAGAATATGACATAAATCATTGTTAACTTCTAATTTGATGCCTATTTATTCCCCAACTGTCCACCTGATGATGAGGCTTCCCATGTGTATCTGTTAGCCACTAGATGGCACTGTGCCGACAGCGATTTCCCCTCTCAGAGCACACTGACCTTATTCCCTATCTATCTAATTACACATTAGACCTGTAATATGCCATTCCACATCCATGGGTCTCAGATGAATGGTTTCCCCCTCCCTTCCTCTTCTCATCTCTCTCTCCTCCTATCCTTCCCCTTTTCCTCCCCCATCTTCACACTGTTCCGGCCAGCTTCCCTCAATTACTGTCATGGGCAGGCCACAACATCGGAGGGGAGGCTCTGCATGAGGATTGGAGGGTGGGGCGGGAGAGGAGGGAAAGAGGAGGAGATGTGTATATGAATGTGATGAGAGGAGGAGACAGTTGGTGACATACCAGCGCACGGTATATGTTTACAGGTGTGTTTGTATGTGTGTGGGCATGCGTGGCTGTTTCCGTGCCTGTGCATTTGTGTGTTTGTGTGATATGCCCATGGGGCAATTGCTTGCCACACACCATGGCTGTTGTAGCAACGGCACTGTGACAACAGCGGTTTGACATTTGTGAAGGATAAATATATTCCACTTAGAATGAAGCTATTACCCTCTACTAGTTGTGTTGGGGGGGGAAAAAAGCTGAAAAATGTAATGACACCAGCTGCAATGATTGTGGGCATTAGACTGAATGTTCAGCCATATTTCCTTTTGCAACACTCAGTGTCAAAATCAGGTTGACCACTATTTGTTTAGGGTGTTTTTAGTCACACTGTATAATATGCAATACACACATGGATACTTTAAGTTCAACATATAGTTCTGACACCTTAATGTTATCTGTATGTATGGGTTTTTTTTGTCTTTGCTTGTCCTTACTTTGGCATGCAATGTGCGTTTTTATTTGTCTTCTTAAACACAGTTTCAAGGCCCCATTTGATATCGTACAACTTGACTAGCAAATAAAAATAGCTTGACAACAGATTTTAGCTTTTAGATGGCCAGAAATGTGTTAAATTCTACCAAATCTGTCCTTTTAATCCCATAAAGGATGAGGCTTTTTTTTTTTTTTTCCTTTTTTGATATTGCACAGTAGAGAGGGAGACAGGAAATTGGTGGAGAGAGAGAGGGGTGATGCAACAAAGGTACCCAGTGATTTTGAGGTTACATGTCATACATCCTACCACTTTTCTACGACTACTTTTCTACCCTGCTGCCCTTATCTATCCATTTTCTACATATACACACATACACAGCATATTCATTTGTTTATTTATTTATGCATTAGTTGGCATAATGACACTCGTGATGTGCATTTCGGGCAGCTGTGTGTGTCTAAATGCGCAGGGACAGGTCCAACATAGGACCCCCTGATTACCAGCCAAACCAATCCTTTGAGTTTTATGCAGTCTCAGTAGTTTCAAGTTGAGTTTTGGGACAGTGGTGACGCTGCAATACTAACTAACAATTAATGTTAGCATCAAAGCTGTCAACAAGTCTTCCATCTTTCTTTTTTTGTTCTGCACCACTTGGGTTGCTCATATTCACTGTTTTGCAGCGCCGTCACTGTAGTGGCAAGAAACATAAGCCAAAAACCAAGAAGCAGTAAAGGATATATGTCAAGTGCCCCAACGTTCAAATACATTTTGTTGTAACAGAAGAGGGTGTTTTTTAAATAAGTAACTAATAAAAATTGAATTCACATTAGTTCTGTTCTTATCTATAAATACCAACACTTGAGACATTTAATAATAATGATAATGATAATAATAATGAGACATTTGGCCACCTTTGCCCAACGGTGACATATTTTCTGTGTGTGTGTGTGTGTGTGTGTGTGTGTGTGTGTGCGCGCGTGCATGTTTGTAAATGTCTCTTTAAGGTCTACGGGTCAGGTCGCAATAATTCTCCCATTCCTCAGATATCTTCATTATAAAGTCAGGCAGGCTTGCTTCATTAAGAAGCCTGTTCACGCCTCCTACCCCTGCAAAATACTTCATACATAAAATCCCTAATTTCCTGTCTGGTTGAGTGTAAGTAATTGAATCATTTGACACAGAAGAAAGATAAGTATCATTCAGTTGGAGGTGTCTTCACAGACTCTGCGAGGCTGTGGCCACAGATTTGAGTGTGTACCTATTGAACAGAGTGAGATTTTGGCTGAATGTTTGGACAGACCTACTAAAGGGAATTCATCAGACCTGTCTGCCATTTGCACTTATAGTGCTACATATCAGGTATAGTGGATTGTGTTATAGGAACACAATATTAGGACAAGAATGATCCTCAGTCTTCACTCCAAACACTTTGCCTAAAAGTCTTACACTTATAACTTATAGTTTGTACGTACACATACTTTTTAACACACTGATGACTAAATTTTGTAATCCTGTTTCTCCATATTGTAATTCTGCTATTTTAAGCATCCAATACCTGACACGCTTATTGAGTATCTGTTCATCCTGGAAGAGGAATCCCTCCCCTGTTTGTGCTCCTGAGGATTCTCCCATTTATTTTTAGGTACGCTAGCGGCATGGCTCTAAGGATGGCAATGTTGGTTTGCTGGTTCACCACTTTGGTCCAGACTGAAACAACAATTGGGTGTATTGGCATTAATTTGGACAGGCATTTGTGATTTTGGTGATCCTTTGACTTTTCCTTTTGTGCCACCTTCAGTGGGGATTTGAATAAAATGTCTCGACAATTAATTATTGAACGTCTGATGTATGTCTTAAGTCTGAACAACTATCGATTGTTTGTTCAGACATTCATGTCGTGCTAAGGATGAATTGTATTAACTTAAGTTATTCCCTGGCTTCTAGTTCCGTTTTGATGATAACCCCAGGTTTGTGAAACTCACGAGGTTATGGTTATAGTTTTGTTAGGTTAGAGTTAGGGAAAGGATTAGCCTTTATCAAGACAACACCATGGCTTTTCATCTCGTGCCATAAAATATTGTGTCCAGTAGTTTGGTTTGTGTCCAGATACCTTCAAAACAAATGGCAGTCCCATTAGCCTCAGCTATACTTTGTGTTTATAATCAGCAAATGTTGGCATACTTACATGCTAAATTAAGATTTTGATAATGGTCAACATTGTACTTGATAAACGTTAGCATGATAGCTTTGTAAGTGTTAGCATCCTGACATCAGTGTTTAGCTCAAAGCACCACTGTGTGCAAGTTGCCTCACAGAGCAGCTAGCAGCAACAGCTAGCGTTCCTGATGTGGATGTAGTGCTGCGTTCATCCAAATAAGCAGTGCAATACGAATTGTTGAAAAACGGCTCTTAGACTTTGCACTAGACTAGACTCAGTCTCAGAACCACATCTGTTTCTAGGGCAACATCAATTTGCTGCCAATCTGATGATTTTGTCATCAAGAGCAAACTAAATTCTTGGAGCAAATGCCTGCAAAAATGGAGCAATGCTGAAAATGCTAATAAACTATTTTAATCAATCACTCTCCAACCAGTAGATGTGTTTAAATCAAAAAGGGACATTCAATGCGTTTAGAGATGGACACCAGTAAAGCCTCTCCATGTTTCTATAAATTAATATGAGTTATTCTTACAATATCTGTTGTCCACAGTTGCTTTATACTGTATGAAAGGCTTCTCCTTCAGTTCATTAAATCCCCCCAGACATCTGAAGGCAGGACAGATCTGCTGATAAATCTGCGGTCTCTGATTTGAGAAGTGCCTCACCAGAGCGCAGTGGCATTACGCACGGCCGTCCACTGTGTTTACCTTGATTAAATGATTAAATCACGTGCAAAAGACACCAGGCTGCTACGGAAAAACACTCTTCATGATTCAGACAGGTCCATTATAACTCTGTTCTGTTGTTTATGCGGAAATGTTGCACTACAGCGACTCATCACCCAAGCGTCATTGCTTTCTTCCTAACTTTTTTCCACAAAAGTGGAATTTCATGGTTTGTTCTTGAAATGCATTACATAGCAAATACTGTTATGTCACCATTTATGACATGAAATATAGTAGAATTAAACCTGTAATAGAGTTGGATTGATGCTATTCTATAAACATCCTCATCAACAAATCGATTATTTATTTCTGTCGTACAAATTGCAAATTGCCTTCGCCTGCAGATTTGTGGCCTTGTGTGTTCACATCGTGCCACTCTACACCATCAAGACATGAGTATGATATCCTGAAGAAGCTTCCGTCCATTTGTTGAGCTGTTGTCATGCTTCTCTGTGAATCAATGCTAATAATTACCACGCCCCAATATATATTCTCCCAGGCCAGCCCTTTCCCATGAAGCCCCCGAAAGGTCACGGTGGAAATTTCTTTTCCTGAAATGTCTTGCGTTCTCTTGCAATACTTTCTGCATTCCCTCTGATCCACAGAGAAAACTGTAGCTGTAATTATGACAACAGTCATGAGATGACAGAGCGTTGGCGGTTTCTGTCGCTGTGATTGTGGCTGCAGACATGGCTACGCTTTGGTATGACTATGGCCTTGACATATGTAATGACTGTAACTCTGCCTACCTGGAAAGGTTGTATGTGTGCAATTAACTGACATGGTTGTGATGGCTAAGTGCCGTGCTAAGGCTTCTGTGTTCCTGAACTCCTGTGATGAATTGGTAACACATCTGTGACACGTCTGATAGAAGCACCAGCAAATCCCATGTGGCTTAACAATGGTTTGTTGGCTAATATTAATAGGAATAGTAAAGAGTAATCATAGTACAGCTACCATTTCTATAGCACCGTAGATTCAACCTCAAATGCAGCTGTAGTCTGAGGATTAACCATTTCTACAGACACTGTTTTGACCACCGCAGTCAGGCGGCGCAGCTGTGCAGCTGTGCTCACAGCCAGTGGCTGTATACTGCCATAGCTCAGCCCTTTGAAAGGAGTAATGAGCAATGAATGCATAATGCAAAGTATCACGTCATCTCTCCTTTCTGTAGTATCTGCAGAATGTTTCCCTCAACTGGCAATATATTACAACTGGACTGGAACAACACCCACAAAAAAAAACCATAATGATGCCTCAGGGGCTCCGTACGTTGTGCTCCTGTTCCCTCTTAAAGGGGATTCTGTGGATTTTTTACACTTCAGACTGTAAAGAAATTTAGTGATTTTAGGCGCTTTGATCTGGAACATAAATAGTAAAGTAAACAAAGGGACATGCTGAGATCAAAATAATAATTTAATAGAATAGTGGACTTGGTGCGTCCCATCATAAAAACCCCGTTTTGTGCGTAATATCACATTGTATCAGTGTTGATGTTTATTCCAAATAGGCTTTGGAAATCTTTGGTTGTACCTCTTGAAAGGTTTAGTTGTCCTAGTAATGTAAGAGCTGGCCAGAGTGAGGCAGCGCAGTGAGCTGCTAAGTAGCACCAGTTTGTCGGCCACTGAGCTGCTCCATCAGAGCAGCTGGGGGTTAAGTGCCTTGCTGGAAGATGAAATGATGGCACTGAAGTTGCAGGCACTTTCTCATTCTCATCACCCTGCCCATATTTTCCCAAGCAGTCCAGGTACTTAAACTGGTGACATGATGGATACAAGCCCGTTTGTCTATAAGCTTTTACGCTACGAGCGAATCATGGCTTCAGTTGCCCTTATGCAAATACAGTATGACATACATCAGACCTCTTCATTAAGTCACAATCATACACTGTGAGAAGTGCAAAAAAGTCTCCTGTAGCTCAGTTAGACAAGCGTATTTGGTGATGATTTTATTGTAACCTTTTTGCCATCTGTGATGACATGAATATTACAATTCTTTTTATAATATACATTCATTTTTTTCTTATTTCTTTTGTAATGGCAGCTTTTTACCAAACGAGCTCTAGTTTGGTCCTTTGAATTCACCAAAAATCATTCCTGCACTCTCAACACTAATGTCCTTTATACCTCAGCCCTTGTAAACTGCTGCTGCTACTGCAGAATAGGGGGTTGGAAAGGGCTTTTTAGGGATACAAGGGAGGGGGTGAAGGGGTGAAGAGTGAGGTGAATCTGTGGTGCATTGTCACTGCACGTTAATTGAATGGGCTTCGGTCCTGAATCCCTAATTAGGGACAATGGCTGTGACATGGGCAGTGCAGAAGCAGAGAGCTCTTCTGAGAGGTAAGTGGGGAGCTGAAGGACAGCCACGAAAAAGCACCTCACTCCTCTCACACGGCATCCTTCAAAAGCCTTAAGAGACTATTGTGTGAGTGTACGAGCACGCACGCACACACACACGCACACACACACACACACACAAATGAAAGAGAGGTGGGGTGGAGTAGGGGGTAGAAGCGAGATGGCGCTCCAGCAGCCTCTTCTCGTCTCTTCCTTCTTCCAGCTCATTGACTGATGTCACGGGGAGAGACGGAGAGGGGGGAGCTGCACCACCGGGGGGAAAAAAAACGGAGTGACGTGAGAGTGCAACCCACGTCAAGAGAAGAAAATAAACACCTTACTAAGCCCATCAGTCTGTGCCAGTGTGTTTATGTGTGTACGTTTGCAGTTGTATAAACACAACATGAAAATGATCTGTGTTTATGCGAGTGTCACGATTTGTTGTTGTCAAATAGGCGTCTTTGCGCCATATTGCAGCTTAATGAGTTCACTTAGAAATATGTCTTTGTGACGGACCATCAAAACAGCGTGCCAGGAGAGCGCTGAAAGACAGTTAAATGCTGCTTCAATTACACTAATTGATTTAAAACACCTATCTCAAATATCATTTTTATTTTACTGAACAATTTGGATCAGTTTGAGTCAGAAATATCAGTCTGTTCAAAAGTGATCTGGAAAACTGATTTCAACCCTATGAAAACCACTATAGCTGGAATTTAAAGAAAATAAAAAATTTGGTGTCCCACAGTGGTAATATCAAAGAAAACACAGAGGCAGAAACCAACCATTGGGGTTGTCTCCTTTGTCTACAAAACCGTATGCTTCAGATAATTGGAAAATTCTCAGGCTTCAAGTAAAAAAAAAAAAAAAAAAATCCACCTTTAGCTGAAACTGTTGATCAAGTTGGGTTTACACTTGATGCCAGGGGTAAACAGCATCATGCCGTAGATATGTACGCTGCAGGATTTGATTTATAATAGAGAATCACATTTCACCTGTTGATAACATTACCGACACTAGGCGGATATATCGTACAAAACCAGGCCGTATTTATATTCCCCTGTGTTTACATGATCTCATTTATTCGTAATATAGAGCACCAGTGGTTTCAAAGTTCAAGGTTCACTTATCTGTCATTCCACAACACAGGATTGCACAATGAAATGCAAGCTGTAGTCCCTTTATGCGACATAAAAAAAAAAAAACTATTATTAATGGTGGAGTGTGGGAGATGAATTGAAGAGTTGCACAGCCTGAGGAAAGACGTGGCTCTGTGGTAACAACAGATACCGCTTCTGTATGGCTCGCCAGACAGCCGCTGTCCTTATATAAGTACGTAATAATATATATCATGAATGTACTTGTAGAACTTATCCACAAGTAACCACTATTTAATGCGTGAGAAAGGTGTGTGTGTTACATGTTGTCTTCGAAATAAACATTCTCCATTTGTATTGGAAACTTGGTGGAGAAAACACAAGCAGCCCCAAGCACAGCCAAAAGTGGATCCATGACACGCTGTAGCCAGTTTAGGCCCTAGGAGCATGCTATATTCGTTTTTCAGTACTTTTACTCGTGTTAATGTCATATATCAGGTTTGTTTAAGATTAAATTACACTTACTAAAACAAATTCATGCAACTTTTTTGCGAAACTGAAATTATTATTAATTAACACCACCAACTTTACCACTCTGTGTACGCATCTTGGGGAGTACTACTTCACACTTGGAAAAAAAAGTTTTATGAAGTCTTCTGCGGCTCCAGCGGGAGCTGTGCAAAATCTGATAAACTGCCTCAAATGATGTCACTTAATATAGCACCAGTTAGGGCTGAAGACTACAAGTTTGAAAATGAAAAAAAAAATCTGGAGGTGTGGAGACAGAGAGAAGTGAGTTTACCAGACCTTTGTAGCCCGATCTCGATCTCTGCTTGAGGCTAGCAGCTCAAAGCTAGCGACTGCAGCTAGCATAAGCGTGTGGGTAATGTAGGCGGCAGGTTTTGAGGAAGAAGAATTTGGTGAATAAAAACATAGTTGATATCTCTGGTGCTGCTGCATTGATTTTTTTTAGTTGTTTTTTTTTTAAACTGTCCATCACGAGTCTGGCAATAAGTCTTAAATCTTTTATTCTAAAAACACTTGCATAAACAAGACATCTAAATTACACATAGATCTTTTGAATGCGTGCATAGATCTAATTTGGTTTTTCTCAGGATGTTTGGATTCTGTGAAAACACCACAAAGACGATAAAGTGAGCAAATGTTGGCTTAGCATGAAGGTGAAACAGCTGTTGCGTTCCAACTGCCACCACATGTGAACGAGGTATTGATTTGAATTTTAATCAACGCGATAAACAATTAACACAAATGACTCTCAACACAAAGTCACTCCTTTCTCCTTGTGGTTTCTTTATGGCACTAATAAGATGTACCAGATATCCATCCGCACATTTACACGCTTGTTAACAAATCACACGAACCGAGGCTAGTGGGAGAATCAAGTTACTTTGAACAGTGTGAGCACCTATTACCTGGATCTGGTTATTCAACATAAACTCTTTCATTGTGTGCGTGAGAAGACAAGTGAGGTTGAGCGTTAAGTGTTGCGTGCTCAGACAACACCGTCCACTGTGTGTTGTAATGAACGAATGCGAGACATGACAGGATTAACAAACCACTGGGGAAAATCAAACGTTTCATGAATCCCAGCAGCTAGTTTATGTGTGCTTAGCCTGGTCAATCAATACAGTCTCCAATACCGTCTGCTGGCCTCCAGGTGCGGCGGAACAAGAGGATGTAGAACAGCAGCAGCGGTGAGGATCTAGGTGCGTGAGAGCATGTTTTATGTCCTACAGAGACACACAGCTGGATCTTCCAGGCCAAGGGTGTCGGCCAACCAGCCAGCCAGCCAGGCGGCTCACCCTCCTTCCTTCACTGCTCTCCCTCCCCCTCCACCCCCCTCTCCCCTCCCTCCTACGAGCCTCATTATGAGAGGGAGAAAGCTCACGGATACCCTCTCCTCCCCCAACTCCCACTGCACCATGGCCGTGGAGAGAGAGAGAGAGAGAGAGAGAGAGAGAGAGAGAGAGGTGGAGAAAAAAAAAAAAAAAAAAACGAGTCAGGTGCTAAATGTGAACGTGGATTAGTTTCTATGCCAACGGCGGGAGGACGCACTCACGCAGCCAGCCAGCCAGGGTCCCTGCAAGACACTTGTTTTTGTCCCTCTTGTTTTCTCTCCTCGCCTGCCCTCCCCTCCCCTTCCCTCTCCTCCGTGCTCTCTCTATCAGTAGGGGAGATAAGGCTGGGCCCTGTGCCTGGTATTAAACCTTATCTCTCCAGCTGGGGCTATGGCCTGCTGGATTTGGCTACACAGGCGCTCCAGTTCAACTCAAACATGCCTTGTTTTAATGGCCACCCATTAGAATCACTTGTCACCAGGAGGCTTGACATGGCTTAAAATGGGTCTGTTGAGTTTTTAGTTTCCATCCTGCACAAGGCTGTGGCTGGGTACCAAGTCTTAAAATGTATGCAATCTCTCTCTTAACTTTTATATGCAAGCAGATAAACATTTAATTGATTTATCTGACTTTTTACCATTCTGTTCACACCGCGTTTCAGCTGGAGCTCCGGCCACCGTTTCCTTTGTGTGATATTTCCACCCGATGCTGCTGTCCCTCTCTGTGTAAGGTTTGAGAGAGAGAATCAGAGAGGCTGGGTGGGTGGAAGGGAGGGAGGGAGGGAGGGAGAATGGGGAGCAACAGACAGGAAAGAGGAGAGAGAGAGAGAGAGAGAGACAGAAAAGAGAGAGAGAGACAGGGGCAAAGAAAGCAAGGGGAGAAAGCAGGAGAAGGAGACAGGAGGGGAAGGGAGATGGGAGGGGAGGAAGGTGCACACACACACACACACACACACACACACACACACACACACTCAGGCAGGCAGGCAGGCAGGCAAGCAGGAAGGGGTTAAGGTGAAAACAATAACAAGGGGAGCGGGGAGCGTGCGTCTGTGTGCGGCTCCCTGGAAGTGTCAGGCTCTCTGTTCATTGACAGTGTCGTGCACCCGCCGCCCCGAGAGCGCCGGCAGCCTCACAAAGACAGACAGCTCGAATTAATCCCACGGGGGGAGTGCGTGACAGTTTGGCAGAGCGGAGAATTGAAAGGGAGGAGGATGCCGAGAATGGGGAAGGCGCGAGCATTTGTCAAATCATAATTAAATGATGAATCACTATTCCGTTATTAACGATATGCCCACCCGAACCTCCCTTGTTACAAAAAAAAAAAAAAAAAAGATGGAAATGGAGAAATGAACGACCACCGGCATTGTGGCCACTGAAAAATAGAGGATTTATTGCCCGATCTCCTTATTTTACAGGGTTGTGGTTGCACACACTGTACAGGGTTGCAGTCTTTTCTATGGGCCTACACGGAATCAAGTTTTTAAAAACATTTTTGGCTGTTTGGACAAATATCAGAGCAATATCACATAGTAGTTTAATGTGACTTATGTTAAATCTCTACATGCAAAATGAAAATCTTTACAGTATTATTTTGTCATGTGTTTTTTTTTTTAATAGCATGGTGGCTAGATACACAGTGTGCACTTACTTTGCCTGTTGGATGGTATTGTAAATGAAGGTCTTATTATTATGTTATTAAACTCATTGGTTAAAAAAAAACCAAAACCAAGCTTCCACATTGATGTTACTACAGAAGAAATGATAAATTACAATCCAGTAGGTTCAGTTTGACTCATGAGGTTCGCAGCGGTTTAAAATACTATGAGGAAGGATATTACAACTCTGGGAAGCTATTACAGCGATAATCGTTTTATCCCCCATCTCTGTCAATCACGAGGTAAATAGTAGTATCATGAACTTCAATTAGCAAAGTAATGTACCTGAATGTGTGCTTGCACATGTTTGATTGGTCCATCACCTTGTGGTGCTGGATCCTTCCTTCTTTACCGACTCAAGAGTCAGGAACCTCACTGCGCCTAACCGCTGACATGAATGAGGAAGCTGTGTTTCTTGAAATTGGCTTTTACTGTAACATCTGTGATGATTAACCTGCATATCAGCTTTCTTTGAATCAGTGTTCATATGGTACTATCAATTTTTTTAGACCATGTTACACTTATGCTCAGAAAATTCATTATCACTCTCATCAGTCGCACTGCTATGCCATTGCACAATTAAAAATACCTTTATGCCAATCCGCATTAAAGTAGAGACACACCAATCAGACAGCGCGGAGGGAGGACGAAGAAGAGGAGAGTGCAGCTTGCATAATAATAATTACGTAATAATGACAACTTGCTTGTTTCCAGCAAAGACCAGCTATACCACAAAGTCTTTTGCTATTGCTGTAAAATTGAGGCTTAGTTCACACTTTTCAGGCTTCACAAGGACATTCAACTCAGATCACTCATATTTTCTGTGAAGGCCTGGTCAGTGTCCCTCATGAGGGTGAGCCCAACTGTCTGTAAATTGAGCTATTTTATTTTCATATTTGAATGTGCAAATTTTGAGGTAATGATGAGTCAATTGCTTCACAACTGGAAGTCGTGTTTCTCAATCTCAAAAACCAATTTTCACACACTGGTTTACCGCAGTTGTCATAATAGGTTAATCTAAACTAAATCAAACTTGGTCAGTTCTCAAAGGTTGACAAACTTATATGAACGAATATGAACACTAGGAGCAAATGCTGCGAACACATGCAAGGACGGTCACTTTTATTTGAGAAGCACTCAATAGTAACCTTGTCAGCTGGACGATGGATGAGACCATAGTATCTGCTGAAAAAGTAACTGGATTGAATAATTGGGACTAGCATTATCGAGTTAGCAGCCAGTGATACCAGCCTCTAGTGTTAGTATTGCTGCTGTTGTTTGTTGACCAGACATCTGCGGACAACAACTCATTTTAGTGACACAACCACTTAGCCCAATGTCTATTACAAGGTTATTTTCCACAGATATACTCCTTTACATTAATGTATAATATGCTGGATTCAATTAGACATTAATCCACCATGTGAACACACCAAATTTGTGGTGTACTTCTTTTCTGTTTCTTCATACTTATCGTGTACTTCCCTAGGCCTTCCCTTTGTAGCCTGATGGACTCCCACTGTCTCTTTATCCAAGTTTGAACCACTCAACCACTTTTTATTTCATTTTTTCTCGTTCTCTTCTATTCTTAATTTTTATGTTCATTTTTTTTATGTTCATTATTGGCACAACCTCGGCAGTGCCATCTCAAAAACGTAGTGTCGTGACCCTACAGTTAAAACTCCTCAAGCTGCCGGAGACACGGGCACAGTTACTTTCCTATTAGTGTGACGAGTGTACACCCAGAACTATCACTGACTTATTTCCCAAGGTCACTAATGGATAGCTGTACAGCCTGCCTGGCACTTTAGGTTTTATTGCTTGCATATACAACCACATACATGCATGCATTAATGGACATACACATACAATTTTAAATTATGCACATGAGCATGCTCTCTTATGCTCTCTTATTTCATGCGGATGCACTATCACAGACATTTTCAGCTTTTTAAAATTGAGTGCAAAAGTGAGATGGAGAAGATAGAACACTTAAAAAAAATGTTCTTGATCAACTTGCATTATGGAACAGTTTTAATTAGTTCTGTCCAGATTATGATGGAGCCCTTCACATGTCTAATCACTCAGTAAGCTTGTTTGCAGCAGTTGAACACACCGGATACCACAAGCTTCTATAAAAATGATTTCCAATATCTCTCCACATGGCAGTCAATACCAGAAGAGGAGGGTGAATCGTGCTGCTTCATGCTGCAAAACCTGTAGAGATTAGCATGTTACACGGTTGATTATTGCCTGTTTTTTTTTTATTGTGTCTCAGTATGCACGATGAATGCTGGATTTTGTGGCTCATGTTTGTAATAGCTGATTCTGTTGTTGCATTTACTTCTATGGAGGTGGTAGTTTGGAGGCTGTGCACTGGTGATAGATGACCACCATGCCCTGCTATGCTTCTCCCTGCTCTCTGCTTTATGACAGCAATGGACCTCCAGATAAGATAAACGTAACGGTGAAAAACACAACAAAGGGCCTGCTGCATATTCCCCCTCCAAACATGTGCATTGGTACAATATTCCTACCGGCTAGTGGCTGAGCTGTCACAAAATCAGTGCAGTGTGAGGCTTGTGTGTCTTTTGTTTCTGAGCCCTGCTTAGTTTGTGAGCCTTTTGACAATAAAACACACATATATGCTTCTCCTCTGAATATAGTTTACAGTCTGCGTCATTCAAAAGCTGTTCAATATGACCCTCAAATGAAAGCAGATATAAATGACACTGATCTCTTCACCAGGATGTCCACAAGCACCTTGAAGAATGGTTTTGGTACTTTGTCCACGAGAAGCCTCTTCACAAGTTGTTAACGCTCCAACATAAGAGCATACCTGGAAAAGGGAGGCATTGTAGAAAACAATTTTCCCCTCTTCCCATATAAACTGCTTGTATCCTGCAGCATAAGGAACAGGAGTGGAGATCCTGGAAGCTTGGAGAAGGAAGTCGGAGCAATTAAAGAGCCATTAGCAGCACCTCTCTGAAAAAGCCATTAATCAAGAAGCAGCAGTGCTGCTCACAATGGCAAGCACAATGTACACCAAGGAGAATGAACGACGGATGATTAAATGAAAGATATCTCTATTTGTAAAGTGTCTCTCTGGGCTAGATACACTATAGCACTATAAAGCACTGTAAAGACAGGTTCTATTTACACAGAGAAAAATCTAAAGAGCAGTCCTGGTCCTTTCTCAGATTTGAACAAATGGACTCAAACCTACTTCCACAAAGCATTTGTATATAATACAGTCCCTATATTATAATATAGGGACTGTGAAGACAAAAAGGAAAAGGTCTTAGTAAATCAGAGTTTAAAGGGTCTGGTAGTTGTCATAAGTCATGAAATACACCAAAAATCCAGCTTTGCCTGTTGCCTACTTAAAGGACAAGGCTATATCTAATTTTTTCTTATTGATCACGAATCCCTTGAAAAGACCAAAACCAACAACGCGACTTCCCCACCCCATCTGTGGCACTGACACAATGTGATTTTACTTTAAAGACAGGTCACAAGCGTATAGCTTATTTATTTTCTGTTTTAAAGGCTAAATAATTTCCTAACATAACTGGGCATTCTAGTTTTAGGCAATTGCTGGGGAATATTTTCATCCACGGATTAATAACCATTTGGTGAAGTAACTATTTACTTAGGACTATTGTATTTGGCTATTGCTCAAAATAAACTACTGTGCTCATGTTCATTGTAGTGAAGGAATGTCACGCAGTGGAATGATGTATCCAAATGTGTTTTCTATCATTTTTGGCCAGCGATGGTGGTCTGTGTAGGAAATAAGTGAACAAGCCAAGACTTGAGCTTTACAGACAACAGTTGCTTGTGTGAGCAGTTTCTTGTTGGTTTTGATCTTTTTGTGGGATTTGTTGACAATGAGAAAAATATAGAAGATCACTTTTAACTTTGCCACAACTGCTGAAGTGGTAAAGTGCATGCACATTTTAAGGGGAGGGGGATATAGAATATGAATACGGATGTTATTGATTGCATTACTCACCCATATTGTATAAATACTGTCAAAAATATGGCAGCTGCACATTAATTAGGAGTATTGATAAAACATCAGGGACTCTGCTGGTTCAGCAGGCCACACATTATTAGGGAAAGGTTAAGTGCCCGGCCGACATTTAATTTCCTTCTTCCATCTCTCTCTTTCCATGTCGCTCTTCCCTCGTCTTTCTTTTTTTTTTCTCTACCACCTCTGTGGTCCTCACATTCTACATTTTTCCTGCCTGCCTCTTCTCATCCTCCTCCCTTTCTATATAAACACTTGAATCATAATTCTTTATATGAGATTTTATAGAGGACCAAGCTGAGCTGCAAAGAAAAGTTGGTTTCCCATTGGTTCCCCACAGTCCTCTCATGCGTGTACACACACGCACACAAACCAGCCCTCACTGTCATTTAGCAGCATCCTCTTCAGCAACACACTTGCAAGATGGATGCCCTCTCACACGCATTTATCCGCCAGCACCGCGGTGCTTTATTATCTAATTTTGACAGCCCGGTCCCGCCCATCGTGCTGCTGTACTGCTGCCGATGTTTCCCCCAGGGACAGTCTGGGCGAGGCCTCTGCTGAACCCAATCGCAAAGTGCTAAACGTGCGGTGCAGCTCGAATGCTAATTTACTGTAACCAACACGCTGAAAGACCTCCTGTCATTGCTGCTACCCCTTCAGCCTCGTCTTACAGCTGCCACCAAAAATACACGCAAAGCACACACACATAAACAGACCAGAGTCGCGCAGCTGGGCTGATTTTTATTTTTCTCTAGTCCATAAAAATCTGCATCTTCAATGCTGTCCAGGGTCCACGGTTTACTTGGGCTGATAAAAATGATGATTTTGAGGGAGGCTGTCTGCGCTTGAGGGGGAGATGACAAGACAAGATTGAAATGTGTGTTGAGCTCTCCCAGTCGGCTGTGATGAGGGATGGCTGTCCGCTCTCTCTGAGGTCTGAGTGGATGAAACATTAAGCCACCTTAGGATAACTGATGGTGGGTTGATGAATGGTCGTAGTTAGCATCATCACCATTCATCACAGCAGGGGGAATCATTGTGATTCATCAAATTCACCAGTTTGCATTAGGATTAGATTATGCTTGTTTTTCACGTCATCCGAACTGCGAGGCTTGTCATCAAGGTGTGACGGCCGGCCTCATCGGCTTGTCATACTTTGCCTTGATGGGTAACGACAAGTGACAAATATGCATTAAGGTTTTTCTTGGTGCTTTTAGACAAGTGAGCATCAATGTAAAGACATTCAATCTGAGGCGAAAGTTGCAAAAAATATCTGTGATCTTCTTTCTCCAATAATCAGCAGAAAAAAGTATACTGAGATGGTGTTGCACAAATGTGATTCAAGCATATTTTTCCTTTCTGGTTTTGTACTATACCAAGTGAGATAGAAAACTCTGAAATGGACTGTCAGCCCAAAGCCTACCATTCAGCTCATGATGGAGTGGGGAAATCAGGTATTTTCCTTAGAGCAGGCAGTGCTCACTGAATACCTTCTCCAGTGTTTCAAATGGCACAGGGGAGGAATTTTCCTCTAGGCCTGTATGACCCATTGTACTGTATATTACGCTTCTTTGCATGGGATTGGGTCCAGTGTTTTTTTAACACTGTAAAACTGGCATTTATCTTAGAATTCAACGTCATTTCCCCATCTTACCCCTGGCTGCTATTTCCATTGTTTTTGAATTGTGGAAATTCAACTCTTTGGTAACTTAGAGAGGCAGTGTATGAGTTCACCTCCGTCTTTGTTTTGTATTTCTTCCTGGAATGAGCAAATGTCATCAGCCAGAAAGACATATTTCTTTCTCTGCCTACTCACTTCCCCACAACAGCTCAACAACAATGATACACGCTCTGTGATTTTGAAGATGAATAAGATGCTTAAAGAACATTATTCTCACAAATCTGGATGTTTTTCACCAAAACAATGAGTGGGTTTGGCAAAAAATTATATTTTGGTTTAGGCAATTGTCAAAGCAAACTTGGGGGCGTTTGTTCTCGTGGACTTGAGACTCTTTGTGGCACTTTTCGCCCCCTCCCAAAATCGCATAATCCTCATTTTATGTCGACGGTTTGCCGCTGTCGTGTGGTGCTCCAGCCATTGAATTGGTAATTTCATTCCAATCCCCCCCAAGGCTTGCCCTGCAGTCCTAACCGCCCCCTCCTCCCCTCCCCAATCCTTACATGCAGGCCCTGCATTTGGTCAAATTGCCTAAACCCTGAGCGATTGTAATTTCTGAAGAGGCTGCCGAGTGGTGCTTTGAAGGAGGAGAGAAGGGGGGCAGAGCAAGACTGGAAAAAAAAGAGGAGGCAGTGATGGCAATGGCATTGGGCATGCAGGGGCTAGGTGAGAGCAGGGAGGGGTGTGGAGGATGGATGGATGGATGGGAAGGCGGTGTTAAGTGCTCTCGCAAAGAAGTCGAGCCCTCCCTTTCGTTGGTCGCAGCTTTGCTCTCAGCGGTCTGATCCCCTTTGAAGCAATTACCCTTTGACCTGGACAAGCTCATCACAGATTCACTCTGGTCACCTCCACCACACCGCCACCACCTCCACTCAAACAATGCTGGACTCAACGAAGACTGAAAATAGATGGAGGGAAGAGGAGATAGAAGACTTTAGGCATGGCTAGTGGGTATGCGAAAAACAAAACGAGTGCAGCATCACCATAAGCTATAGACTCAAACACGACCATGGAGTTGAACCAGTTTCACCAAAAATGAGCATGAAAGGAATACTACAATTTATTATAACTTTGGTTATAGTTGTCATTGATACTGTCAGTTATAATTACATACTCACCACAGCAACCGCTAAGATCATGGTATGCAGCACCAATAGGTGGCTAAAAATAGATGAAAATAGGGAAACAAGCACAAGCAGTCAGAGAGTCGTAGAGGTTGAAAACAAATCCCCAGGTTAGTCAGATTTGTTTGGAAAATCCATAAACACCAACCACAGCTGACAGACCTCCTTCCTAGTTTAAATTTGACTGTAGCGTGTAGGGAATGTTATAGATAAGGATAGCTGTGCAAGAGGAGAGGTGGAGAGGGGACCGTACAGAACCTGGTGGTGTCTGCCCTCCTATGCCAACATAAACTGAATGATTCTTGTAAATGCTGCATGTTCCTCCAAACAGAGCAGTGAGTGAGACGTGCAGATGTGCAGGATCATACGAAATGTCCACAGTCACGTCTGGTGAACAACTTTTAACACGTGGGCCCATAAAAATACGAGTCACACAGTTTCATTCGGCAGCAAGTGTGTTTTTCAGAGTTAGATGTTGTTTTCTGTCTGCTTACTTGATGTTATTCAGAACTAACGTTAATGTATGTTAGTCAATACAATTTCGGTGTATTTCAGTCACTACTTTCTGTTGTTTACACCTTTGCACTCTGAATGCTTGTTGAGTTGGGACCGTTACAGGGATTCACATGTGGGGCAGTTTGAATGCTTATTCAGTGTATGCTAATCGCTAGCTACACAGTCTTTATTAGACTTTAGCTCTGCATGCTAGCTGTTATCTGTGTAGATGCTAATGTAATGTAGATTTGCCTTTGCTGTCTACGCTAGGTTCTCCATTACTTTCTTATTTCCACGTGATTATAACTGGTCACAACAGGTACAACATCCCATTGTCTTATATGGTTTTCTGTAAAGTCAACTTTACACTACACTTTTGATTTGACCTTTAGATAAACTTGTCACCAGTAGCCTATGGCCAAACCGTTGTCTCATTTCAATCTATATGATTATCTGACCGTACACTGACCGTTTTCAGCAATGTCGCCTCGTAAATTAAAACTAAACTTGTAAAGAATCATAGTTTCTCTTTAAAAGTTTTAGTTGTTGTAATAGTACCTATTGCAGATTTATCGTATTGGATTGCATTTGATGTGTTTCAGGTGTTTCTGTTGTGTCCAACTCCTGTATATGTATTCTCTGCCCTCGACTGACCCCACCGAGAGCATTTCAGCAGACACAGTGGTAAAGAGGCACCAGTGGAAGCCCCTGTTGTGGATAAGAAGCACAAGATCACTCCAAACACAGTGCTGAATATTGGCTGAATCAATTAAGTTGATTCTTTCTCACAAACAGACAAGAGATTGAATTGGAAGAATAGAAAAAGAATATTTCCAGCTGTGGATGTTTGACTCTAAGCATGTGTTTTCTTGTATTTATGTTATCATCTACCGAGGGGTAACGACCTTAAAAAGCAGAGCAGCTCCAGTTTACCCTGTTCCAACTTCATGAAGATGCACTTTCCACTTAGAATGTGTGAGTCTATACAGTATGAATATACTGTATATGTGTGTGTGTGCGCGTGCGTGTATGTGCGTGTGTGTCTGGCTGCGTGCATGAGTGCATGTCTGTCTGTCTACAATTTGGGCTCACACATCGTCCTGTCAGGGGTCTGTGCAGCTAATCTTTATGCACTCTGTGACCTCCTCACTGCAAACCCTGCTAAATATATTATTCCCCTGGGCCTTTCATTGCTGCTTGGTGTCAGAAATCAATATGTATGAGGCGCGTAGATGGGAATTTCTAATAGATCTCTGCGGCCCTGCGCTGCTCTTCAATATCTGCCTTGGACTATTAGTGCCGGCTCAGTGGCGGTGAAATAACCGAGATAATCTTTTAAGGTACCTTTCTTAAGGTGGAACGGCAACTCTCGCTCTGCATCTTCCTCCGTAGACCTAAATGCTAGAGATGGATTTATTGTCTAGGGATGCTTATTAAATTGGTGTGTATATCTATGATTTGAACTGCCTTATTTAAACCGTAGTAAAATTTCAATGAAAACTGAAAACCCAGTCATCATTTTTGCCATTAAATCACAAAGAAACTAAAAATGTAATCTCAAAATAACAAAACAAATAGAAATGACTCTTGAAGAGTTGCCACACACCCGTCTCGCACGAATATAGAAGCTTATAGATTTTTTTTATACATCTAAATGCTGGTGTGGAGAGTCAGTTTTTTGTTAGTACACGTGTGTTTGCGCGTGTGTGCGGGCGTGTAGGCGCAAGTGTGTCTGGAGGGATGTGCCACAGTGCTAATTGCCCATATTCCTAATGCGGGGATGATTTGCTGCAGCACTTAGCTGCAGCAGCACAAGAACCTGACTCTAGTTTCTGTCTCTCTCTCCCTTCCACCACCTACAACCCTCCACAACCACCTCCCCGCCTCTTTCCCCACTATGTTGAGGAGGAGAAGAAGAGACATCCGGCATCAGCAGGCAGTTAGGGGATTGGCGGGAGATGTGGAGGGGGTGGGGAGGAGGGGGAGGAGGGGAAGCAGGAAGAGGAGGCGGAGTGGGGGTGGAGGGGTGGTGGTGGTTTGCTCAGACAGCGTGTGGTCTCAAGGGAGGGAGAGAGGCTGAAATTATTCTACGGTCACAGGCTTTTTTCCCCCTCTCCATCTCCCGGCGAGGACCTCGGTGTATAATCCTTGGCGCTCGCCTGGCTCGTATATCTGCCGTCCCTGAGACAAAGGTTATATCTCTCTCCTTCAGGACCATTGGCCACTGACCGAAGACCACAAACCTGCTCTATTATCACCACATCATCAGCCCCTGTAGAGCAAAATTTATCACACCGATGACCTTAATTTTTTAAAAGATTTATCATGTATATGTATTCAGTCTGGAGACAAATGATAACATAGCGATGGGTCATATTAAGACAAGCCTACCTGAAGTGTCTTGATGTGCTCATTAACGTTATTTATGCTTAGCCGTGCCCCGCAGGTATCAGTGTTTGCTTCCTTTGTCGACACGTCGGCCTGGAAATACGTACAATTTCTGTCACAAACGGTTCTCTTGTCTCTCCTCCTCGCTCGTGAAGAATCACAGACCCATGGCCCTGACTCTGAATACCCATAAAATGAGAATAATTACCATTCTTTTATTCCTTCTCTGCCATTTCAGTCTCTCCTTGGCTCAGGCGTTACCTAATCTCGGTGAAGCCCCTTGATGCCAGTTGCAACGGTGGAATTATTATGGGATGTTTAGATGTAATGTAACTTTGTCACCTGTGTCATTTGGAGTGTGGTGGAGGATTGGGATTCATTAAACTTGGTTAGTGTGTTGAGTGTTGAAATCTCAATGCCCTGTGGAAGGAGGTGTGAATGTACAGCTCAGTCAACAGTGCTGGGCAGCGACTCGCTACAGTAATAATATCACTTTCCTCAGTAACGAGTAGGGTGACAAATCACTGATACCGTTTCAGTAATGATATCACAATAACCCCACCACCACCACCCACAGACACTCACACAAAAATACGATAATCTGCCAGCAAAACAATAGAAGAAGAAGAAATCAAATAATCCAGTCCCCATTAATTTAGGCAATTGTCACACACAATTCACACTAGTAATCAGCAACTTAGCGAGCTATCTTGGAAGATGCACTTGGATTCACTTACATTCAGCAAAGGCAATAATAAGAGAGTGGGTGAGGAAAGAGTGCACTAAAGATCTGCTGATGTCCAGGTATTGCGCACTACCCTCCAAGCCAGCAAACACCATCCCAGCCACTTCCCCACAGGTATGCTTCATTTCCAGCCCGTAAGCAAACTTTTATAGATCCATAGACGCGAGAAAAAAAACGTCTGGTTTAAAGCCGCACTCCCGCTGCTCTTTCCCTGCCATTCACACAGAGGGGCACATGCCAAGTCAGCATTTTGAGGAGAAGGGACACAATTGCAAATTTTATGGGATGTAACAGAACTCCGTGTTTTCAGAGAGTAATAAGTTAAGCGATAGTATTTCTTTTCAAAAGAGCAACCAGTAATGAGTAATGAATTACATCTAAAGGAACAGGAACGGGCTGAACAGGTAGTAAAAAAGAAACTAAATTGACTAAAGAAAGGAATAAATGTGGTCCTGCGGGGATGACTAAGTTTGGGCATCTAGACACACTACATGGCCATGATATCTCTCTTCAACACACACACACGCACACACAAACACACAAACACACACACTAAAAAAACTCGAGGCCCTCCTCCCTCATGCTGCTCATCTCGATAATTACCTCCCCCAGGTACTGGTACACAGGGTACACCACACTCTCGCTGCCACCGGGGGCACTGCGCCAGAGAGAGCAGACGGCAGCCATTCAGGGGGCAGTGAGGAGAAAAAGGAGGTGGAGGAGTGATGATGATGGTGATCGTGTGTGTGTGTATGTGTGTGTGTGTACGTGTGTGTGGGTGGGTGGGGGGTTGGCTTCTGAAAGACAGGCGTCATGGCAGGCTTATGGTCCCCTAATTACGCAAGGTCTTCCACCGCCATTAGGAGCTGTCAGTAACACGAGGGGACGCAACCAGCCGCTAAAGAACAGGAGACCACCACAATCCACCACAGACTGTGTGTGTGTGTGTGTGTGTGTGTGTGTGTGTGTGTGTGTGTTTAGGTGTGCAAGCTGTACAAATTATTGCATGTGGGTTTGGGTTTGACGACAACAGACCTTTTTGTTTAATTCAGTGTTTTGAGCTGTAGGAGAAACACTTACTGCTTGCAAGTTGAAGTTTTATACTTCACAAGCTTATTTTTATTTGTGTTTGAAAACTCCACTAGTTTTGTGTTCAACTTGATTTTTTTTTTGGTAGGTTACATTGTCTTTGTGTATTTTTACAAACCCACTCCCCCCCCGGAAAAAGGGGGTTTAATCTCCGCACAGCATGTCATAAAATGTTATAAAATACAAACATGATCATCACAAATGCCAATCTGGTGGGAAAACCAACGAATTAGATTGCAACATAGATAGCATTATATCATAGATATCAACATAGAGTGTTGATGTCTAGCTTTGCAATTAATTTAAAAAAAAAAAAAGAGGTAATATCATGTTTTACATAATTTATTTAAACCCTTAGACGGTAATGTTGTGGCTGTAAGAGTAATGAAAAGTTGTCTAAGAAAAAAAAAAGACAGATAATGATCCCTGACTTTGTGATTCCAAGGTAACAACTAAGTTTGCCCCATTACTAAAACATGTATCATTACTATCACAAACCAGCCCCTGGCTCAGACATTGCACACTCGTCTGGTTCTGAGGTCGGCGTGTGTGTGTCATCTTTGTCTGCATATGGTCCCCATGTGCCTGGCCTGTATTTGACTGGATGAGGGCTGTGGGGTTTTATCTCCTCTGATGTTCTCTCACAGCTGGGATGGGGTGAAGTTCACCAACCTGGCAACATGCCAAGTGAGTTTCTACGTCTACTGCGAGTGTACCGAGTTGTTCATCTGCACCTGTGAATCTGTGCAGAGAGCAAAGCGAGCTAGCATGCACGGCAGTTACAAAGCACAGTGCTGTATGTCACAATAAAAAAAGGCAACCTGAAATGTTTCGAAACCTGATTTGTCGGGGATTGCTCCTAGTGAAAGATATTGTAATATGTCACCCAGTTGCTGATCAGGCATAGTAGTATGCAAACCACGACTTCAAGATTCCCGGTTACATGAAAGTTGCGTCAGTGTGAACAGTACAGCGATCTGAAGACTGTGAAAGTCATGAAGTGTGACCAAGCTTCAAGTCAAGTCAGTAAGGTCTATTCAGGGTGATCCATCTTGCTTTCTAGATCAATTGGGGGTTGAGGGTTGAGAAAATAGACAATCAACAGATTAAATTAAATTATTTTCAGATTATGGGTCAATTTTGGATGAATACTTTGGTATACAAAGCATTTTTAACCCTTGTATGGTGTTCAGGTCTGTGGGACCTGTTTTCATTTTTTTTATCAAGAGCAAAATGATACGATTAATTATTTTTTCAAACTCAGACTCATTGGCCTTGGCTCATGTTGATGAGTCTGAGTTTGAAAAAATGATTAATCGTATAATTTTTCTTTTGATAAAGAACATGAAAACGGATGAAATCAGGTCCACAAACCCGAACACCATACAAGGGTTAAGTAGCTACTGCACTATTTCGCACCTCAGACCGGTTTCTTTTTCATAGCAACGGCAGCCGAGACTCATGGGTATTGTAACATTTAGAATTAAAACTACTGGCCATAACATAAACCTACGGGATGGTGAAATGATCTGGGAGACTCCTGTGCTTCAACGTGACAAACCATCAAGGATATCATTAAAACAAAAAACTAAATTGCAGAATAGGGAATTATACTTATGGAACAAGCTGTTTTACCCACTTTGCAACAGTTTTCACAAATATTGGCATGCTAACACACTAAACTAAGATGGTGCCCATGGTTACAGGCCAAAAATCAGCATGTTACTATCATCATAGTGACATTATTTAACTATGATATTTACATCCTCACAGAGCTGCTGGCGTGAAGATTCTGTAGACTCTTAAGTTCTGGATAGTGTCCAAAAATGGAAAGAAACTCTGAAACTATTGGTTCTGTATAAACTACATTTGGTTTCTGCATACATTAAAGGAATCACATATGTGTGTTGGTGTCAGTGAGTCCACAGACCCTGATGGACGTGGGCACAGCATAATTTGGGCTTTGATCGTGTTGTTAATGCTGGTTGTACTTGGCCAAACAACATAAATTACTTTCTTAACTGTCCACCAACTAGCATTCTGGAAAATGTAGAATATCACTAACTAAAACTAAAATAGAGGAGGAAGGTTTTGTAACAAGGCGATACACAGAAAATAACTGCTGGGGAGCCCCGAATATCACTGACATATAGCAATGTAAGAGTATGTGTAGGTGGAGGTTAATGAAAGACCAGGAAAAGACCACATTGGGACAGGTGTATGTGTCTGTGTTTGTGTTTGTAGGGAGGAGGCCTTTATAGGTGCCAATACTCCTGCACATTCAGGATGCATTTTGCTCCTTTAACTCTTTTCCTTTCAAAAAAAAAAAAAAGTGCTAAAGAAACCAAGCTGAACACAGACAGTCCTCTGTGGCTCTCCAGCACGGTGTGGCAGCACTACGTCACACTGTGTTGTCTACCAGCCCATTGCAGCTGCTGTGGTGATAGCCCTCTGCACCCCCGCACACGTGCACGCGCGCGCACACACGCACACACACACACACACACACACACACACACTAACACATACACACACACCTCCTCTCTCTCTCTATGCCTGTCCCTTGTGCCTTCCCCTTTAAAGAGACACACGGGTGGCTGCGCTCCACTTGACATGTGGGCCCGTATTCTCACCTTAGAGACGGAGGATGGGCATGGTTGCACGCTTTGATGGCTTAATTACCGCTGTGGAAACAGGAGTGGCTAGAGAAAGAGAGAGAGAGAGAGAGAGAGAGGGTTATGTGCAAGTGTTAGCAGCACTGATAAGCTGGTGAGGATCGTTAGCGTGAGGCTAAAATGGCACTGAAGTCCCATAAGGCATCTTAAATGTATGTGCTTTGGGTGAGGGGAATTCCGAGGCTTATTTAGACTCACTGAATAAGAGCACATTGTTTGTGATTATATATTAACCGTACCCCACTGAGATATTTTATTGATTTCTAATAAGTTGCTGCCTCCTGTTATTTCACAATCGTAAGAAAAACACACTTTTTTTCTTTTTTTTTAGCCATTTCTGAAACACAGACATCCAAAATTCTATATTTTTCTTATTGTCAGAAAATCCCATGAAAAGACTAAAACCAGCAATGAAGGTTTTCTACTAACAAGTATTGTCTGTGTAAAGAAAAAGCCTCTTAAGGCTTATTCCTCTGTGCCATAGACCCCTATTGTTTCTCAAAAACTATTAAAAAACATAATTGAGCCATGCGGTTACACTGGACAGCGTGGTCCTTTATTATGATGAACACGGGCACTGCAGATTATTTTTTTCAGTCACATAAACTGTCCTGCTGCTGTAAATCACCACTACAATACTAAATGTGCCACAGCTGAAAATGGTCCCCAATAAATGCACTAGGCTTATTTACTACTGTTTTTAACATTTGCTGAGTTCCCAGCTCTTTTGGAAAAAAGACTGAGCCTTTCTTAAAAATGAAACTGTATGTTTATGTGACCCATTCTTTATGTTCTGTCTTTATATTTTCACTAAGAGCTGGTGCCACAGTAAGGTTTAGGGCATTAGAGAGCATTGTTGGTTTTGTTCTTCTCATCTGATGTGTTGACATTAAGTGACATATATAACAACTCTTTCCTTTAATTCCTACATTTGCATTGTCTCTATATCTATTCTATAGATACAACTCATTATTTACAAGGCACAAGCTGTATACAGGTTCAAAGGATTTTAACGTTAGCCAAATGAAGAGATCATTTACATATGAAATCAATGCACCACGCTTGAATATTCTTCCATTAAGGCACAGACCACCAAAGCAAAATGGTTGTCCCAGATGTTTTTTTTTTCCTCATCTGGGGTTTTAAATCACTGCATGCATTTATTAGAACACTTTTAATTAGCATCACACATTTGTTTTGAACGAGGGTCAGTTCCCAAGGCAGTATGACTTTAGGATATGGCTCTTAATATAAGGTAGGCTTAAGTTGCAAGCACAACAATGATGACCAGATATTAAATGTGGATTATAGATATCTGCCCCCCTCCCTTGGCTCTGTTTTCAGGCTTAGGAAAATTTATTTCGTGACAGTAAACTTTGGCCAATCACAGGTCCGTTCAGAGAGGACGCTCCTATTGGCTGTTCTACAAACGCAGATGCGTATGCGCGCCCCTTCCATCTATGGTCCCTTCAGATGCTGGTGAAAGCGTGATTCCTGCAGTAAAAGTTGCTATTCCACCATTGGAACAACTGTCTATACTGCAAAGCAATCCAAACAAGGGAAAACGGATTCCTCAAAAAGAGAACCTAAAAAAGAGACTGACAATAAACGTCTGTATCGGTCAAAGATTTTAGAGATGGAGAGAGAGGCTTAGGACAGAGAGTGAGGGAGAGCAGAGAGCTGGAGGAGAACTGTATTTTTCAGATTCTGGCTTTTTTGTGTTTTCCAGAGAATGCCCCCCCAGCTTTAAATGCATTACTTAATATCGGAGCACTGTAAAATCCATTTTAATAAATTTCCTATTGAAATTCCATTTATTAAATTAATATTCTAATGTTATTTTATCCACAAATTTAAAAAGAACATTATAAAAAGTATGATCTATGAGCATTTACAAATGAACACTCTTGCAAAAGCAAATGTGTTACCAGATTTACTATCATTTCTAACCACACTGTATACACCACAAGCAGGGCCAAAAATGTGTCACCGTGGCAATATTGAAGTCCAGTGGTAAAAAATGATAATGGCACACACACTTGCCATAAAGCATGGAAGCACCCGAGTTGCATGGCAGGGGAGTGGACCATTTATCTTGGGGAAGAGGAGCTGTGTGCTCCAAGGCCCATCTGTCTCCGGATGGGGGTAGGGGGTTGTGGGGTCAAGCTCGGTTTAATTGAAGATTATCTGCTTAATTACTCAAGCACAGCCAGCGTTAAACAGCCATGGATTAAGAAAGCGTCAGTGAGGCAGACCTTGGGGTCCAGTGTTGTGCTAAATTAGCAAGAGGGCCCAGATATGGCTCTCCCCTCCTCACCCATCACAGCACTGGAACTGAAACTGCATGCTAAGAGACCAGTCATGAAAATAATAAGCACACAACTGAACAACTGTAAAACGCATTGAGAGTCAAAGTTCACACGTCGCATCTGGGCTACCCACTGCTCCACCAGCTTCTGCAACTCTATGCACTCAAGCAGCCCAGTATTCCCAGGAATTACATTCATATAAAACGCTTCTGCACTTGGTGATTTACATCTACTGCCAAAGCTCAGTGGCAATGGAAGAAATAACGTGCCCTTTAATGGGTGTTCAGACCAAAAACAGCGCTAGCCCTGTGTTAAAAAAAACGGTATTACAGGCTGTGTTAGCCTCTTGCATTGTACAAGAGGCTGCTTCCTCCCATTGTACGAAACATAAAGCCAAAATATCCTGGATATGGCCGCTTGCGCTGGTGATGTCATTTGGAGTCAAAGTCTACGCAGCAGTGATTGTGGCTCCAGCCCCAGTTACTACTGTGACTCTGGCTCCAAATCCAACCACCTGATCCAAGCCCAGGTTAGAGTTGACACTGGAGCATACATCAGCTTGATTAGAACGACCAAAAATGACAGAAACCATCTTTGGGGAAAAATGTAATTGTTGTGTACTTTTTAGTTTGGACCGTGTCCCATCCGTTAACCTGTAGGGGCGGGCTTTATGACTTGTTCTGCAGCCAGCCACCAGGGGGCGATCCAGATGTTTTGGCTTCACGTTTGGGCAGCTGTCAAGTCGTCCATCCCATTTGCAGTCTGTGGTGGGAGCGTGTTGTTTCAGGTACCATTGAGTGGATGAGCTTGTCTGACTAATGAAGGGCTTTTAATCACATTAACGTCTGGGTTCAGCTCAGCTGTCTATACAGAGTATTTATCAATTCTTTATTCTTCAGCAAAGTGGGCGATTCTTCCACACAAAGCGACACAAATGTAAAACAAACCACAATTTAAAATCATCAAGAAGAGAAAGTGACATAACTTATTCAACATTTGAAAAGGTAGACAATAGAAACTTACGATAAAAACAGAATTGTCAAAATAAATAACAAAATGATCATTATGAAAACTGCTCCAAAACAACAAAAACCAAAAGTAACATCTAAGTGAGGTTACTTCATTTTTTGTTTTGGTGACTTTTTGAAAGAAAATTTTCAACACTAGCAGGGAGAATCTTCCAAGCAGAAGAAGCTGAGAATAGTTCCCATATGTTTGATATGGCACCACTAGATGACCAGTATATACTAGTTTTTTTTTTTTCAAAAAGAAGTGTGGCCTGTTATTCCAAATGATAATTTGCATAAATACCAAAAGACTAGGTTTTAATTTAGCCTCCACCGTCGGCCGTGATAATCATTCACACACATGAGCACAGAAAGAACAATAAAGAACACTGTTTTAGTAACGCTGTGATTGGTTCTCCTTTTCCTCCGCTCTTCCTCTGTTGACCACACAGCAGTACGATATTGATGAAGCGCGTTGTCAAGAACTGACCGCCTCACTGTGCTGGCCAGATATCCCTCTTGGTAGATGGGTTGTTTATATCAAGCACCTTGATGTTTGAAGGTTTAGCCTGACCTAAAAAAGAAAAAAAAACATTCCCTCTGCCACTCAGGTTTATGGCCACAGTTTTGTATTGTTGTGGGTGTGCATGTACGCTCTTTTACCAGCATGCTGACAGGCTCTATTGTCTGCCCGACTCCCCCTGCAGTGACTTGAAGTAGAGAGTCACGTGACATCCTAGTCTGCCCCCCCAACCACCACCACCACCCTCCTCTTCCTGCATAGCCTCAATCTTCATCTTTTCCACCTCTCTGTCATTCTTCTCCACCCTTCTTAATCCTGTCATCCCTCTTCCACTGGCATTTGCACCCCTCCCTTTCATTTCAGAGATGTTCCCATTCTATTCGGGGGTTGAGGACCACTCATGGCGGAGTTGCACACCGATGGTGGGGATCCACTGCTAGTCAGCAAGGCAATCAAAGCTTTATTTGGCCTCCCAGTGATCGCTGCTAAATGAGGGCAGCCACTTGACACGAAGATCGTCACAGGACAACTTGTTTTATTGAAGTTGTCAAGTCTTTTGAATGTCATTTTATGTACATGTTTTAATTATATGCTTTACATCATTCATTAGGACTAACACAGATGATAAATAAGCATATAAACAAGTTTGCTTCTCACAACATTCATCTGTCCAGACAGTATCCACGGTGACCAGCACAAAGCCAGAAGTGAAGGAGTGACATTTAGAGGTGGACTGAATATGAGTCATCCCCTCCTCAACTTAATTAACAGCCTCACCCACACAACAACATACACTTACATACACAACACTCTTATCTTTGGTCCAAAATGCGCTCAATACATTACACTGATACAGCATAAGGTATGAAAAAGAGTGCTGGGCAGAAACACATTAGTGTGTAATGTGTAGTGTAAGGGATTACAGTTTTAAAATTCTGTATATTTCATTACAGTTATTAGTGACGGGTCAACTAGTTCACCTTAGTGGATAGTCTGGTCTGAGTTTAGCTTGACACATGGATGGAGGTGGTTAACCTCTATTGAGAAAGGAGAAATGCAGCTCTTGGTAGTAACAAAGTTGTCTTATTCACATGTTTGCGGCATCTGTGGCTAAGAGGTCGAGCAGGTCATCCACCACTGCTTCTGTGTGTGAGTATGTGAGTGCGAATGTAGTGCTGAGGCACTTTGACTGGTCGAAAAGACTAGAAATGGTGTTACACAGGTACAGTTCATCTACCATGTTGTGTGTTCTTGTAATATAAAAGAAGCTGTTAGACTTGATAGATCAACATATCGTTAATCCTCCTTGACACAATTCGAGAAAGTAAGATTAAAGGTTGTGTTCAAGAACATTTTTCAGCATAATGAAAATCATTGCCTGTTTTTTTTTATATCGGAAGAAAAACAAATAATATATGCTTAATAATATGCAGACACCTCTGTGCAAACATAAAGGGACATTTTCACACCACTTACCTTCAATCTGTAAAACTACACCAGAGTTGCTGAAAAAGCTTTTTATACAATTTGTCTTGTCTGTTTTCTAGTGGTACATTTACAGCATTTATACCTACCTGAGCTACAGTATGTTTGGTGTTTCTTCGCAGGCCGAAACAAAAGCGATCCTGAAATGATAAAAGAGGATGTAATTGTGAGTTGTTTTTTTCTTTTGCAAACAGCACTTTCAGTTAGACTTTAAAGACTCCATTCTTAATCACAGATGCTTTTACCAACCTCATATTTTGCTCCCTCCTCGTAGTAATCTCATGGAATATCTGCTGTCCTCTTTTGTTTCACCGTGTAAATGAATGAAAATGTCACAACTGCATTTCCGATTTTAAATGAGAAAACACACAGTTGTAAAGGAGTTGTAAAGCATTTATTGTCTCCAGGCCTGGACAGAGCATAAGATAAAGCACAAGGGCAGTTGTGGTTACTTTTGCTAATGTAGATATTGTGGGTTGTACCAGGTCGTAGGTTTTATTGTCTGTCAGTGAAAAACATTCAAAGGGTGAATATATGAGAGCAACAGAAAAACTGAAAAGTTTCATGGGACTTTGTAGGGGATCAGGTTTAATAAATCTCACTAAATCCATATTTTCTGCATAAGGAGCAGGAGGGGTGGGGCAGTTTAATCTAACCCCTGGGCTAAGATGCCACTGCATTGAAATTGGGTGGGGAATAATTTAATGAATGGACAAACTTTCCTCCAATCACACATTAGCCTCTGGAAACAACTATATATAAGGAGGATTTACTGTGGTTGATCATCTTTACAGTACAGTTCACAACGTAATAAGAAGTGCCCAATATAAATTCCAGTATTTTAAAATAAAATAATACCAAACATAGTGTTTTAACATTTGGTATATTTCATATATAGTTCATATTAGTACACAAATAAGAACTATATACAGAAATATCAAACAAAGACACAGTTTAGATACAGAGATGGTAAGCCAGCTAGCATATATACCGATATGAACAAATGTGATCTCATACCCATATTTTAACATTGTTGGTGCGTGTAGTTACAAATGACTTGCCTACAACTAGCTGGCAATGAGTCATGCAGTATGAATGTTTTCTAATCACAGAGTTAAGTTTGGTTAGGAAATGAACGTGGTTAGTTATGGAAATGAACGTGGTCATGGTTAAAATAAACTAACGTTGACTGTTGATCGGAAATAGAAAACGAGCAGTGGTCTCTCATGTCACTGCCAGGAATTGCTGCCTCATTTATCCTCCCCCAACACCTTTCTATGAGGTTTTTGCAATACTAACAACATCACTGTACTTCTACTATTGACAGGAGTCTTACAGTAATTCTATAGAGAGCCGAAGTGAAACTGAAACTTCTGTTCCTGAAATAAGAAAATCTTACTCAAAATCTCATTATTGTAACAGAAACTTTACCATGTGGCTCTCTTCATATGTCGAACGACAATATTGTTGTTTATTCAATATTTCCCATAAACCTCAGACCTTCGTGGGCTAAATGTCCTGACTTGACAAAGGGTCTGTGGTTGGCTCAGACATGACTGTGATAACAGCAGGACGCAGAGGAGCAAATGCTATAAAAGACAGCAGAGATTACAGATAACAAATTGTAAATCAAATTGGTGAATTTTATTGAAATGATCCAAACCAATACCATACCAGTACCCACGCTTTTCTCGGAAAAACACGTGACAGAATCATGAGATTGCATTAAGTCACAGAAGTTACTGGAACAGCATGTATTAAGCAGTTAAAGGTAATCTTGAGGGGATAGACTGAGACTTCATAATAGATACCTCAAAAAAGCAGGAAAATATTCCATACCACATCGACAGGAAACTTCTCCCTATATTTGACATAAGAATAACAAGGTTCACCAATGGAAAAATACTTTTTGTTGTCTGAAAATAATACTGTATCATGTGCTGACGTCTGAAATGATCTTAACAGAGGTGGCAGCTCTGCATGTTTATGTCCATGTACAGTGCGTACATTTCAGCCAACTCGTCTTAGAGTTATTTCCATCAGTGAGCTGCAGAGGCCCCAAACTCCACAGCACCACATTTAGGCTCCTAGTGCAGGATATGAGGATTATTCTGTTATCCAAGGGTGCTGGTGGGAGAGGGTGAGAGATAGAGAGAGAGAGAGAGAGAGAAAGAAACAGAAAGAGAAGAGTAAGAGAGGGGAGGGAAAGGTAGCTTGGTGGAAGTGCAGTGGGAGACAAGCAGGTGAAGATTTGGTTCAGCCTGAGTGCTTTGCTCATGCAGCGGAAATGCTGAGGAGGTCAGTCACCAGCCACCCCACCCCCTTCTGTGCTCCCTCCATCTCTGCCTCCTCTCCTCTCCTCTCCTTTCCTCTCCTCTCCTCTCCTCTCTTCTCCCTCCTCCTCCTCCTCCTCAGCGCCTTATCTGTGCCAGTACTTCCTTTCCTCTTGAGCCACGTGCCATTTTGACAAACAGATTTATTGGTTACGTCATATTTCTTCCCTGTTTTAATCAAATGCCGGGGCGGCAGGGCTGACTCGTGCTCAGATTAATATCGCCATTGATCAGATTGGATGGAGGTGTCCTCGCACCCGCACCACACACCACCCCTGCTCACCTCCCACCCCCACCACCCCCCACATACACACACATACACTCCCTCACTCTGCTGGGAAAAGGCTCTGCACTCTCAGGATTCCAGTAACATGCCTTTCCCGTATGTGGCTGATTTGAGTCACACATGCACGCTTCATGTTCATGTGTGTGTGTGTTTACGGTACGGTTACGGTTTACGGCTTGTGCGGTATTTATGTGTATGTAAAAGTGTTTGCAAGCTTGCCTGTGTGCGTTTCACCTCTTTGGCTTTGTTCATGAACGCTTCCTCTTGTTTTGATTCTTGGTGCTGCTTGTTGAAATGAACCTAAAAGGTCCTGCAAATGTGCAGCTGTGCTGGTGTCTGAACTTAGAGAATTTTTAAAGTCATTTTCAAAGCGGTGTTTGTGGAAAGTGAAAGGGATCACTGTGGCTGATAGTGAGACACAGATAGAGAGAGTATGAAGCTGGGGAGGTTGGGGAGGAGGAGAGCAGGTGCAGCAGCGAGCCGGTGACAATGCTGCACGAGGAAGTCATTTTAACAAACACACCGTGGCGGCCAGGGCCGGTGGCAGCCATCAGTGCTGCTCCTTCCCCCGCCAGCCATCCACCCTCAGACACACACGCTCACACACACCCAAACACCCACCCACACACCATCACACCACCACTCTGACAGTGCTTTCACCCACCCCCGCCCCACCACCATCGTCTCCCCGGCCCGCCAGTCATGTAGCCGTAGCCCACCACTCTCCCCCACGTCGATCATGTGTGACATGGGGGTCAGCAGCAAGCGGCGGCGAGGCAAAGAGCCTCAGTGCACCCCCCACTCCATCGCCCCCCGGGGTGTGACCGGGCCGGCGGTCTGCCGCACGCGCAGGGAAATTACCACACATCTTTTGTTGCTAAGTGCATGGGTGAGTGATGAACAGAAGCGGCCTTTGGCAGACGCTAACTGCAGGGGTGTAGAAGGGGGTGGGTTGGGGGGGGGGTGGTGGAGAGAGGAGAAATTTAAAGAGAGAGAAAGAGAGAGAGAGAGAGTGCTGGGAGGGAAGTGGCGGCTGGTGGTGAAAGGATAGAAGGAGGGGGGTTGGGGCGGGTAGGGTGATGAGGAGGATGGAGGGAGGAGGTAGAGGAGCGCGGGGAGCCGCAGCCTTCTGATTAAGGGCGAAAGACTGCCGGCTGAGGTGGTGGGGGTGGAGGAGGAGGAGGAGGAGGAGGGGGAGGAGGAGGAGGAAAGTGGAGGGGGGAGAACAGAGTGAGTGAGGAAGGGAGAGAGACGGGGAGAGGAGATGGAGGGAAAGAGAGAAAGGAGACAGAGAGGGAGAGGTGGGGGAGGGGCAGGAGGGACAATTTAACGAAGCTCAAAGCCTCTGCCATCTCTGAAAAGCAAGAAAGGAGACAGACATGGAGGAGATCGGGCCGGGCTCAGGCTGGTGTTAACAGCCTGTTAGTTCTGCCCTTGCTTTTCTTCCTCTCCTGCCTCTTTGTTTGTGATTTGGTGTTTAGAAAAATGTGAGCCGGGATTACGCCAGGCTTTTGAGAGAAACTTTGAAAATCTGTTTTCAGAAATACAATAGGCTCCTGGGTTTCCATAAAACCATCATGGCTCTAGAACTTGTTGATTATCCACTTAAAAAAACCCCAACTCATATCAATTTAATTTTGTCTGTTATTTAGGATCAAAAGTCTTATTTTCTGAAAACAAGTGAAAAAAAATATCTCCAAACCTAATAAACAAGAATTTTCTTCAAATAAACTGTACTTTCCCTTCATTTCAACACAGTGACAGTTTTTTTTTGTGTACTTCCAAAACAGATTTTTGAAGCAAACTGTTTTAAATTGGAACTGGATTGAAACTGTACTTCACTGGCAAATTTTTTACTTCAAATAAAAAATCAGCACTTAACATAAAAAACAGACAAAAACGCTTAATACGGTTGTGATTTTTTGCAGTGTACACTTTACCATTTTGACTACATCCGAAAACTATTAAAGGTAAAAGTAAAAAAAACAACACGCAAACGCCTGTAGCTTAATGTGAAACCAGATCAGGATGTTCTGAATAATCAAGGTGCAACCTTTTTATAAGTGTTAACAAATTCATGCTGAACTTAGAACAAGTGCCATTTAACATTATTGAGGAGAGGATGCAAAACCCACGAACACCGGATGAGAGAGAGAGAGAGAGAGAGAGAGAGAGAGAGCGAGCACCTGTGTCATTGTTATGCCTGTTGCCTGGTAACAACATTCTTCACTGTGCAGCAAAGGAAGCCATGCATGAAGAAAGCCTTCCTCTTGGAAAAAAAAAGAGCAAAAAAGAATTCCATATTTCATGGCACTTTTTTGAAGATGGCATTTCTGTTTGGGATCCATCATCTCTGTGTGGATTTCAGCACAAACAGGTGTTGACAATGAAATTAACTTGAAGCCACAATATCTGAGCTTGCGTAGGCACTTCATATGACAGTTTTTTACCTGTTTGGGAACACACACCGACACACAAACACACAGTTTTGTGTGTAGATAAGCCCATCACATTGGATTTAATGCGACTGCACTGTAGATGCTGTTTATCTATGTTAAACGTAAAACTCTTGTTACATCACTATTGGGGTGCGGCCACAGGCGTTAACTTCAAAACTCACAAGGAGAAGTGCAGAAGCAGATTTTTGACTACTTTTTCAAAATCTGTTGCTCAACTTGTGGTTAAAATCTGTGTTACACACAGTTTTGTCCTGCTACATGGAGTGTCCTGTATGTCTTATGGCATTTATTTTTTCACAATATGCTATTGAAATACAATGTGTTAATTAATGAGCTTCAGAAGTATATGAAGGTGTGTTATTTTAACTTTGCGAGTGAGCCCGGCTAATTGTTTCCAAGTGTCTCCAGTCTTTATGCTAAGATAATCTTCTCGCCTCCTGACTCGAGCTCCATTCTTACTGCACAGAGGTGATGGTGGCATCATCTTCTCATATAACTCTGGGCAAGAAAGCAAACATACACAATAAAATGCCAAACTATTCCTTTAAGAAAGAGCATATTCCTGCATGTTTATGGGCTGTTGGACGTCCAGTCTTTTTTTCAGTGAAGCAAGTTCTTATATAATATAACAAGATAAAGTATTTTAACCATAAATTGATTGTGTTGCAGTGTAGTGGACATCAAATTTGATAAATTAGACATGTGAAATGCATGAAGGTGGGTCTTTTTAATAAGAAAGGACTTTAGCGGTTCCATATATTACCAGTGAGATATTGCCTTTACAATAAAGTTTTAATTAATTTTTGTTTAGGATGGCTGCACACGAAGATTGAATTGGCATATTGCCCTTGGATAAAACTATAATAAAAATTACTTTGTAAAATCTCAAATGATTTTGAGTGCTCTATATTTTTGCCTATAAAATGGCAAACTTATTAAGATCTCTGGAAGAAGTTTTGCTGTAAGTTAGAAGATAAGTTTGACAGCCCTCTGACAGGTCAGGTTCCAGTTCAGTTGTTCTCCCTGGTTCCCAAATGGGACACCGCAACTTATAGGTGTCATGGAAAGACCTGGAAGCCTTCTGCAAACTTTTATATGTCATAGAATAATGTCTTTCCCCCTCTACATTTTCCAAATGGCCACATGCATATTATTAATGACCACAATGGCATCTGAGGAGCCCACAATACTGCTGGCTATTGTGCATTTTTGTGCACACGCTCACTCGCTATGAGCTACACTAGGCAGTGGGAGTTACGAGGCTCTATGTATTCCCTCCATATCCCTGGACAGCCAGTCCACTACAACAGCACCTGTTGACAGGATTCAGGAAGGAGCCTGTTGCTTTGGGTAACATGGGAGGGAAACTAGCTGTGCAATCTGGCTTTGCAAATCATCTTTAAAAGACGGAGCTGCTCAACGATCGAGGCCTGCCTGTCTGAACTGTGCATCTGTTCAAAACCAGCACATTTGGCCCTGGTGGGGCCTTTTCTTCTTATGGCCCAATAAAAAGTGGTGCACAATAAATGTCCAGCTGCGTGCTGATTGCTTAGTAGTGGAGAGTCTTCAAATTGCATTTAACACCTTTCCGCTTGCTGGTTGGACCAAACAGCAGCTTTGCACAAGAAACTTTCCAGTGTGTGCTGCAGCTCACTGTCTTATACAGGAGTCTGATGCATTGATGCCAAATACATGTTTACTGGGGTGGATTTAAGCCTGCAAGTTAATTGAGATGAGACTCAAGTCTGGGTGCCACAAATGATTCATATGACTCGTTTCAATTTGCAACCCTTATTTGGCTATTGCGTGTCCGTCCCTCCGTCGAGGGAGCGGTATCCCTCCTCTGTTGCGCTTTCTGAGGTTTATTCCATTTTATCTCTGTTACAAGGGTACTTTTTGAGGAGTTGTTCCTCGTCTGAGTTTAGGGTCTAAGGACAGATGATGTCGTAGTGAGGCCTGTACAGATTGTAAAGGCCCCCTGAGGCAATTTTTGATTTGTGGTTTTGAGCCATATGAATAAGATCTGACTTGACCTGTCAGGAATTTCTTAATCTTTAAATATTGCAATCCTTGGAAAAGAGAGATCCCTTCAAACTGTAGGTGCTCTTTCACCTTTCCATATGTGATAATAATATCAGAGCTGAAAATGAAAGCAAAGGAGTCCGATTTGACGTCAGATTTCCTACATTTCTTTGTCAGTTAAAAAGAATTTCCTCATCTTCCTAGTTTCTTGGTGCACAAAGCTGTTGCAGTATTCAGTGTTGAGGGTAAATGTGTCCGTCTTTGCTGCGTTGGACCTCGGGGGCCTTGCTATGTCAGCCTCGCTCGTGAACTATGAAAGCTGGCACTTGCCACAGCTTCTTTTGGTCACATGAAACCCGCCCCCCCATCTTTGATGGCTGTTTGGACGAGAAATCCCCACCCCCACCCCCAGCACGCGCTCCTATCTGAACTAATGCGCAGCAGCATAGAAATCTCACCACTCAGTCAAAGACCATTTTGATTTTCAGGGATACAAAGGATGATGCCATTTACAGCATGCGTACAAGCTGCCTTAGCCTCAAAGTTCTGATTATTTTAATTTTACTGCTAGATGGTACTTGTTTGTGTTCCTAATTTATGATTTACTCCAATATTTTTTTCTGCAGATAAGGTGCAAGAAATGTCCACCTTAATGGAAAAAAGAAGACTGGTTTCCTATTTCCTTTGTCTTTCATCACACCATTTCTCTATCACACATCAGTATTAGTTTTTTAAGATATTTTTTTTTTTTTTTAGCATTTTGCCTCTATTGGACAGCTTACAGGGTTGTGTTGAAGCACTGATGTTGCAGCTGTGGTCTGGATCTTAACTACAAGACAGCCAGATGCTCTGTCAATTTGACAGAGCTTGGAGAAATGATACTGTACATTTCACCACCACACTCTACCATTTTTGAAATTACACTGATTGGCCCAAAGGTGACATTTACAATTACAGGTCTCAAGGTGACATATTTGTCTCTGATTGGCCTTGAAGATGACTGGCTCACTGAAGGATAACATGTTTATTCTTGCTATGTTGACCTGGTGCTGCACAAGGGGGAAAAAACGCAAAGAAATATAGACATGAAAAAATTATAAATAGATGAATGGGCTATGAGACTGTATGGACGGTGGTGCAGTGAAAAAGAAAGGCTTACAATTTCTGTCACCCCACCTGCTGAAAGAAATTGAAGGAAACACTCCATGGAGGAGGTGACGGGACACACATGATCCTCAGCGTGGCCGGCACAGAGTGAGAGTGCTATCTGTGTGGACCAGGGTTCACATTACCCTCTCTGGGGTCAGATTTCTCATGCTCCCCACCAGCTGCTCGACACTATAGTGCAGCTCAGCCATCTAATGGCGTGCACTGAGACAAACCCTCAGGTGAGGTGTTGAGGAAAGTCAGCTTGATGTAAGAATCTTGAGCTGGTTTACATTTCAAGTCAAAACATACAGAAACAAAGTTATCATTATATAATCATATTTTCATTAGTATTCCACTCCACCATCAATGGTCGTCTGGTAGAAGTATCTCTTGACTGTTTCTATTGGTTGAGAAATGGTGACTTAATCAAGCAATAAGGCTGGAAACAAAATGATTTTCAGCTAATCTTCTGGCCAATCATGAGCAAAGGTAACGGCTTGGAAGCTGGCAAATGAGCCACTGCCTCGAACGCACGCGGGCTAATGACATGATTATTTGCTCATCAGGGTGATGTGAGTGTGTATGTGTGAGACTGTGTATATGTGTGGATGTGCATGTGTGGAAGTCTATATGTGTGCTTGCTGGGGGTGGGTGCTGCTGGTGGTGGTGGGGGTGCTGGTCACATCTCAGCATGGTAATAAAAGCCGGAGCTGTTGTCACAAAACTCAGCCCCTGCGCCCGGCTTTTAAGTGCTGCCTCTATTCTCAGAGAGCAGCAGACACATTACAGAGAGGGGAGTGAGAAAAAGAGAAAGAAAAGCTCGGGGAGGCAGAGAGAGAGAGGGGGGTGGTGAGGGGGGGGGACAGAGAAGCGAGGGGGGGTTTCAGGCCTGTGGCTGAGGGATTGATTTTAAATGTTCTGCAAAGGCAGTGTTTACTATCCTCTCCGGCTAGCCCCCTGACAGCGCCAGCATCAAAACAAGATTTGTCCCCCCTTCCCCCACCCAACAGAATGAGGGGAAAGAAGCAGGACAGGCAATGGTTTCTTAAAATGACGCCTCTTCTCCATGGCCAAATGCTTAGTTTGCATGAAAAAGTAGTATAACTGGTGCCTGCCGCGGAAGGTCTTTGTCATTTCTGCTTCTCTTTGTTTTTGATATAACTGGATGTACAGTTACAGTACATCAGTCACAACTCATAAAGTACTTTTTACCTAAACAGTAGAAAATTTGTTACTTCATTGAATTTGTGTGGTGGATTTGTCATTTTGCACGATTTGTAATTGTTCAAACGCTCTGTCTCTGTGTTGGGGGAAAAAAATGGTCTTGATGTATTCTAATGGGCAACCATAACTCATTAGTAGTCATTATTTATGGGTGTGACATTAATGGGTTTAAGCCCGACACTTGTTCTCAGGCTCAGTTCTAACTACAGTCATGGGAGCAGATAAGCTTCTATCTCAGCCTGCATAATGAGGAAATGGCCAGTTTATCGAAGGTAGGTTACACAGTGTGTTAATGATGTGTATATTTCAATACCGTAAAAGAAGAGTTAAATTTAAAGGTTAAGGCTGGTGTTATTCTATAGTTTTCGTACTCCAACCAAAGCCATCGATGCGTTAGTCTTACTCTCAGTACTCCAACTTCCTGCACTGTCTGCAGCTCACAGCCCCGAGCACGTTGGGTCAATGCTGCAGAGTTTTTTTTTCTGCAGTATGATTTCTTCGGTCACAAATACATATTATTTCATTTTTTACTTATCCATGTAATTTGCTAAAACAGCTGGAGACTGTGGTTTTAGCGAGCATTGCTCAAATAGGAGTAAATAGCCCATTTCTTGGGGACTATTTACAGCTGCGGATTAAAACACATTTTGTGCACTAATGAGTATTTATGGCAGCATGAAGCGTATATAGGACTGACTCTTAATAAACTACAGTGCCCACTTACATAGTAATGAAGGAACTAACAGTGCAACAGCATGGCTCACTGATGTGTTTTTAATAGTTTTTTTGACAACAGTGGCGCTCTATTGCACAAAGAAATAAGCCCTGCTTTGGACACAATTCAGTCTTGGATTCTTTTTGCATAGGATGTGTTTACAATCAAAAGAATATAGAAAATATCCAAACATACCTGGTCAAGTGAAATGTTCAAATATTTCTTGACAGCGTTTAGAAATGTTGGCTTACAGCGTTGTAGGTTCACTTCAGAGTCTGTGAAGTTCAATTTGGAAGGTCTCCATTCTAAGTAAAAAGCAGAGTGGCCTTTTGTACCTCACGTTATGAGCACTGGCAAGAAATCAGGCAAAATACTTAACTCAATTTGAAGGAGAAAATTCCTTTTTGAGCCACACGGCCACACTCATAATTATCTGATTGCTGCCGTCCATTAGGAATTTGATTTATTGTTCTTTGGCAGTCAGGATGGAGGTTTCTTGCCCCTGCCTTGGACGTGTGTGAAATGCACAAGTCTGGAGGGCTGAGGAGAATATGGGGAAGCGAGAGCCATATGTCTGCGCTGTCAGAGAGCCACTTGTTAGAGGAAGTTTAGCCTCCCTGTGCCGCCAGCCACAGCCTTAATTATTAACAACATGTCTCCCCTCTGAAGAGCTGTGTGAGGGCGGCTCACTGAAAAAGGTGCTTTGGAGTGTGGGCTGGGTGCCGACTATCCTCTGGAAACTGAGATATTCAGTTAAGGCAGTGAAGTCTTTTGGGAAAGTTGTTGGTTTGCAGATATTTACACTCCCCTTTCCTCTCATGTGAGACTTTTAAATTGAAGCTCACTTGTAAACACATAAGCAAAACTGGAGTGACTCAGTTTCTCTTACATTTAAATCAAGGCAATCATCATCAAATCAGTCTGTGTCAATGAAAGATTTCAAAATGATCACTTCCGGGGATTTGTATCCATGTTTTTTCCTCATGTAGAAAGCCATGAGAAGAAGTGCACTGATTGGCTCATGGCTTCATAAGTGACGGAAAGTCCTGATTTTCAGATTTGCTGAAGGTATCTTAGTGATTCACTAGAATACTGTATGTAATTTGAGAAATTGTTAATGTTTCATAAATAATTTAATTGCTGGTGTTAGTAGAGATTCATTTCATTTTCCAACTAACCATTGATTCTACCTAAAAACACAAACGAAAACACTAAATGAATTATGCTTTGATGATGCTTTAGATGAAGTCCAAGTCCAAATCAGAGGACCTTTATGCCCCTTTTCCACTGCACGATATGGCTCGGCTTGATTCTACTCGCTTTGAACCATTATTCCTTAGTTTTCCATTGGCAAAAGTTGTGGATAGTATCTGGTACTGTTTTCGGTATCACCTTAGTCGAGGTTCCAAGTGAGCTGAGCCAATGCAAAAAGATGGAGTGAAAACGTTGTAGACCACTGATTGGTCAGAGAGTTATCTCTGGAATCGTCACTTGCACAGCATGGCGCATTATGCACAAATCCACCATTTTTAAATAGCTAGGCTTCCATCTATAGCAACCGCAAGTTTTTAATTCACTCGACCCAGATTTATACAACTGGCAGTGGTCACATGATGAAGTGCAGACGCATCAAGAACACGATCTCTCCAATATCCTGTTTTATAAGAGTTATGTAGCTCCTTTAAATAGGGCAGTGTGTAAGTTGTGTGCGTAGTGTGTGTGTGTGTGGTTGAGTGAGTGAGAGCCAACCAGTGGAGCAGAGGGAAAGGTTAGCGGTGAAGTTATCAGTTTAGCAGCAAATGTGCAGTGTAAGTCACAGTTTGTCAGTGAATAAAGGCAGGAAGGTTAACACCTCCATTCTTCCTGTGTGATCGTGAAGAGTTGAAGATGATGTCCCGCCAGGGTCATGTGATGTTGCTATGACGATCAGAATCCCTCCTACACATTGATGGAGTACTATCTGCACTGGAAAACTAAATCAAGAAAAGTACATACATTGGAAACACAGCAATAGTGACCCCTCTGGTAGCTAATTAACATGCAGGTATGGTTGAAAGAGTAAATTACGATTCATTTCATGAGCAAAACAACAACTACCAGCAACTCTTATCTGTTGACAAATCCAGAGTGACTGGATAAAAGTTAAGGAAAAACAAGGAACACACAGCAAGTAATGTAAATAAATTGACTGATATGAACAATGGAATTTCTTTTTTTACTAATCATTCTAATGTTACAAACATCATTAACGTCCATAACATCATTACCAATAATTCAATTTTAACACAAAACCTTAGATTTACTAATATACAATGGTTGGTATGGCATCATGAAAGGTACTGGATCTCCAAACAGTGTCTAGATAGCATCTAATCAATAAGTGTCTGTTTTCATTTCAGCTGCATTGTAATTATCCAACAATCAGTCAACTGTAATCATCAATTACAAGATTGAGATAGGTTGATAATTAGTGAATCAAATCAGGTTTACTCATGACATTAAAACTGGAATTAGGTCAGTATTTGTTAGGTTCTTGTCAGCACTAACAACAGTCCCACAAATCATTAAATTTGGATCACCCTCAGGACATCCTACAGGTCTGAGAATATATAACCTGTGATGATAGAATAATGATGTAAACAGATAAAACAAAGCAGTGACAACAGGATTAGCATTTGTATCTTTATTTCAGTCAAAGATGGATGATTATTGATGTGCCTTTTAATGTTGGATGCACAAGACGCAAAGTCAATGTAAGTTGTTGCTTTTTCAATGTTGAATATATTTCATTCACAGAGAAAGAGAAACAAGTGATTGTACAGTTTATACTGTATTTCTGTATTTTAACACGTATCCCAGGTGCATTGCAGCTGGAGCTACTGTATCTGAAACAGATTTCCTTTCTGATTTTTCCCTTCTGGTCTCAGACAGAGTCAGTTGCACATTAAGACAATGTTACTCCTTGACCTTTTCATAACTCTCTTGTTATCTGTCTTTGTGCCCAAATCTGCCCGAGGGATGTCATGGTTAAAAAACACAAAGCATCCAAATCAGCACTCACCATCCCCCATACTTGGGACAACCATATAAAAAACAAAGACAAACAAACCTAAATTCTCTCAGAGGATCATAGTGATGGTTCTGCATGTCTAAGCCCATTACCTAAAAAACATGCAACACTTTTTCAAAGCACAGATTGATTTGTTAACTTAATTTCAAGGGTGAGGGTCATAAGCTTGGCTTTTCAGTTCAATTAACAGCACAGTAGTTGGTAAATCAGCGTAAGAATGATAATTGTGTTTTAAATTCAATTCAATTTTGTAAGTCATTAGTTGAACAGTAAATACTTCTACCTACTAGCATTACGACCAAATTTGTAAAACCATCAAATGGACTGAATCTGCAATAATATGTGTGGAGCTACTGTTCCTATTATAGTGATGTCAAATTAGAGGACCACTTTTAAACATATCTACAGGGAGAATATCTTCTGTCCTGAAAAATAAAGTAACACAAATGAAATAGTTTCCCAAGGTTTAAACAATTATTTTCAGCCCAAACAGGGTTGACCTTGAATCTAAATTTCAGTTGTCATGTCTTGTACTGTAACAGTAATAGTAGAAGCAATAGTACTTGTGACAGTTTGAAGTATGAAGTATTTCAAAATCCAATTGTGTTAACGTCTTGCTTTCTTGAGTAGCTTAAATATATTTTGCTTCACAGACCGACACTTTACCTAATTTTCAATATCTCTGTTCATCTTTTGAAGTAGCTTGCTGCGAAAAACCGTGCGGTGATTGACTTGGATTTAGTGCATTTATCCTTTCTCACGGTCCAGTATTTTCACTTGTACTATAAAGCCACATGTCCATTCAAATAAACCTGGCAGTCAGTGTTGTCATGCTTTAATATCATTAGTCAGCAAATGCCAAAGCGCCATTGGAATTCCATGCATAATGATAGAAATAATTGTTTTGCACACTCACTCATTAATTTGTTATCTTCAGGGTTCCTTGGAAGCAGCAGAAATGTGGGAAGAGAGGTGCAAAAAATGTGACTTCCACATAGATGATGTAATGGTATGTGATGATGTGATGTTGAACTGAGAATAGATATTACCCGTAAACAGTATTTAAGTAAACTTTGTGCTTTGGCGCACATCATTTGGTTATGAGTTAGTGCTCCACCAGTTTATGCATTACATAATTTAAGTGTGTAGGTAACATTAATATCCTTGTGATGATCACAATGAAAAATATTAAGACAATTAAGAGCTCGATCTCTGTTCTTAACTCCCACTAAGGTTTCCTCTCTCCTCATCCATAAACACAAGGGACTGGGGGCAACGGCTAGCTGCAAGTCTGCATGAAATTTGAAAAAGAGGTGTGAAAATGTGGGAAACACTCATATCTCCGGACAAGTTTGCATGAAAATAAATCACAAAGAAGGACATTGATGCCCAGGTTATTTTCCTGGTCTTCAGGATTGTGTCCAACAATGTCCTGGTTGCCGAATGCCAATATATGACACAGACAGTGCCATCACTCCCAGTCCTACAAACCAAGAAAAATCCATGAAAACCCTCACTAATATGAACAAGAGACACTTTCAATGAATAAAAAATTATACAAGCATTAATAATTGATGTAATATTTAAAATGGTGCTTTGAGATGTCTAATTAATCCCATTCACCCGATTTATTGAAACTGCAATCGCTGAAAAATAGTGGGCTATGGGGACAAAATGACAGAGTTATTAAATGAAATCTAATTTTGTCTCTTGTTTCTTGTTTGTGTGAGTAAATTATACCCTCCCCTGCGCCTTCTTCTTGTGTACAGTGCCGTCCGTTCCCAATGTGTGTACTTGAGGCGTTTGTAACAGACAAAAACAGTAAGTGAGGCCATCCTGACTGTGACAAAGCAGAGGGACCATGTGATTTTTCTCATCTCCTCCTTTCCATCCGCAAAAAAACCTCACATCCCCTCGCGCACATATGCAAAAATGTGCTCTCTCTCTCTCTTTCTCTCTCTCTCTCTCTCTATCTCTCACACTCACTCACACACACACACCAAGCCCAATGCTGTGGAACAGCCATCAGTCAAAGTGTGTTGGCGCTGCAGGTCTGGGGGCATTTACATAGATAGATGATGGAGAGATTATGGGGCACAGGGGTTATTAATCATACTGCTGAGAAGGAGAAGAGGGACTCCTTGGTGTCACTCTTCTCTCCAGGGATGGCTCTTTACCCTGGATATGTCTTTTGTGCCATTTCCCATGTTCTATTTGCTGCCTAGCTAAACCACAGTGGTATTATGAGTGCCTTGGCATTCAGTATTGCTGCAGGGTAAGAATACGTGCAGCTAAGTCCACCTAAAGCCACTTGCTTCAGGGTTACAGTCCAGAATTTCCTGCTGAAATGCAGAAAGAATATTTTTACTACAGCTACAGGCTCATTCAGTTAATTTCATAGCAAATGCAACTGTTTCTATTTGTGTAATCTACACAACTATGTAGTTCTGAAGTAATTAATCAAGTAATGAATTAGTCAGCCAACAGTTTGACTTCTTTCGTCAAGGGGAAATACCAAAGCTTTACTGGCTCACGCTTCATAAATGTAGGGATTTGGTGCTGTTCTCCAGTCATTTCATTGTAAATTGAATGCCTTGAGGCTTTGGACTGTTCGTTGGAAAAGACAAGTAATTGAGATGAGCATTCTATTGTCTGGTGTTTTATAGACTAACTCATAAATCGATGAAAAACAATTATTAGTTGCAGACATATTACTCGGCATCAGGCGCTAGTATCATTCTACACTGGATCAAAATAATAGAAAAAAAACATAACAGTAGGTGTTGCTGTGAAAAAAAGAAATGTACTCACCTGTGCTCTCCATGTTTATGATGGACACAAACTTCAACAAATACTCAAGATCAAGATTTGGGTGACTGAGAATCACGCCCAATACCAAACTTGTTTTAATACTTCAAGTCCTCTTCTTGCATTATGTGTTTTAGCCAGTCCCTGCAGTTCCCTGTCCCTCTGAAATGGGTCAGAACTTCTGATCTACTGTATAAACAGTCTCTCTTAATAATGTTTGTTTGTACTACCGGTGATTTATTCATTCTTCAGTCTGTTGCCAAAACAACTTAACACATGGGAGGGTGTTGCTACATCCCTTCCAGTGCGATTCTATTTAATTTTCTAATAAAATGCCCAATGAATTGAACTGGGTTAAGCCTTTTACTATAGAACAAACATGACTTCTTCCTTAAAATGTCCACACGGCAACTCCAGGCTATTCGGGGCCTAGATTTACCCACTTTTTTAATTGCATCAATGGGTGGCACAGTTACATATAGTAGGTGGTTGAATCCATCTGCTTAGATTTAGAGACTTCCCTTTCAAATACGATTGAAAAATAAGCTAACTTTGTGCATCATATTGAGAAAGCGTGCCCACTTCTTAACTCCTCTCACTATCTCAACGCTCCTTTTAAAATTTGACCCCTGTTGTAGTTTAACATTTCATAACACCCACAGTTCTGCATGTTGTATGAATTTTGAATAGTGAGTGGTTGGAATAGGACACCGTGGGACTGGTGGATGTGATAATGGAGTAATCCACAGCGACAGGTGAAGTACTCTGCTCCTCTGGGCTGTTTGCTTTGGTAAATGTAGCCGCCATCCTCTGACCCCAATGGGACCTGACACTTGGCCCCTCCCTGTTCCTCCTCATCACTCCTCCATCTTCTCTTCCCAACATCCAGCCCGTTCACCAACATGCTTTTGGTGTTACCACAGTCTGCTGTTGCTCTATGAGCCTTTGGTCAGCGATAGCAACAAAACCCAAGTGTTTTTTTGGTTTTCACAGGAGGAAGTAATGGGTTCATCAGATCATTGGGTGGGTGGGTGGGTTAATGCAGCAGCTAGATAGATGGATGGACAGATGATGAATAGAGAGTTGGATGCATGAATGAAAGGACAGGAGGATAAACTGAAGGATGAGAGATACCTTGAGAGATAAGTGAATGAAAGCCTCTTCAGAGATACAGTGGCCTTCCTTGGTAATTTCCTTTTATTGTATGACATGCGTCTTTGTCAGTTTCTATAACCTTTTTACATCATCATAGAACACAGCTGTACTGCGTCAGGCCTCCTATTAAAATTCTGAATATTATTTCTGACTTATTTAATGATTCAGCTAATCTATACGGTCAACAGGGTTGAGGTGGGGATTAGATGAGATGGGAATAATGTATCGGACACAGAAAGGGAAAGACTGTATGCAATAAAAAGAATCTAAAGAAGAAAAATAATAAATATATTATATTATTATCAGGACATCCAGTGTATTGCTGCTATGTGGTACAGTTGAATTGTCTGTTTGTCCTGCCTCAAGTCAACTTTGACTTTTTAAAATATTTAACCAAGTCTACAATCTAACCTTAACCACATGCTCTAAGATGCCTAAATATAACAACTGATACTGCTTTAGTTGCCAAGTATGGATCTTGAAGGAAATGAAATGAAGCACTTTCATAATGAATGTTATAGAGATATGCACAGTTAAATTAATTAAAATAATTCTTTGGCAGTTAGTACATTCAGTACCATTGACATTTCCTTATCATTTAGATAAAAATACCCAATACTGCTTTCCCAATGCATAAAGACAGTCTGTAGAAGTTGACAAAAATGGATGTATTCAGTTATTTTAAATCTGTTTAGACTGTTGCATGCGGGCACCACCCTGGAATGCAGCCCCACTGACTTTGATTACCCAATTCCTCAGAGATCACTCTGTGTGTTGGGGCGTTGACATGATGTGGAGAAATGTTGCCAGCCGTCATGAAACCTACCGCCCCAATCAATCAATCAGCGTGCTTACACCTCTCTGTATGTGTTTGAATGTGTTGGTGTGTGTGTGTGTGTGTGTGTGTGTGTGTGGTGCCTGGAGTTTTCCCATTTGCTCTCCCAGGTCAGCATGTGAAAAAGAGAGGCAGGGGGACCCTAAATGCACCGTTTTCCACATTCATCAATAACTTCACCCAGGAAGCTTTTGCCTGTCAGGATGAGCAGATGGTGTCTGCATGTGTGTATGTACATAACCTGTATTATACTGCATGTGTGTGTGTGTGTGTGTGTGTACGTGTGAGAAGACAGTAAGACAGGGTGTCCGTACATATGTGAGAAGCAGAGCAAGGTGGTGACAGAGACAGAGATAGAAATGTGTGAGATAGAGATGTACAGATGTGTGAGAGAGATATGTACAGGTGTGTTACACGGGGGGAGAAGTGGGGAAAGGACTGGCGTGCTCGGCCGTCTCACTGCGCTCGGTGATGGCTGCAGGACAACTTATCAATCTATACCTGCCTGGGAGAGAGAGAGGGGAACAGTCAGACAAGATTAGTGGAGAAGGATCGTGTCATCCAGGTGCCTCGCTGGCTTCTCTGCAGACCTTGTTAGTCTCTGTCCTGCTTTCCATACTGCACATACCCACAGACTACAGACTGAAATAAAACAAGTTTTTCATGGCTATGCATTAACAAGGAGAAGAAAAAAAAAGAAGAAGAAACTAAATGTCTGCTCTTATTATTGTTGCCTATGGGGAATTTCTTCATCTCCAAAAGTCTGGACATTGGTTATGATTGTGGAAACCTGCACTTATCCACTACATATATTCCAAATTACTTAAATTCCCTGAGGGTGCTACGAAAGAATTGAACTGAAGTGGAAGCACTAAACATTTTCTAAGCAAATGGACAGCGACTGTATCTTGTTGAATGACCTTATAGAGATATATCTACAAAAAAAAAAAAAAAACGACACCTCTGTCTGACTGATTTTTTTTTTTTTTTCCACTTTAGGAGAAAATTTTAGAGATGAGCTCAGACAAAACAGCCCTAGAATCCGATTTTCTTCCCACAAAGTTTTAGAACTTTGTAAATCTACTTTCCACCCAAATGTCGCTTGTGCAAATCTTGCCACTTCGTTCAGTGGGGAGATGTTTTTCTTCTCCCTCCTGCTCTTAACTGTGTACCAGCGGTTCTAGGGGCTGTCATATTGCATCAGCGCTCTGCTGATTACTTCCACCTTGTCTCCCTCGTCAGGAAATGATTCTGACACGCACTCACACCCTGCTTTCTCTGCATCAATATGCGTGCGATGGAAAAACTGCAGACAGTAAATAAATAATGAAAGACAAGGTAGGGAGGAGGGGAGGGGCGGGAGGGAAGCAGGGAGGCTCTACGTGTCGTTCTCTCTTGGTCTCATTCTCTGTCCTCTGTGTGTGACTCAGTATGGGAAAGAGTTACAGGCATTGTGTTAAGGTATGTAAGTGGTTGCACCAAGAGAATCTACAAATATACAGTTGCAAATGTAAAAGAAATTTTGGGACTACTCAAAACTTACTCAAATATGTATTACATTTTTTGAGATGGCATTAACCTTGAAATGAGACCTTAAGATCCTATCATTTTGTTTTAATTAAAGTCACAGGTTAATCAGAGGGCATTTTCATTCAGTGTTCCTTCAGTATAGGTTTAATTTTCCAAATAGGACACGTCCTTTCTTAGTGACTCCTTGCAGGAAGGTGTGGGGACTTTTCCTCTGCTCAGTGCCAAGAAATATGCCAGCCGAGTGAGGGAGCATTCTCAGTCAAAATCCCTAAAGGGATTATCACAGAGACTCTGCATTTCTATGGAGGACACAGAGAGGGTAAGCACATCTGATTGGCCCACTAACCCCTGGCACCCAGTGGAATGACTGGCATCACACAGACCCGTATTCATTTTGCCGTTTGTGTGAGTAACAGCTGATGTTCAACCACTCTTACTTTTGTCGACAGAATATTGAGGGGTCAGTATGAATCACTGGGAAAATATTTGTGTTTCCTGCTAGAATGTAGAAATCCTCCAACTCTGGTGAGACTGTTCACTGAGACTTGTGTCAAGTACTGTTTTAGATTCAAGTCCTGTGACACATTTATGGTAATGACATGATAACATACAGACCTCGTTAATGATCACGTCTGAAAATCATCTCAGCTTTCTGCTCTCCAGTAGATCATGCGATTTTTATCTCCACAAATGCTGCGCAATTTTGCTTGCAATACTTGTTCATGTTAGTGACTGAATTGTCAGCAAACAGCAAATTTCATGTGTGTGTGCACATTTGTGTGTGTGAATACAGTTTGGGTTCAAACTGAGTTCACAGCTAAAAATTCTTATTTCAGCATTTATTTAAAAACTAGTACACTTTTATTTGTCAAATGATATTTCTCAAACAGGATTACATCATTTCTCACCAGTATGGGTCAACAAGAGGTTTGTTGTTATTTACTGGAAGAATTTGAGAATCCACAATGTTCCTGCTTTCGTTTAAAACATCCCAGAGAGCAGAATTGATACTTTGAGTGGCATGCAAAAATGAAAATAAAGTAAATGACTAAAAAGTATTGTATCTTTTATTGGCGTGAATGTGCCTAGTGTAAGTACTTTTAGCTCATTATTTTGCTTCTCCTGCCCAATTGTAGGACTTACTTTGTTCTGCCCATTCCTGAAGGTTGTTGAGTCTGCCCAGCATAAAATGGCAGAGAGCTGCCTTTACTGGTATGGCAACCAGAGTCTAGTAAAGAAACCAGCTATTTTTCTCAGGAGTCATTGGAGGTCAAAGACTTAAAAACAAAATCTGACTCTAAGGGGACAATAGAGACGAAGATTTGGTAACGTTATGTCTGTCAGTGGTATTGTCCAACAGTCACGTATAAACCTAACCAAACTGCAACCTTACTGCAACTGCTTAGTTCGCTACTGCTTAACTGCTTAACGTAAAGCGTAATTTTGATGCAGTATGTGCCACCACCATGTAAAGCAGTGTGAAGAGGTTGTGGTAATTTCACATATATCTCAACCAACCAATCAACCAGTCAATATGTTTTTTTTTAAGATTCAAAAAGAGAATCAAAATTCAAGGCCTATTAAAATGAAGTCTTTATGCCCAATATACCTACTAACTTACAAATTATAAACTGTAACTGATTCTGTAATGATGCCTACATGTCATAGTCATGAAAATATAGAGTACTGCATAACCATGAATAACAGCAACAATATGTAGCATCTGATCTGGCTGATGGGAAAAACAATTTTGGATCATTTAAACTGTTTCTTAATGCTACACTAAAATACAGTGTAGGCTAACCTACCGAATGAAGGCGTAGCCTATTGGACCTGATCAGTTACTCAGCACTGAATGACACAGTAGTTGATTATAATTGGATTGAAAGGTTGGATATGATATGCTAAGACATTTTTGCCAATGTCTTTTGATCAGAATACCACACACACACACACACACACATATGTAAACTTTTTGACTCCTCCTCCTCCCCTTCAAGAAATCTGATTCTTTTCATAGTGACAAAACTTGATGACCTATATACCTTGCAATGCTTTTCAAGAACTGATGTCTATTTGTTTTGACAGAAATGACACTTGCAACAGTTACATATGATGCTGCGAGGTCCGCATTTTACTGCTGTAAAATGTCTGAAGGGCAGTCTGTAAGTCATCTCGATGCAGAGCATGAACTCAAACTCAGGGTGACACCTGCAGCAGGATCTGGTGAATATCTGAATCAGTAATGTTTGGACGGTTTGACAGTTAATCTTTTCACCAAAAATGGAAATTTATGCCTCAGATTTACACAACTGAATAAATCGATCAGCACCTCTATAGCTCACAATGTAGCACATTGTATCTTGTTTGTGTAATCCTACACTAACAGTAATGTAAAAACACCATTTTGTGTCTTTTTCCTGCTATCCACAGACGTAGACACAGATATTGTTTGTCAAGAAATAGTTACAGCATGTAACGTCCTCTAAAACCACATATCATATATTTTTACATATCAAACTAATGAGATATAGTGTAGTGATTAGTCATCTTCAGTGGGGTTTTGTAGGATTATTTTTAAACTTTGGAGCGAGCCAGGCGATCTGTTTCAACATCCTAGCTAAGCTATGCTAACTAACTTGCTGTCATGCACGCAGATATCAGGGTGGTCATCAATCTTCTCATTTAACTCCTTGAAAGAAAACAAATGAGCACATTTCCTCAAGATGTAATGGACGGCTTAAAAGTGTGTTATGAGAAACTGGTTTGATGGAGAGCAGGTTCGGAACAGGATCATCTCCATGTGATATTTGTAAAAAAAAAAAAAATTGGTTTTTGGTGAGGCATTTTCCAAAGGACATTGGCTTGACCCTGTACGACTGAGGACGTGTCATATATTCCTGCCACTAACTGACATGCTAATGTAGCCGTGCTATATCCTCAGCCTTGGTCTGTCTGAAGCAGGAAACTGAACAGTACCGCCGGGGCCCGAGGACTTTAAATCCCAGTTTCAGAGCGCAGAGTGGGAGGTGGGGGGGGGGATTAGAGAGAGCTGTCTCTGATGTTATTTAATCTCACCGGCCAAGGACTGAGTGAGGCAGTGCACCCTGATGCACGTTATCAACCTCTGATGACCAGCGAGGAGGATTGGGCACCTCAGACGCCACATCGCTGTGAACACTGCTCCTACAGAGCACTTCAAGCCGTCTTCCTGGCCGGCCCTAACCAGTCAGCAGCTCAATTTGGGTGATGGCAAGCGTGTTCAGTCAGGGGAGAAGTCGGTCCCGGATGATTTCCTCCTTCTCCGCTCAGCAATGATGCCCCTCCCCACCTCAGCTACCACCCAAATATGCCTCTGTCCTCTCCTTCCCTCCACCACACTTCCCATAACTATTCCTACCTCCCACCCCTGAAACCCAAAGAACCGGCAATCGCTCACTTGCTCAAGCTATCTCAGGAGCCTGTCTTGCTTCACCCACCCCCCCGCCACCATCCTCCCTTCTCTTCCTTCCCTCATCCCCCCTTTCTCCCTGTGCTCCCCCCAAGTGCATTCCAGCATGACAAACCACATGGGATTTCACTAGTCCTTTAAAGTCTGCTGCCTCTGGGAACCACTCTTCTCCATGCAACATTTTAGTATTCAAGGGAATACGTGACTGGGGAGGCAACCAATGTTGTTATATTCCTCCCGTCTCCTCCTGGTTGTTATTTCTGTTGACGCTTTTGCAGGAGGAAAAAAATGCTTTTTTTATCGGGTGATCATAATTGATCACTGATTGATCGTAATGATCACATATCACTTTTTTTTGTCATTAGTGGATTTATTTTCCTGTCTTTGGTGTGATTCCTCCACATCAAACATTTGCTGTCAAGATGTCTTTTACTGAAGTCCTTTTTTTATTTTAACACATAAAAGCATCACAACAACAATTTACAAATTCTTAGTAATCTTTAAAACCAAAACACATTTACACATGCAACAACAGGGTTTAAGACAATGAGTAACTTATTGAATAATTTTCGTTTTTGGAATGTGTTAACGTTACTTTGCAGGAGAAAGGACTGTTGTTTCCTCTGCTGGAGAAAAGTCCCCTTAGCTCCAGAACAACATCTGATATGTCAAATATGTATAGTGTACTGTAATTAATTCTAAATTTGAACGTTTTCAACATAACATACAATTCCTTTACTGGCATTACTCTCTACCTTTTAGACAGTTACAACCTTTAGTGATCCAAACTGAGAAAAAAAAAAAAGGTTTGATGACCTGCGTCCAGACAGCGGTCTGACTCATAAACCTCTGGTGCTGTCGCAATCAAATGATACCCAATTAGACTGTAAAGAAGTGCAACTCACCACACAAGACAATGTGCCCTGTTCTGCAGTGAGCCACCCAAATGAGGATACATGTCAACAAGTCCGTCATAGAATACCATCCTTCATGTCATTGTTCTCAAGGAGACGCATCACACTGCTAGTGATGGTTTTAGCATTAGCATGGCATTTGAAAATATGGTTTTCAGATGAAAAAAGGGCAAAACTAGAAGATGATTCAGTTTGATAACATAATTCAAGAGTCAACAGAAATGAAAGGTTGAAGAATAATCAACAGAATAGATTATTGCTCCAGGGTAAAGTGTGTTGTGTTTGTTACATCATCAATCCTTGTGGCCTCTTCTGTTTGACGGATTCAGTATGATTGTATGATTGTCTGTTTGAGTCCTTTACATAGGATTGGCTGTAAACCTACAGCCACAACACTGAAAACACATTCATAGACACCAAAAATATACATTATGATACTGTCAAAAGGTACAATAATTACACAGAAAAGGAAATTACAGAGTTAAAACAACACCATTATGTTTTCATTTATCTTTTCGTCTGTCCACTTTTCTTCTCTCGTCCTCCACAAAAGTGTTGGGCGCATTGGGTTCTGTGAACCCATCAAGTGCTCCTGGCAGAGAGTCAAGAGTCCCACCTGGCTTCCTGCTGCTGGATGGGGCGGCCATGTCTTGCCTCTTTAAAAGAACCACCGAAAAGCTTCGCCACTGTTGACCGGCGTCCTCTGCGGGGAATAAATATGAAAGACACATTTTAATTTGCAGGTTTTGAGGTCATGTCATTGTCATGTCGTGTATTCTCTTCAGCAAATTACAGAGAAGCGTAAATACATTCAGAAATTACAGACAGACTTCTGGAATTTGGAAGCCAATAATCAATAGCATTAGGACCAGTACTGGATAACAGCAGTGTGAAATTGCATGAGCATTAAGTAAAGTAAAAACCCAGAAGGGCACTTAAAACGGCTATAAAGCACAACCACCAAACCAAGTATTTCATCAAAGAGCCAGCCAAGGTGATTACATCCACGTCCCACCCACACCCAAATAATCATTACGCTGGATGAAATATTCAATACAAATTCCCAAGAAGCAACAATGAGGCATTTAATTACTGTGAGCTCTAGCCGCAGTGAGGGGGAACAGTGCATCATTTCAATTTGAGCCCGCGCCAGCAGCCGCCCCTCCTCCTTCTCCCCAAAACCTCTATGCCAGAGTGACAGCCTCTCCTTTCCGAAACTCATTTGGAAGTCAAAGACATAAAATACTGAAGTCTCCCACCAATCCCCATGACCAATTAGCACATTTTTTGATTATTTTTTTCTGCTGTTGACAGGGGGGAAATAGTGCATAATCACAACTAAAATCACTTTAGTCTGAGTGGAGGGCAATTTGACATTTTAATACCAAGTGTCATCTGTGGCTCCTTAAAGGCCTGATGAGTGCTTTAGCACCCGGCAGGCTTATACTCAGGCTTATACAGTGTATGGACCACCAACATTATTTGCAGTGTATAGTGGGGATGGGCAATAATTTAACCTTCACATTTAGGGGATTCATGTATGATCGTATCGTGTTATTGTTTTGCAGAACTTTTTACTTTTTGTTTTATACATGAAAAGTAGAGAATGAATCACTGAGTTGCAGAAAATTCATGAGCCTTGGGCTCCGTGAACTTGTGAGGGTACTTTTTGCTACTTTCTGACATTTTATAGAGAAACAAGAGGGAAACAAGTTCATGGTCCATAATACAAATAATCATAACTTGCAGCCTGTGAAATCCAATGGATTTTAATGGAAGTGATTTTACAAACATCTGCCATATTGTATTTTGTGATATATTGATTTTAAAAAATCTATTCTTTTTGCCATCACTATTGTATATGTATGGTACATGGTGCACAATGTATGTCCAGCAGCCATTCTAGCCATGGCATGTATCCCTTACAAACAGCACCTCAACAATTTCAGATTTGCCATGTAAACAACCATTGTTGACCAGAAATATTTACAAAAGCGAATATGTGAACAAAAGGATGTGGAGAACGTTCTGACAAATGTGAATTTGGCCACTGATGCCATCAGAAACAATAGTCAATAATAGGAGCCACTTATTGAGGCATCACTGGAGCCTGACTCAAACTCCACATGACAGACTTTGTTTGGCTAGACTACTGAAATAACTGCTTTATTCTATTACGACCAAGTAAACAACCCAATTAAAGAAACATGAAATTAATTTAAAAAAAGAAAAAGTCTGAGAACTCCTTAGGTACCTGTATTTATTTAACTGTTTACATCCAACGACAACAAATCCTCAAATCACATTAGCCGTAAGGTTATTAATTGCAAGTGTCCTACAGTCTTATCACGAATTACTATCATCTTACTTATCATCTACTGTTTTATATCTAATGACTGAGGGAGATAACCTGAGCTGTGTCTGTGAAGGCCAGCTGCATGTAGACAGGTGCTGGCTCATCATCACATACATTCTTTCCTATGTGTGAAGCAACCATTTACCATTTTTTCACACCACATTAAGCAATTACGATTATCCTTCCAAGTGAATAATGGGGGGGCCCAGAACAGCAGGATACCATCATCACCAATGTAAAGTCATGGATGAAATGAAACACCATCATGCTTTGAAGGGTCAAGATGCTCTCGCAGATCTGATGTTTACTTTTTTGCTTAATTGCAATGAGCTGCTGCCTACCCCCGTGTTATGTCACTGCAGCACTATTCATTTTATCATTCTTGGAAGCAATAAGGCTTTAATAAATACAGTAGTCCCTTGCTATAACGCGGTTCACCTTTCCTGGCCTCGCTGTTTCGCGAATTTTTTTAGTGCAATTTTGCATGCTTTTTTTTTTTCAGTGTATGAACGCGCATTGTGTTCTGCGTCCTGATTGGCTAAGGGACTGTAGACCAATGTCAATCAATCTCCTCCGTGCCGTGTCTCTGTACAGTACAGAATGCGTTCGGCTTGCCAAATTTACATAAATGTTCAATCGCTAGCAGTGGGACTTTTAAGTGCTGCCTGTTTGCAAGACAAATGTGAATGTGAGAAAATGTTAACGCCTGTCTGAGAAAAGTGTATAAACTGTATGGTGAGGGGTTTTACAGCCTTAAAATATATCTAATAATTGTAAAAAATAAAGCTGACTACTTCGCAGATTTTGCCTATTGCGGGTTATTTTTAGAAGGTAACCCCCGCAATAAACAAGGGACCACTGTACATTAAAGCCATTAGTGAAGTCATCTCTACTTTTTAGGATATTTGATAGTAGAGGAAAACAGAACGGATGGGTGAGTGTCATGAAACACAGGTGCCGAGCCTGGTTTGACCATGGTTAAATTGTGACCTGAACTACCAGAATACTGAGGAAAAATGGATTAGTGATAAATTTGTGTTTTTGTGAACCTATGCAAAGTTACCATATGTTTAAAATGTAGTATAGAATAAAAGTGAGGATAAAGGTCTCCTTACGATTGTTTCCTTCCAAGTCAGCAGAATAAAAACCACAGAAACATGTCCCTGGGCTATATATGGATAATATGGGAATGTCTTCTTTTGGCAAAGTAACCATTTTGCAGTTCTTGGTTTTTTCCATGAGTTTCTTGTGGAGAGAAAACCACAGAATTATTCAAACGCTGAGCAACAATGAAATGTAATATGAGTAAAGCTTGCACTGGAAAAGTATTGTTGGACCTGTAAATTTAATGACATTACACTCAGTTTCCAGCTTAATTGTTAAAACTACTGCAGTCTAATACAACAGTCCTAACTTCAAAGCCTACCTTTAATCCCAACGGTGATATTGTACACACAGGTGTTTTGGTTATTCAGCCTGCCCCCATTGATATGAATTGGACAGAAACACCTGCCAGTATAACGCAACACAATTCAACAGTGCAGCATAGTGCAGACTATAGAACTAGAATTACTGTGGAACTGTTGTATTTGGCTGCTTTAGCTTTAGCTAGGTGTACCTAATAAACTGGCAAAGGAGTGTATATTTCCCTGATAAAATGGAACAGTGAAGGATTACATGGCAATGCGACCAGACATTTGTGGCAACAAAAATCAAGCCAAAGACACACAGCCTGGAAGACAATAAGACTAATCTGCTGTTTAACATATTCCAAGTTTGCATATAAAAGCTGAGCAAGGGAATCTCAACAAGCATTCCTTAAAAAAGAGAACATTGATCTTCGAGGGCTTCCTGTAACGCATAGCAACATGTCTGTCAGAGAACTGTGACAAGTATGTCTAATAAGCACAGGGAGGAGAGCGCAACAAGCATGTATGCATCATATGTGCACATTGGATATAGTGCATCCACATGGGGCACTTTCAGCCTCTCAGTCTAGAACATGATGCTTAAAGAGCTGAGGCAAAGAGGAGAGAAAAGGGAGGTGAGAATGTTTATCTTGATCCATATTCTCACATTGATCAGTCCCTGGTGGAAGTGCGGCTCGCCAGAGACAATAATGACCCTGATCTGGGCACTCGGCATGTCTCTGTTTTGTTAAGTTCCCGCGTTATCGATCCAGTGGGGCTCTTGAGTGCTGCTTGGATTCACTCCCGGGCCTCCTCGCCTCAGCACACTGCAGTGACCAGGCACAAAGAAGGCTCAATTAGCACAGCTCCGCGTTGTCTGCTCCCCCACCTGCATGCGCCTTCAAAATCACTCCATCAACCGCCACAGAGAGTAAGGGAGAAAAGAAACAAGAATACAGAAACAATGGGGAGAGGGGAAGAGACAGAGGTCTAAAAGGGAGAGGGAAAAAACAGAAGAGAGAAAAGTGGGGAGAAGGTAAGGGTTGATAGTGTTACACCAGGGACACGGGAGCAACACCAAGGTTTCACCTCAAATCAAGACGCTGTGGCAGCAGCTCAGCCTCACGTCAACACTGCTGCCTCTGCAGCAGAGCATACATAACAACCTGGCTACAACGACACACAGAGGGAAAGACAATTTCCCGCTCTGGCAATGAACGCACACGGCAGAGTGTTGAACTGCCTGAAAGAGGAGGAAGAGGTTTGTCCAGACCTCAAATTAACCCCACTACACCACCACAGTAAGCAGTGTATTCTAAGTGTCTGCTCGTGGCTTTTGGTGATAACGACACTGTAAAACTGACATGTGGTGGAAAAATTCTCTGCTGATTCTGCCGAGGCGGTGTGAGATATCTGGGCAGCCATGACACCCCGTGATCCTAACTGAACCTGGCAGGTGCAGTTAATGCTGAAGCCAGGTCGTCGGCTGATTGAGACGAGGTGGTAGAAAGACGGCGCTGGCAACAATGAATTGTTGAATCATAATCAAACCGACCGGACAAAAGCAGCTTCTGCAAAGGCTTCTTAAAATCTCTGCAGGGGCACATGCATGCACATACAGCCTTAACCTCCAACCACAATCTAAAACAACCAGGTTAAGGCCAATCCTCCCTATCTTTTCCACACAAATAATAAAAACACACCATCAGTCCTCAACCCCCAGAACACCCCTGCCCTGCCCTGCCCTGCCCCTCCTCTCCCCCGCAGCCTTGGAGTCACACTGAGCTGGGGCCAGAGATAAACCACTCAAGACGATGAGGATGATAATGGCAGACGCCGCAGCGCCTCAAAATTCAATCAGCACCGGGACGTCAATGCGGATGAGTGTAAAAGTGAAATATGCTCGCCGGCGTGTGTTAAAAGATGCCACACAGGGCTCGCAGAAACAACAACAGGCGATGAAGAGGACGATGAGTGAAAAAGCAGGAGAAGGAGAGAGAGAAAAACAAGAGGAGAGAAAAAAATGAAAATAACGTGTCTCTACTACTCTGCTTCCCGGCACAATCCCACTGGCATTCTGAGCAGCCCTACTTTAACCACAGACTGTGAATAAATTACCCTTTTGAACTCGGGGTGATTGCAAATGTGCCCCGGTTTCTCTTGAGACATGTCTGGCACTAACCCTCAGCTCTATGCTCCCAGCCAGCCTTGTCACAGAGCCCCATCCCCTCCCTCCCACACACACACACACACACACACACACACACACACACACACACACACACACGAGGTACACACGCACAGGCATGAACAACATCATAAAAGTTTTAATTCACCATAATTACGGGTGGATTTTTTTTCTCGGCCAACTACAGACTTGCCATCTCCCCCCTCTCCTTTTCTGTCTAGGAATTCTCAAGAATCTCTGAGATAAAAAAAAACGTGTTAGAGATGAAAAAGTATTCTGGAAAAAATCTGTAGTGCCAGAAAAATCAGAGATAGAACAAGCAGGGCAGAGACAGATATAGGAGGAGAGAGAAAGGGAAGGGAGGAATCTCAGGGAGCGTCAGTGGCACTGGGCAGGTTGAATAGCAGCCTGTGGGAGTGTGCTGATGTGTTTCAGAATGCTCATTATAACACATGGCCCATACATTACCCTGACAATACCAATAATTTATTAACTTACAGACCGGGAACCAGGCCACTTTTCATAACTGCAATCCCTCACATGCAGCTTTGACAAGCTGCAAACAGAATATATATAAATAAATACCACTGTCACCCCCTGTCTCTTGACATGCATACAAAGTGAAGCTGACGCTGTCTGGACGTTCACTTTTTTAAAAGCGTAATTACAAACACTTTTCACTCAGCAGCAGGTATGCAAGTGAAATTTGTGTGCACAAGCAGGTCAGTCGATTTGTTTTCTTTTTGCCGCAAACACCTTGCAAGCCCCAAATAAATCCGACACTTCAGAACTACAGTCAGAAAAGTTAAACCTGTAATAATTCTAATAGATAAAATGCAAGGGAAATTAATTTGGTTATTTTCCAAGGCAAACTGGGGAGGCACACAAAAGTGGGAAGAAACGCGAGAGAGGAGTAAGGAAAGAGCGTGCTTTCATCAAAATCAAGGAAGGAGGGCATTAGGGGCCAGCCAAACATTCAGGGCCGATCCCCAGTTCTAAGAAAGAGCGGGGAAAGAAGTTTCAGATGTGCAGTCAACCTTAACTGATGTGTTATATATTGCCTGTCACTTTATTCTGCTGGAATATTGGGGCGTTGCCAGGCTCAAACCTGGAAGGTATAGCAATCCATCACCTGCACTGTTACCGGCGTTGGTGGTGGGGGTTGAAATCTCATCTTGAAGCTTGTAGCCAATATTCTAGCCACCCAATGCCGTTTATAAAAGGTACCTCTCCAAGGCCGCTATCACGGACAGACCACTCATCTAGTCATCCACACGCCACTGCTCCCAGTCCTGCATCACAACACCATAATGCAAAAAGACTCTGCACTGCGCAAAATCTTAAACCTTCGATTTAACCTGCATGAACAAATGAGAAATATCAATAACATTAATTCTGGAGATAATAAGTAAATAAGTAAAGTTACTATAATGAAACCATCTTTCTGCTAAGTGGTTGAAGTTGTTGAGTTGGTTAAGGCTCAAGTGTTCTGAATACATTGATTAATGCAAGAGATTAATGGTTATCAGATGACCAGAAAAAACATTTTAAATTGAAATCTTCATAATATCATAGGACAGTTACATTCTCATGTCTGTAACTTGAGACTTTTTCTACACATTTTGTTAGTTCTTGCTTATGGGTGCAAATAAGAACGAATCTGTTATTTACAATTTACACTTACGATGACTCAACTATTGTACTTAAAGGTATAATATGTAACATTTCCAGTTTAAAATGCCTAAAACTGCCCAAACCCATCGTATATACTTTGCTAAGATGTGGACTTGTTTTCAACAATGTTCAAACCCAAAGAAATCTGTAATTTTATTCGAAGTAACGGGCTGTTTTATTTGGTCACCCGTCAAAGTCGTCATATCCCTTCGCCTTCTCCATATGCTACAACTTCCTGGGAAACACCAAGATGAGGTTCTCACAGAATTATTAACTGTAATGCTGCAGAGTTTTTCTGGCCACACAACATAATCTTTTCATTGACAGCTTTGCAACACAGTGTCACACAATGACAAGTGGCTCATGCCAGCCACCAAGCTAATATGTTCAGTAACGTTATCTCATTACAACAACCCTCAGTATGCTCATTAACTGTTTTGACCTCATACAACAGTGCTGCCTTTGCCCATGACTGAATGTGCCACATAAGATTAGCTACAGTAGCTGTACTGGCAGTTGACTCATCTAATGGTCAGTTAGCGAGTTAACATTATGTTAACTAATGTTACTTGTGACTTCATGAGTTCATTAGAATGAAATGACATAACGTGAATAAATATGTCAAAAGGTAACGTAAAGCTTCAATACATTTCCTCATCCAGAACATTATTTCTGCCTGAGAGATTTTACCGGGCAGTGGTGGAGAGGATAATAATAACTCCCATGATCCCACACTGCTTCACGATGACGTCAAACTACGTGTTTTGCTACTGTTTTGACTGAGAGACCCCTTGTGGCAGAAATTATATACTGTGCATTTAAGTACAAATTTCAGGCAGTTGTGCTCTCCTTGAGTTTTTCCATTTTATGATACTTAATGATTCTGCCACAGAGCAAATTAGAGGGAACTCAAATACGCATTTTGGGAATGTTTGGTGGCATAACACTGGTTTATGTCCATGCAACAACAACAACAACAACAAAAATCCTTCTTAACTGATATTTATACTGATGCTTCAAAGTATAATGCTCACAGCCAACTGTGTTTTTAATTAAACACTATCCTGCAGCCCATTAAAGGTTTAATTTTCCACATTTCTCAGACTACAACTTTTAGAATGTGATAATAACAGATCATAGAAATATCAATTATAAAGCAAAAAAAGATGCTTAGAAGTGTAAATTAAATTGCTCCCAGACTGCAGTAATTTTGCCACTGTAATGTTACTGTGGCTGTAGTTCTGTTTAGTATTTTGATATACTGACAGCCTTAAATTAAGTAACACTGAAGCACTGAAACAAATGTGCAGAATTTCTTACAATATTGCCAAAAATTAGAACCATCTCATCATCATTACAGAAATGATAGATCATTGGGCAGCAGTCAGCAGAATGAGAGGAGATGCAGCCTGTGGTGTAACAGTACACAAAGGTCACATATCCACTCTCATTCCATACCATTCGCCTTATTTAACTGAGTATGTCGTCCAACTTATAATTTTATCAATATTATCAGTAAGTTCAAATATTTACATCAGCATTTTACTTCCTTAAGAATCAATGTGTGATCCAAACCTGCGTGGCCTATGAAACACATGGTTGACACTGAATTACAATTGCCTTTTTAGCTCATATTCTCCATAGATCATCTGCATATTTGATTTTCCATGGAGGACTTTAAGTCTGAGATATGAAGAAATTATCAACAAATTCTTATCAACAAAATAGCATATGTATTTAGATAACTAGCCCACTTGACACAACACTAATGCACATAGAAAAAGAACTCAAGTACACCGGTGGTGTGATAGCATTCCCAATACTGGAATACAGCTACAATCTTTTAATTCAAGGTCCAGCCTTGCACCAGGCAGCCTTTCGAGCAAATCAAGCTAAGTGTATTGCGGATGTTTGTGAGTAATGAGGAATTTGGGAGTTTTTTGCTGACTAGGCATGTATGAACTGGGCGTAGAGGGGGGATGTATGATGGTGTGCTTAAGAGCTGTGTCTGGGAGAGGCGGGGTGGTCACAGGGGGGAGATTAGGCTGAGGGGCAGCGAAGGAAAACCAAATCCATCTCCATCTCAGAAACATCCTAAAGCAGATTACTTACTTCAGTGGGAGAGAAAGAGAGAGAGAGCGAGGAGTACGAGATGGATGAGAGAGCAGAGGAAGAGAGGGGGAGCAATTAGCATAGATGCAATTCTGGCACAGTCCTCTGACTTGATATTTGACCTTCTGCAACAGTCTTGCCAAATATCGCCTGAGAAGCGCAGACGGACCATATGGCAAAGTGCTGCTGGAGGCTGAGTGCAGCGCGACTCCAAACCTCCGTATGCTAATGGGGGAATGTAATTACAGTGCAGTATTCCTGTAGGACGTATATTTTACTAGGGCCTCCATAGGAGTGGGTTTGCAGTGAGACAGACCAAGCCTCAGTGACTTCAGAAAATACACTTTTTATCAAATAGTCAGGGAGCTATTGAATGGACAGTGAAACGGAACAGGCCCAATATAACTGGAGCAGCACTGCAATATGTCACTTTATGAGGGAGTCAGTATATGTTGATGGAAACGGAAAACACCTACAGTCAAGTGTTTGAAAAGGGTAAATCCACACTGAACCACATCTGGCGGAAAGCTGCTGTTTTCCATCAGCTGCCCACGGCTAAACACCTGCCGAGCCAGTGACATCACTGATTGGGGCGGAGCCTAAAGTGCACGATGCATGAAGGAATCAAAACAGCCATTCATAATAGGGCAACCTAAGATTTCTTGTGAAATCAACATGTCAAATTGTGATTTGTGATTTTGATACTGTAAATCTATTGATTATCTATTGGATACTGACAGCTGAGATGTAGACAGGGATACAACAAGCAACAAGGGCCACGGCTAAACTATCCAACAGCGGATGTTGTGGTTATAAAGTATGCACCTGTGCCAGAGGATGCCTCTTAAGTTTTTCTTCAAGTGTGCCATGCAGGTGTTTAGCACTGAGTTTAATGGCATCAGATGTCTTTACCTCTGATGATTTATCAGTATCTACTGATACATCTTCATCACTACGAGAGGCCATAACTTGGTTTTAATGGTAGACAACAAAATGTCATCCAAACAAATACTTGGGAAACACTTAACTTTAACTTCCCATATTTCTAAGCAGTAGACAAACCCTCAATAAATGGCTTCTAACACATTATTATGTATTTGTAAGCAGATACAACAAATTTGAGAGTTTATTTAATTGTGTGTTTAATTCTTAGGACTCTATCCTCCTAAGAACATACTTTCTATAATTGCAATATCGTTATACTATATTATCATCCATTATGTGTTCATAGACTAACCTCCACAATCTTTTCCCAGACTTAAAGGGCAACTTCAGTATTTTGAAACCTGGGCCATAGTTTTTGTAAATGTAAGTAAGTTGTCTATGGAGCCTGGTGTTTCTGGTTAAAAAAAGTATCATACAGGTCTAGCTCTCTAGGGATCCCTTCCATAATGTTGTCAGACAGGATGATGTTGCAGCCATTGCAGCCCGCCTCATGACTGCCAGTTGACACAATTTACTGGACCAGTTCCAAGACGGTTTATAGCTACTAGTCATTTTGAACCCAAAATATGTAAAAAATGGGGCCCAGGTTTAGCAATGCTCAACTTACCCCATATTTAACTTACATCTAAAAACACAGCAGATACAATACGCAAACCCTTGTCTCCAATGTTGAAATCATGTGATTTGTGCATCCAATCATCCATCCTGACCTCATTCTTACACCACAACACCTGGACTGGACAAAAACATGGTAATTGAACACAATCCAGGTGCAAGAAGGCAAAAGCAAATAAGTAGTATTTAGAGGGGATGGATATTTTCAAGCATTGTAAAAAAAAAAAAAAGCTTATATAAATAACTAATGCTTATAATTTTTGCCCAGCAACTCATCAGCATTTGTCATCAAAACAAGGAGCGATGGCAAAAAACAAGGCCTTACAGATGCATATTTTCTTAAAGGTTTTCCACATTATCTGCTATGCTTTCATAACAACACTAACTCACTAACTAGTTAGTGTCTCACACTGTAACACAGAATAAAATCTTACACAATGCGCCCAAACAGTGTGAGAGATATCTAGGCTAAAAAGGGAAACTTTCTGCTGCTGAAACAGCACTCAGACACCATGCCTCTTCCATTTATCATGCATGGAAAATCCCTGCCCACACAGGCGGAGGCTGAGCCGACCCTCGTAGGAAGAAACTGAGGCAGCACCCTTGGGTCAGAGGCTGCAGTCTGTAGCTGAGATCACCTACCTGCTACTAAGTACAACAGTGCCGGCCTCCATTTCAATTAGTTTCACCTAAGTATCCTTGTCCAAGCAAAGCAATTTTACACAGGGCTGTTACAAAAGCTAACTCTCCTCTGGGAGCAAGCCCTATATGGGAGACAGCGGAAGAGCTTTCATGTGCTGCTGAGATTTCAGGAAAACAAAACAAAGAGATGCAGAGGCGAGGTCAATTGAGCTCGGAGATGGGAAATCAGAGCAGTGTGAGCAGGGAGAAGGGCAGACGTTGTAGGATGGTAGCGGGGGAGGAGGGGGAAGATGAGCAGGACACGCGTTTGAATGTGTAGATACCTGAGGGATCTGGTATGGAAATCCCCAATTTCTCAGCCAAGTTGCAGCCCTTTGAACAGGGGAAGACGTCAGCAAGCACGGCGAGAAGCCATGTGGGTGTAACGAAGCGAGGGCTAAGCGAGGCAACATGCTGCCAGTTCTCTGAAATGTTAAATTGAAATGCAAAGTAGGAGCAGGCCTTCTTGTTTTGAGCAGATTTCTCAGCATCTGTGTGGGAGCCCTTAAACTCAGAGGGTCTATATGCAGAGCTCTGCGTATTTACTGTAAATCAACATAATATTTAGGTTAGGCTTAAAATATACACACAGATGAAGTTGAATCTTTAATTGCACTAACGTAATGGAGATTCAAGTCAAATCAATCTGTGCATCAAATTCAGTGAGTAACAAAAATTTAATTGAGTAAATGGGTTTGTGAATATGTACAGCAAAGTGCAGTGCCTTTCCTTGATATCATGCTGCGGATAACTTTATGCTACTTATTGTACAGAACGTTCAAGCTAAAGATGCTGGCATTGACACAACATGAGAGAAGTTACCGTTACTGCTGCACTAATACCTTAACAAGTCATTAAAAGGTTTAAGACTTGGACTAATGCAGGGTTGAGAACACCCCATGTTAAATTCCCATTCCTTTTTTTCCATAGGCAACTTTAGTCTGGATTGGATAGACATAAAACTCAGTCTCAGTTCATTTCTGCTTCTTTAACATCACCTGTGTGCCCTTGAGCAAGACAGCTGCTCAGTGGTCAGCAGGTCAGACTGTGGTTGTTCTGGGCACTTTCCAGGTGTGAATAGGTGTAATTGTGGGGGTGTTTGTTGGGCATCCAGTGAAACTGAAGAGAGTAAATATCTGGTTTGTTGATGAATAACTCATACATGCATGTGTGCATAAAACGTGTGACTCCCAAGGTGCATTTTGGTAAGAAACATCCAATCGCAGAGCTTAAAGTTCTAATAGGTGTAACTGTATGGGGATGCTACAGATAACGCTGATGAGAAAACTGATGTAACAACTGCAGTTTAAATGAATTCAGACTCTGGGTAAATTTTGGAAATATGGCAATTATGGTTCTGGTTCTATGTTTTGCTAACAACTGCAAGGGAAAAGCACTTTCATGCATCTGACTGGATTCTTCTCCATAGCAACAGCAGGACATGATTTCTCAGAAACAAAGCTGAAATAATTATAACTGCTTATTGCTTTTTTTTTTTTCAGAGTTTCTATTCTGGCTTTCCTTTCTTGAGAAGTGCTGGATACTTAAACCTCTTTAGAACTCTAGAAAAGTAAATCCTAAGGAATGCTAATTCATCCAGATGACTCCCATTTTTCTACGTAACATTAGGAATATCATTACAACAAAAATTTTAAATGGGAATTGGAAAAAAAAAAAATACTTCTGGAGCTGTCTCAGCCAGCAGCTGTCTTGAGGGTCGCGATAGAAGTAACATGACTGGACAGCGGTAAAAAAGTACTTATACTACATAAAGTTACGTTTATTTTTCCAGACTTTCATCCAGTATTTGATTGAATTACTAGACACTTTTACCTCTGCAGGACAATTAAAGCAAAAAACACCACAGTTTGGTTGGACTGGACATACACAACTGGTGAAAGAGTCACAAGTAGACATTGCTTTGTATAAGAGCTGGAATTTTACTTGTCTGGGCGAACTCGCAAGACTTAATTTGGTTTTATTTAATTTTTCTGAGACACATAATACGGCATAAAAACCTTCCTCCCTAAGAAGAGAGAAAAACAAGGATTAAAGTCATCTTGTTAGAGTTGTAAGACTAATATTCCACCTCAAGCAACCTAAAACGAGGAATTACATAAGTAGGCTTTAGTTAAACTGGAAGGTGAAACTTGACAAAGATAAAAACAAGAGAGATATTGTTAGGCAGAAGCCAGTGGGCAATGTAATATGCTAAAGGGAGCATTTAAGACAGAGCTAATCCAAGCAGACTCCCCCCTGCTTAGTCATTCCAGCTCCACGCTGATCAGACGGGGAAACCGGTCACAGTTTGTCAAAACACAGCTTGCACTCTGAGCAGATTGAAATCATTTCTCTACTCAACAGAATGCCACAGACAAAACAGGTCTTTTTGAGGAGTGATAACAAACTGCGAACAGCTCAATGGTTTATCAGTCGTGGAGGACAAAGGGGCTCTCCGCTCAGGAATGAAAATATCCACCTTATGTCGTCAACCGGTGCATCATAAATCCTATCCTTTGCCTGGGGGCCACAGACCGACTTCACGCCTCTGTGACACTCTCTAACCCCAGGGTTTCCATCAGAAAAAAAAACCTTGAAATATCTTTCTGGGCATGGTGTCAGATGCTCGCCATGAAATATTCATAATCTGAGAGCAGAGCCACAATAGAGGAATAGAGGAGGTGGCACCATGCGCAGATTTGACTTGCAGAAACTGAGACGCTTAGACCACGTTGACCGATTTCTCCCATCAGCAGTTGTCACTCAAAAATTGACTTTCACATCAGTTTTCTTGGTTGAATGACGCTAAGCCACCCACCATTTACTGCCGTTTAACCTATAGATATAAAGTCATTAGTGCATCTGTAGAGGTGCAGTTCTATGGCCCTGTATATTATAACTACAATGAGGTTAATAACGACCAAATATAGTTTTCTTTTTCTTATGCAGCTCAATTTTGTAACCTGCGTCAAGTAATTTTGCAATTTCAAGGGATGTTTTTTATGCTTTAACCCATTGACTATGCACAAATCTTGTATTTGTGTACAGTGAATGTGGGAAAAGCGGCCTTGTAAGAGTTTGTTCCCAAAGAATCCTTTTTAAAAGGCACAATCTGTGATCCAAACATAAACAATAAATAGAGAGGAGCCAAAATCTTTGAAATTTCAGAGTAGTTATACAAGACAACAAGTAAGTTGATGTTTTCTGATGCTTTTTACGCTCATGTTTGTAAAAGCAGTCCTATATGTGTAATTATGACTCACACAAAAACACACAAAAAGCCTATTTTCAATATATACATCAAGTATAGATATGAATATACCTGTAATGTATGTCGTCTAATGAATGACTGCATTGCAACAAACTCCCATGATTCTTTTCATGACATTCACTTTTACTTATTGTTTGTTTCCTGGTTTGTTTCTTTTGTCAGCTTAACTGTGAGATTTCAGTAAGCACTTGCACTTACATGGATGATTTTTAATGAGAGTTCCAGCTCATAACTGCATTATCATGCACTTTTAAGGTCATTTTAAAGAAAAGCAGCTGTGATGGATTACCTGTTTCAAAGCAGTTTGAGGTCACTGCAAACATGGAAAAAGTCTTGGAAGGCAAGAAATCAATCCAAACTCACGATATGCTTGAGGAAACTTTGGGCAGTGACGTAAAATGTGTAAGAATTGTAAATCATTGGCTAAAGGGTTCACAGAGAAGTCACAGCAGTTTTAGCTCTTACATTTCTGGAAAAGGCGCCCTCAGGCCTTGTGGGTCGAGTTATAAAAAAAAGGTATTTTGTTGGGTAAACATGCAGGTCAGAAAGAAATAAGTAAGAGTTAATATAGGTCATTTTAGATAGAATGAAAATATCTTAAGGATTTGCTGAAGCTCAGATTTTGCCATAGCAAAGTTTACTGTCATTGTGCCAGAGTGTTGTTGTTGTTGTTGTCTACACAGAAAATACCTATAGTCTACGTGTAGCACACAACTGACTGAGAAATAGTCTATAGTCAAATAACTCCTAGCATTAGGGCTAGGGTAATGTCATCATCAAAGACAACATGAAGCATCCAGACAACCAGATCCATAGCAGGAAGCACATGTTTCAAGTAGTGAAGAGAATTTACAGGTTTGACATAAGAAAGATTAGAAACGAATAGCAGAACTGTAATTTAGTGGGAGACCAGTGTTTGAAAGAGAGAGTAAGAGAAACAGACAGTAAAGCGAAGGTGTACACTAAAATACGAATTGTCATATGCAGAGCTGATTATCTACACCAAGAGTGACCAGTAATCCTGAAAAACCATGACAGTTCAGAATAACAAGATTGTCCAGAGTCTTATTTGTCTCGAAGGTTTTGCTAAGTTTTAGCGAAGTAAAACATTGAATACTGATTGTTAAAGGTCCAATATTATGCAAAATGCACTTTTCAATGTCTTTTCAACATAAATATCTGTCACAAATGTGTGTAATGACTGTCAAACTATGAGAAATGGCCGTCTTCACTATTTTTCTCTGGATCCATTTTTCAGTAAATGTGTGTGAAAACACAGTTTTTGCTCTCCTTATGATGTTACAGGGGGAACATGTGACCTTCCCCAGCCCTCAAAACATTTACGGAGGGAAATCAAACCATTCATTGCTGACATGTAGCCCAGTGTCCCAGGACCTGGTGAACATCCAGCCAAAAAGCAAAAGGGTTACTGCAGGTACCAGGGGAGGTGGGGAGGGAAATACCCATAAGTCCAAACAAAGCATTAGAAGTGTTACATACAACACAGACATGGTGTTTCTCTTTGCTAATAATAGACCGTTGACTTCATGAATAAAAGTAATTAATCTAATTTTACTGTGAATGTTTAAACGATGTTCAACTAAATATGCAGATATGAGTCTGACGTAAAGTTGTCAGAGGACTCGATAGGCTACTCGATATTCTTTCAATACCACATTTAAAATGATAGGATCTCTGTTAATTATACATTTGATACTACTGAAAGTAATGAAGCTATTAAAAAAAAAAAAAAACACAACCTACATTTAGATTTTTAACCCAAGGCTGCACAGATGAAACAATGGGGGAAAAATAACTAATGTTGTGTTAATATCATTTCATAAATATACAGTTATTGTCATTATTAAAAATCCAAGTGTATTATGAGGCTGCGATGTGATGCTGATGAGCTCAGGCAGTTTCCCCCGAGCGAGCCACTGTAACACTAGCAGCTATTGTTAACATCAAGGTAATACAATTTTTAACTCAGAACATGGCTTGCTTGTGCGTTAAAGGTGCAGTATGTAAGATCTAGCTATAATTTCAGTTTCAAACGTTACTGAATGTGTAGAAAAGGTATGGGGTATCAACACTAGTATTAGTGCTAGTTAATCATGTTCTGCAACACCAATGGTCACCATGTAAAACCTGGTGAGCAACATAACGTTATATTTATCCAAAATTAGGGTGCTTTCACACCTAACCTGTTTGGTTTGATAAAAGAATGGAGCCTACTGCGTTTGTACGGTTAGAATGGTTCTTTTGGGCTAGTACGAAAGCTTGCGTTCAAACACTGATGCGTACCAAACAATTGAACTGAGACTGCTTAAAAAGGTGGGTCTGTGGTGCGTTTGTGGCGTAAAACCATACAAACGGATTATACGTCGGCAGATATGTGATTTTAGCACGATTTTAACCGCTCTGCTGATCGTGAGCTCTTCAAGAAGCAATTTTATAATCAATCTGTAGAAGCAATGCAATCATTTGGTAACCATGGTAACACATACATGCATATATATATATATATATATGAGCACTCTCGCCACTGTACATTTTTTGTGGCCATCAGTTCCAGAGTATGATTCAACATTAACATGTTGGAATGTGTTCAGTGTCACTTGTTTTTGCCGTGGTATAAAGAGAGGTATCAAGTATCTTATATACTAGTATTATAAGTTAAATTGTGATAACATTAGTCTGTCGCATAAATGAATGTCATGTTTTATTCCAATAAAACAGTTTTTTCCCCCTCCTGGTTTGCTTATGCGCTGTGCAGCCAAATCTACTTGCATGTTAGTATCTCTTTCCCAGAGCACATTTCTCATAGCAAAGACTTAGTGTTTTTAAGGACAGTGTAATTCTATACCTGAGGCCTGATATGTATGATATAGCCACAGAGAGAACAGCAATATGCCTGTTGGAGGAATTTGGAAAAAGCTGAATGAAAATTGTGAAATATATGTTCAAGCACAACCTTATAATCACTCATTTGCCGCTGGCCTTGTAGCATTTAACTCAATTACGGCAATATTCCTTAAATAAAAAAAGCTGTGTAAAAAGTACTTCGAGTGACGAATGGCTGCATTAGTGCCAAAACATACAAAATGAGCAAAATATCAAAAGAAAAGTCAAAATTACATCATATTTGCGGCCACAACACCTTTTGCGATGCTCTGTGCTCATTGCAACCCCATGATGCATTTGCTGAAGACTTTTCTCTCACACTTTTTCATGCAGGCTCTCAGTAATGACGAGATACCTTTTAACTTCTCCGCCAGAGTCAGCATCAATAATTTATTCTCATCTGTTTAAAATTTAAAGTGCCACACATTAACGTCCTCTCGCACCTGCTATTTCACGCTGTCCACCCTCCACTGGGTTGCTTTCTACCCCCATCCCTGTCTCTCTCTCTCTCTCTCTCTCTCTCTCTCTCTGTCTCTCTCTCCTTCTCCTCGCACTATAATAAAGACAATGACAATGAGTTCTCTTTCAGCACTGAACCAGGGATGTTAAATCAAACAGGGGCAGAGGAGGCGACAGACCACATAATGTAAGGGCATCGTCCAGACGCCTCCGATTACGCCTTGGCCTTAATTGGTGGCAGTGGCAAAAACGATGAATTCTTTAACAGAGCTGTGCTGTTGTGCCTTTCCGAGCACAGCAAAGGCCTGAGGAGGACAGCTACTTGGTGCAAATGGAAGCTGACAGAAAATCCACACGGCACGACCAATCCAGGGGAAAAAGGGCATGACAATGAATAAGGGGGCCCATGCTCTTAAGTAGCTGAGGGTAGCTTGCAGGGAAGATGTGTATAATTAAGCGGTCTGCATCGTGGTTCAGATGGCAAAATCCTATTGTCTTGACAGGAGCTTAAGGTTGCCCTTTAGGTTGAGATGCGCTGCGGCATACGGCCTCATTTTTCTTTTTTTTTTTTCACACTCCTCCAGACCTCTGCGACCAAATTAATCTGCAGTTTTAAAGCTTGAATAAATCCAGTAAGTTAGAGATCTGCAGATCTAAAGGCCGTCTGTCCCTCAGGCTTTTCCTTCTCCCTTTTTTTTTTTTTTATTTCTTTACCCCCTCTCCTTTGCCCACGGAGATTGGCTGGCAGCACTCAGTGTTATCTCCAGGGAGGCAAAGGTTGGGGGGAGGGGTGAAGGCCACAGATTTGTCCTTATCTATTCTGAGCACACCTAAAACAAATTAGACCTGGCTGCCGTTGCTTATTTGGCTCCCGTGCTCTCATTAAGGGGCTGAATCCAAGCTATTTTCCTCAAGGTCCTGCTTCCTACCATTTTGGGCCTTGTCTTTTATCACAATAGCAAAGGTTTCTAGGCAGCCATGCCACCTTTTCATCTCTCCCATTTCATGTAGTCATATCAACACTGCACAAAGAACAGAGGGGGAGAAAGAACATCCCCTTACTCGAGGATGCTGTTTTCCTGCTCATGGCTTGATGCTGGCCTTTGACATTTGTTAATTAAAAGGAGGAATCTGTTCAATTGGATTTTTGTTTTGCTCTTTTCATGCTTATTCTGCACCATGTTATGCTGCTAATCAAATAAGATCCTGTTTGAATTTAGTTTTTCCAAGGATTTTTTTGATTTGCCTTCACGATTATCGTAAAAATACAGAATACGATACGAACAAAACACAGGAGTGCAGTTTAAGTCAAATTGTTCCTCTCAGTATAATCAACAACGTGAGCTGGCACTAATCCTATGATGCAATGTTTCTATTAGAATGTATTGTGAAGGAGGACGTTGTTTTAGACATCTTTGTATAAGTGTCAAACTCCCAATGTAAAGTCTGCATCACTGAGAGGGATTCACAAGCAAAATCTTGAAAAAACAAAATTGTACATGCAGAGTGCAGATCTCAAATCCACATGTTGTAAATGTTTTCCGAATCGCCTTTGATGGAAGATTGAAAGTGCAGCTTGAGTGGAAGTCTCCCTGAAAGACTTCACTACACTGGTTAGACTTTTGCCATAGAAAACTAATGTTTTTGTTGGATTGATTGAATGAAATGTCTGACTGCACAGCTATCTGTCAAATTTTCAACAAATATTGCGCTGAACTTGACTTCTGAAAGGTGTTTTTTTTTTAAAACTTATAAAGCGTCCGCTATTAGCTGTGATGTCTTTATTACTATAAGTCAAGTCATATTGGTTCATGCCAGAATATTAACATAAACACAAGCTCTATTTGTCTCAGTCTCACTCTGTTTTAAATCTATTGCATTAATAAAAAAACACATCACATTCAATATAAGTAAATTATAAACTGTAGGAACTGTGTATATTTCTCAATGACAGAGTATTATTAAGTTCTACTGACAACCTCAAAGAATATTTGAAAAATTAAATGTGAAATGTATACAACTCACAACAATTCAACTCACAAATAACTTAGAAAAGCACGATAATGTTTGAAGGAAAACCAAAATTTGATTAAACTTGTATTACAAACTTTAAGAGAGCCATTCAAATTAAGCAATCTGATGAGTAAAATCACTGTTCACATGAACGACTCACGAATCATCTCCACACCAAGGCCATAACCTACGATGAGTCAGAACAAGACACTGCATCATTTTATGGGGCCAGATTAGTCAACGCTGCCTTAGAAAATGATACCAACATATGGAAGCCGTCACACCATGTCAGTTATAGAGCCACATTATTAATCAATCTGTTGAGCAGCACAAGCTGGCAAACATAACTTTCACATGTGCAAAATGTAGGAGAAGGCTAAGGCTCTTTTCATGAGTCCCTCTGCAGAAACTTGAGGTAAACAGGTGAGGTAAACAGAGGTGAAGACACAGCTTGCCCACATATGAGTATTACTGCATTTGAAAGTTAATGAAGGACCTTTGAGCCATAGGAGCTCAAGCTACGCAAAGGTAACTGCTTGGGAAATGTTAGGTTAGATGAGATTCCTTTGCCAGACTAATCCATCCTGGAGCCTGAGAGCAGCACAGAGACAGAGAGAGAGAGAGAGAGGGAGCAGAATCTGCTGCAGAACAGCACAGCAGTGACACAGGGCAATTCTCTAGGGCCTTGCATTAGCGCGCTAAATTAAAGGGGGTATTAGATTAAATTGGCTCTCCGATTTCAGGGGTGTGAGTAAAATTCTGATTTGCATTTTCCACCGCTGCTTAAGATATAATTAGTTCAGGGTGATTCCCATGTGGAAAACACTGACAGCCAAATCTAACTGGCTGCCAGTAGCTTCTCATCTCTTCCAAGTCAAAAAGTACACTCAGCTCATGTTTGTTGTGTGTGAGTGTCGGTTTGTTTGTGTGTCTGTTTGTTTGTGAGTATGTGGTAAGAGAGCATGAATGCAAGTGTGTTTGTGTATATGCTTGTGTGTGAGAGACAGAGTAAGAGACTTATGTTCACAGGGACAAAATATCTGGTTTTCGCCATCCGAGAAAGACAATATTCCTACTAAGCTGTGTCCATGGGCTATGTTTGACAGGATCGATGGCTCTTCGTGTCATTTATCACGTCCAAATAGGGAAAAGTGGAACGGCTATAGCAAATGTTCTGAGTTTTCTAAAAGTGGCCGAACCTGTTGATATCCAAGTCTTTAAAAGTAGGTGTGTGGGCTTTTCTTTTGGGCATGCATCTCTGTCCCAGCTTTGCATACTGTTGGCTGGTTGGTTTGTGTCCAACACATAAAGCTGATCGTAAAACAGGCAAAACGGCCGCAAGTCGCAATCTGTGGTTAGATATTCAGATTGCAACGCATATTCCGAATGCGTTGTATACATGTCCAAGGAATGCTCCTAAAACTTGAATAATATCCCACATGTCCTAATCAGAAAATGCTAAATGTGGAATGAGGCCTCATTCCAAATATCCAAAAGGGCTATTCTGTTTATGTGGCCCTTAGCAAACGTAGAATATTGTCATAGTATAGTATAGTGCATCAGTATAATGGTGGAACATTAGTGTGAACGTAAAGGTAGCTGGTGTGCATATGTGTAAGTTCTCCTTCTAAACTCACTTCAGCACCTGGCTCGTCATACTTCGCAATCAAATTCCAAACTGTGAGATACCATTAGCACCATTGACAAGGTGAGGAAAAGCACTCCCCGTTTATGTACGTATAAAAGTTTGTCGAAACAAGAGCACAGCTTCACACCTCTAGGATGCCTTTAAACTCATACCTATTTCCGCAGCAGAGGATTCACCTGTAATTACAGATGCAGAGTCAAAAATAACAATTACTGCTGGAGAAGTCCATAATATGAATTACTGAACTCAGTGAGGGAGCTTTTAAAAGCAAGTGTGGATTTGTTTGTGGGGTTTTCACACCCTTCGTAATTCCAACCGTCTTCGCAAATGGATGTTTTCCAAAAGTTTGTCTACCCATGCATTATGAATGTGAGGCAAGCTTCCTGGACACCTGTTTGGGACACCTGTTAGTACATGATAGATGGAGTCAATATTAAATGAGCTTCCGATTGCCACCTCTGTGGTTTACGCGTCCAACCCATAACCCATAAGCCATCAGTGACCCTTTATTTACTCTAATTACGGTTTTCCCATAATTTCCCCCGTACAGTGTTTTCCGCTCTGTGTGTAAAACCTCTCTCTATATTCTGCACCAGCTTGGTCCAACAGTCAATTCAAACTACTGTACAAGATACAAAATATCCAAACCCATGACACTATGGCTTTTATGACTGCCCCAAATAGAAATAATCTAGATAGCTTCATTTGCTGCAGTATTCTCTTTCTTATCAAGTCTTTTTGGCTTTGAGTCCTTACAGTCTCATTTTCTTAAAGCAAGAGAAATATAGAGAATATTTCTGCTTTTCCCCCCAATGTAAATCACCTTCTTTCAGGTAGTTTCAAGGATCAAGTTTGATTTTTTCTTGACACTAGTGCACTGACCTGCTTTATTCGTTCTTGTATTAAGAACTAATTCTGGAAAATATTTTTACTGGAAACAGTTTGAAAAGATTTTTTTTGCACTGTATAAATCTTTTCAAGTGTCCTATTGTGAACTTTTGCAAACTTTGGGACAACATTTTTAAAAAATTGAAATTAAACTCTTAAAATAAAGCTCTGTGGATTTTAACAGTGTTGGTTTGCACAAAGCGTGCTAACCCACTGTTTGGCGTCAAAGATGTAAAAAAGAAAAGAAAATCTCAATTTCTGTTTTAGTTGCAAAGGGTTAGAGCTTTTGATGCTCTGGACTCATTTATAGTTACAAAAAATTTTAATCAGGGATATTAGCTGTGGATGACATACTATAAAACCATAATTGAATCTATTGAAAATCCATATGTCACAGTAGGGTGTAAAGTAAATGAGACATAAATGCTAAGAATCACATGAATGAATACTATGTCACACTGAGCTCATCAGCACTACTTGGTTAAGAGCAATCTTCAACATTTGCATCTCTCATATGGTCTTTCATACGGTCTTAATCACTGAAAAGAAGCATGTGCAGCCAAAAGTTATATTTACATTATTAACCATAGGAAAAACACGCCGAAATGAACATACAGTATTATCTGCAAAAACCAACATTTGAAAAAAATCAATCATGGTTTCAAACAAGAGTCTGTCAAACCAATGGTACAAATTCATTATGAACAAAGGAATCCATACATGGTGTTTTTTCAAGTAGATTAGGTAATATTTTCTAATTAATCTCCTTTTTACTCTCTGTGTAATTACTTAATTAATGAGCAAATCATCTGGCCCTCAGGTTGCATTTGTTGGTGACTCATCCATACAGGCTCATGTTAAGTCAAGGCGTAAGCTCAAACTCTCGGGATAAAGAGAACCATACTTGCAACTTAACATTCATACTCTGCTTTTATCTCTTGATACCTAAGTGTCAGCAACAAAATAAATCAATTAAAACGGACATTTAAAAACAACACTGTCCTCTGATTGGGTCCTAATGAAGCCTCTTGCTACTTGTCAATTAAGCCAGTGCTTAATAAGTTTTTTTTCTCTGTGCAAAGTAACAATGTTTTTTTTCTACCTCTGTACCCTTCTTGATATGTATCATGCCCCAAATTGATCCATAATTGGCCGTAATAAGAGAATGTATTACAAAATGATTTCATCTTAACCCTGCTGCATATGCGCAATCAAATCACTCAGGATCATTGGGAGAGGAACAGTCTGACTGCTTCACTCCCTCCTTACACAAAACTTGGGGGATGTTTTGAGAAACACCATCAGCAGCCCTGCCATCACTCTCACCATCTCTTGGTGGTCGGAGGCTGAGGCTTTGTGGGATATTGATTCTCCCCATCCAGAGACGGTTTCCATAATTGGTTAAAATGACCGGGTGCAGAGAGGGATGGTTCTCTGCTGAAAACCATTTCCCAGCCCTGCTTGGAGCTGAGCCAAGCTCGGGGTTGTTCGGATGCGTTCCAGCCCCAGCCTGACTGGCAGCAATTAGGGGTGTCTGAGCCAAGCTCAGCTTGCGCTCCACACAAACACCCCTAATTACTGCCAATTAGGCTAGGCGGGTAGGCAGATTTGAGAAGCCGGGGGGATGTTCAGGCATGGGTGGGCATGGAAACAATTTTCAAGGGCTTAGAACGTGACTGGATGAAAAGGTTAATGCTTTGGAGTGCAAGGGGATAATAACAAAAGAAGGGGAAGCAGAGCCCCAGTTCTCACCTCCAGCGACGAGCCTGGCTTCTTCTTCAGCTCCTCGCATTTCCTAAATTTGCAGATCTGGTGGCCCGTTTTGCGGTTCCGACAACTGCTGCAGACACCACAGTTGATTAGCCGCCTGCAGGGTGCACAGACCCCACACCTTTTCCTTTTCTTCTTCGCTGGGTTTCCACTGGATACCGAGGAATTATTCTGTGGGCAGTCTGCCAGATTGGCAATTTGAAACGCACTGTCTGTAACGGCTGCTGAGGCTGCGGGGGAGTGAAGGGCTGTCATGACGATGACCCCGGGAGGTAATGAGATGCCCCCTAAAGCCGGGATAGCGGAAAAAGTTCCAACGCGTTCTGGGAGATTCATTATCTCTGCTTCAGCAGCGCCGCATTTCAGCTTGTTCATGCATTCTCCTGCTAAAGGTCTGCAGTGTTCGGGGGATAAGGTAGAGAGGAAATTATTATTTGCCATTTGCAGCGTCTCTGGCGGCACGCCAGGCTTCCCCGGCCTCTGGGAGTCATTTCTATGCATGCTGGTCCTATTAGGGTTTATTGCCGCTGATTTCCTTCCCCAGAGCATGGCGTTATCGCAGTTCCAAGGGGACATGCCAATTCTAGCACTGGGAAAAATGGGCGTTGTGATGCGGGCAATCTTAGCAGTCTGTGGAAATGCCCCATTGGTTTTATAAAAGTTTGCAAAAGACCTGTACCTTTCCATTTCTGCGTTATAATCCAAAAGCTGGCTTAATCCACCATCCTGAAGATTATCCTTTTGTAAAAGAGACACATCTGCGTTCTGTCCGTTTTCAATGCAAAGCGCATTGTTTATGTTAGACATGGCTGAGGAATGGTTGTCAGTGTTTAGGAGAAGAGAATGAGGTTACAGTGGCCTTTGTTGAGCTGAAGCTGGTTACGAACAGTGTGTTACCATCCTGGTTTATCTTCTCCAGTGCTAAAAGCAAGCAAACAAACAAAAAAATAGCAGTTATAATGAAAATAATAAAAAGAGGCAAATGTTTTCATTCTAATCAGATTTCATTTCTCTGCTTCAACTTTCCTCTGAAGGTAACAGCTGAACATTTGAAGGATCTTCTGGCACATTGTTTACGCTCTGCGTTTTATAATGGACCTATCACAAATAGTCAGAACTGATCTTCATCTGGTGACAATAATGTGATAGCTGTGACAGTCATTATTATAATGGGGCAAAGAATTAGCATGCTTCAAACAATGCCACACTTTCAACATTGTTTAGATGTCTTGTCAAAGTGTTCTTACACATTTTGAAGAAAGTCAAATCAGCTACTTCACAGAATGAATAAATATATTTGAATACACACGGGTACATTTCAAACACAGACATTTAATATTCAATCCGAAATATTACTATTTTGAAAAGTTAGAGGGGAGCCTCACCAGAATTCAGATTATGACAGCAGTAGCTACAAACACAAACCTTTTTTTTTGTTCACCTTAGGCCTGAAATATAAACTCTTAAAATAAAATATTCTGCTTTGGGTGTTTTTTCATCTTATCCAAATAGTAGAGGTGGCCCAGCCATGTAAACACCACTCTGTCCAGCCTCTTAAGAGCACCTGGTATTCATTCATAGCCAGCTCTATTACATTTACTCAATAACAACACAGATAGCCACTGGTGGATTTACATCCAGATCATGAACCAGACCAACTACAGTGTCAGCTGCCTCAGGATGGGATGTGTGCATGTGTGTGTGTGTGTGTGTGTGTATAGGTGTACATGAGTGTGTGTCTGTGAGGGGTGGGGGCTGGGGGGGTGCTCTATTTCCTCTCTCTCTCTCTCTCTATTTCACTCTCTCTCTCTCTCCCTACCAGTCTGTCTGGATTTGGTTTCCACAGATAAAAGCCCATTAGACACATCTCCCCCTACTTCCATTACCTTTTTCTGGGCTTTCTCTCTTAATTGCCAAAGCTGATCCATTGCTGGAACACTAAAGCATTTCAAATCACTTCCATGGTGCTACCCAGCAGCTGTCTCAAAAAAAAATTTTTTTTTTTTTTTAAATATGCACACATAGAACTGGAGAGATCATACTGGGTGGCAATATTAAAGCCCTCTGAATAGTGAAGTGCATCCCCTTCTAAGCATGTTCTAGCAGGTAAATATTTACCTTAACCTTAAAGTATCAAATTATTCACACAGTACAATCTCACCATAATTCCAGAGTTTTTTTTACATGAAGTCTTGAAGTCCCAATACACTTTCAAGCATGCACTTAAATATCCAACATCATCTCATTTAAACTATTGTTAGTCTTATTCTTTTAATGACACAAATGTAAAACCAAGAGTCCTATCCACCATCCATTCCAGATCTGGAGCTTCAATGTCGATGTGGCATCCAAAAGCAACCCGCAGCCACCAGTAAACAAAACCTCCTTGGCTTAATGATCAGCCCTCCTCGGGGTCATTATTACTTAATCAATTCACCCCTGGAGCGAAATACGCAGCCCAAAGGCAATCAAGTCACGGACATTGATTTTCAGCCTGTAAACAAAGTTTAGAGAGACAGAAATGTTCAATACTTGGAGCTGGAGAGACACGCGGAGAGAGGAGGGAGCGGGAAGAGAGAGGGGGAGAGAAAGGTGGAGAGAGCGAGAAGGAGATTGAGGAAAGAAAAGTAAAAAAGCCACGTCCGATGACGAACCATTGTGCCGCTGCTGCACCGCGATGCCATTAATTAAACTCAGTCTGGTCTGTGGTAGACATTCAGATCAAAGGTCATGCATAGATAATCCGAAGAGGGGAGTGCGGTGCAATAGTGCAAATAAAATCCTATAAAAATTAATCTGACATTGCCTGGCTCACTTGGCAGCCACACAGACAAGGGAAAGGGGGGTAAAACGCATGCAACCGGACGGCAAAATATGGACGGACAGAGAGAGGGAGAGCGAGAGAGAGAGCGAAGGAGAGGGAGAGAGGGGGAAGAGAGAGAGCGGGAGAGAGTGAGCATCACCTACCAGGTTCCTGTTGAGAAGAGCTCCCAAGATGCTACCAGCCTGCGACCGTGTAACGGCACATTACTGCGAAGCGATACGTGGGGGGAAATAATGCAAAGATGCGAGAAGACGCACAGACATAGGCTGCCGGAGGAGAGCGGGGCGAGTGTGTTTGTGCATGTGTGTGTGTGTGTGTGTGTGTGTGTGTGTCAGTGTGTGTGTGTGTGTGTGTTCAGAGCGCTCAAAACAAAAGGACCATATTTTTTTTTATCGACTTTCTTGTCACGTTAGAAAAAAGGTCGGAAAGTGCGTAAATAAGCCAAAAGGTGTCGCGTAAAAAAAAGAAGGGGGGGAACCGCACAGGGGGTTAGGTGTTTCCTCTCCTCTTGATCCGGGGGCTGTATTGTGTGTCTGCCTGGTCTCTGCTCAGTCCGTGTCTCCTGTCGCTGTGTGTGGCTGATTGGTGCTGAGGTGAGGAAGCAGGGATGTGGACACCTACTGATCATTGGCTGGAAATTACTATAGAAACACTCGGGAGGTGGGAGGGATGGGATGGCTCAGGGCGCCCTGCAGGGAGAAAAATATCTGCTGGAAATATCTGCGTCTTGCAACCTTATAGTGGCCTCTTTTCCACGTCTTTTTCACCAAATATATTTTTAATGCGTTTCTTTTACGACGAGGTATTCGGAGAGGAGGAGGAGGAGGAGGAGGAGGGGGATGAGGAGGAGGGGTGTCATTTGCCAGATACGTCTTTTAATAAGGATTGGGGAAACTTGTCAAATTAATTTGAATGGAGCTGAGCTGTGATTAAGATAAAATGCCTCCGCCGGGTTGTCCCCCCACACACACCCTCCCCCCCCACACCCTCTCTCTCTCCCATCTCTCCGTCCAGCGACAGCCATAATTACTAATACCTCCGGGATTCATCACCATTATAAATCCCGCCTGCTGGCCACCCATGCCTGCAGCTCCCACAGGCTGACAACGCGGGCAGGCATGGCACATTTATTCCCCGAGTCCACATGCGTGACACTGTGCGCTCATTCATGTTGGAGCCTATAAGCTTTGAGTTGAGATGAAATTATGACTCCAATCAGAGTCCCGGATTATTTTTCCCCACATCAGCATTTGTCTGAGCCTCAGGAAGGAGTTTAGAGAAAAAAAAAGTTAACATGGGACCATCACCTCTGTAACTCCATACTGAGGCTGATTACTAATTAATCACCCTTACTAAACAGGTCATAGCTGCCCTACAGCCTGCTACTTTTTTAGAGAGAAGTTGGTATTACTAGACAGATTTTTACCATTCAAACTAATACAGTCAAACAACAGGAGAATAAAAAATACATTGTAGGATAAAGTCATTATGAACTCATCAGAAGTCCTGACGTGCTTAATTTTAACAATGTAAGGTAAACTTTTGCTTCCAATTAATACCAAGGCACCTTACGGGCTGATACCTCGTAACCAATGGCTTTATTAGTGGATTATGAATCATTTATTAATACTTTATATATTCGACATAAGAAAGACCACATTTTGTGTTGCCAGGATGTGAAAACTATAATTGCACATGGGTCTCTCACTTTAAGTTTTAGACATGGAGTCTGCACTTACAAATGTTAATAAGTCAATAAAGCATTTTAGTCCAGCATGTCTGCAATTTTCATGTAAATAAGTCAAGAGGATTTTGGTCCAGATGTCTACAGCCTGTTTCCAAAAAATACATGTCAGATAGTCCACTTAGTCAAAGAGATTTTCCACAAGCCAGCAATCTTGTTAATGGCTTATAAAGGTCTATAAAGCATTGGTAATTAATTCATTAACCATTACTAAAGTTGGTAGTGGCATCTTATAAATAGTTAAGAAAGTGGCTATTATTAGAAAGTGGAAGCAAAAGCTTGCGATTAATCATCAGAGAATCAGAAAATAGGTAAAAAATGTAACATTATGAGTTCCCTGAAACCCAAAGTTATGTCTAAATTGATATCAAATTCCTTGTTTTGTTGGACAAATTGTACAAAAACATTAAAACAATATTGAATTTCATACCATAGAGACGAAGCTAATACTCATACTTGTGGCCGCAACAGAGGTCACCACCAGTGAATTAGCGATAAAAACGGTTACTGTTTTTTGTCGATCGATTAATCAAACAATCACTTCAGATCACTTCCTCTGTGACATCATGTCATGTCTCCTCTGTGACATCGTGTCAGAAGAATAAACAATCCCTGCTTTGCCGCTACTTTCAGACAGGTTCAGGTGTGAGTAAACAAACTGACAGCTACACTGACACATTTCTAAGTTGTACAGCCCCTCCAGGTGAGCTGTGTGACACAGGCCTATGGGCTGCTAAGGGCTACACTTTAATGAAGTTATTGAGAGCTGGCAACAGACAGAGAAGAAGCAAGGACTAATACGTTAAATGTTTTTCAATTATCTGTAAATATCTGTTTAGACCTGACTTTGTTTAGAAGCGACATTTGGGTCATCAACAAATAGTTGTTTTCTAATTCAGATACCTTCTGTTTGGCTCATTTCCCAAGAATCTGCTTATTTCAGTATCAAAAACCATATGCACAAATGGTGAGGAGGAGTTTGAATGGTGAAATTCACTGATACATCGCCGACTCTCAGGATGCTGAACTCATAACAAATGAGGTTTTTGGTGACTGAGCTTCCTCACCTGCTCACGCCCACAGATGACCTGACGCAAAAGACTTTTTCCCTAAAACTTGCTCTTCATCGTACAGCAACTGTCAAATCATCACTCTTTCGATGGCTGTTAATCATTACGACGTACCAACAACTCGGGCTTGGGGAGACTTTTGAGGGCTGCAGGAGATGCGTGTCACCGAGGCCCCAAAGTAGCAGTGTGTGTTAACAGAAACTGGTAGTCGGTGTTGATGTTTTTAAACAGAAAACATTTTCCATCCTATGATCTGTCCAACTGACATGACGGGTTTTCCTCCGTCACGTTTTGATCATTTCTATCGTGTTCTTTCACACTACACTAAAAACACATGCCCAAGCAAATTTGACAAATATTTCTTTTTGGCTACGAATACATTTTTCTTGACTTTTGCCCAGAATAATGATGAATCAGAACTTTTGTTCTAAGACATGACTGACAGTTAACATTAAAAAAAAAAAAAAGGAACCATCCTTGAAGCGTTATTTTCTTCGTTATCAGACCCTGTGCATCTGTGTGAGTGGAAGCTCCTCTGTCTGAAAATCATTTTATCTTCCAGGCGATAATAGCCCCCAGGGGAAATCTGCCTAGGTGGTCCTAACCTCTGTCTACAGAGCCACGGCACTGCGCGAGTCTCTAGCAGTGGGAGGCATGAACCCTCGTGGCAGGCCTTTGTTCCTGTCTGCATGCTCCGGCGTCGCTCCCTGTGCGTCTACTCCTCCCCCTGTTTCCCTGGGCTTTCAACTGAACTTGGAGGAGTAATTAATAACCATGACCCCGGATTTAAATGTAGCGTGCATTTAGTCGATAGAAATAGAATCACAGAGGAGGGAAGTCATAAGACATGGGTGTTTGAGGGGTGATGGTGTGAATCCATTGATTCATCTGTCTCAATTTGATCCAAGCTCCGTGCTCACATCTGTCAGGAGGAAGACAGCGAAGATACGAGGAACACTGACACATACAGTCTGCTTCTCTCTCGTGAAAGACTTTTGATAAAAATTCGAGTAAAAAAAAAAAAAAATATATATATATATATTAAGCTTCACTGTACAAGGTAAAATGGTGGGATTAGCTTCCTTAACTTGTTATTTTAAGCAAACTGTATATGTCCCTGTTGTAAAGTCTTTGGAGGCCAAAGACACAAAATCACAAACGAGTCACAGTTGTTTCTTGGTGAAATTATGGGGAAAAAAAATCTGACCAAGAAAAGAGAGGAGCAAGACTGTTGTCTCCTGGAGGTGTTTCTGTTGGGCTCACGCATACTGTTGTGCTAAACAGCATTCCTCTAAGGCCTTTAAAGCATGAAGACACAGACAGAGAGGGAGTGACTGAGACAGAGACATAGGGAGAGGGAGAGAGAGAGAGAGAGAGGGAGCAACTTGGGAAAATAAACAGTATGAGATTATGGGTTTAGCAGTGATGCGCCACAGTGCAGCAGCAACCTTGGCAGTATTTATTTAGAAACCTGCCTAATTTCCTCCTGCAGGCTGTAATGTATGGTGCCCTCACCTCACGAACATTAGCCTTTTACTGCAATTTGATGTGTTTCACTCGGTTTTATGCTGCATCGGAGCAATCTCTCCTCCCTTTGCCATCGCCTGCTAATTGGAGTGTATAGAGCACCCTTAATTATCCAGTTAGTAGCTTTGCTGAAAGAAAGCCGGCTCCTGGCACACAGTCTGGTACAGATGACAGCACCTACACAATCACTTTCACTGAAAAATCTCAAGTAACAAGTGGAGGGAAAGGACTGACTGCATGTAGGCTACATTAATGAAAGTTTACAGTCAGATTCTGCTTTTAAAATATTCTTCAAATAGAAGGAATGACACTGGAGATTTCTAGTCTCTTTCTGGATTTCATTTTAGTACACTAATGAGTACCAACCTATGTAAGTTTTACATTCCCTATTCGGATTAATCAGTCACTCTGTCTATGATTTATGTAGCGTGTTACACAAATGCCCTTTTAGGTGTGTTTTCTTCAATCTCTGAAACTCCAGCATATGGAAATGCACTAAATCAATTATACAATTGTTTGAATGTGTTTAACTCAGTGATCAACTGCTTTTATGAAAAGCAGAATACAGTAATGGATGTACAATAGCTGTAGTGGAGGAAGTATTCACAATGTCAAATACTCCATTACAGGTAAAAGGTCTGCATTCAAAATCTTACTTGAGTAAAATTTGAATTTAAAAAATATAATACTAGCAAAATGTATCAAAAGTAAAAGTACCAATTATGCAGAAACGTGTCAGTGTGAGTCCTCTGACTTACATGCTATTCCAGGATGACCCCCCCCCCACTACAATCCTTGTAGTCACATTATTTAAGTAGCCTAAATGAGCTGTTTTTGTTTTGCTGCGTTTGTTAACAAGTGAAACTAGGTACAAACTAAGTGTAGGCTTTTTTAAATCAGCAGAATTGATCTTATGATCTGAAAAATGCGGTGTGAATACAGCAAAACCAGCATTGTACTGTGGTAGATGATCAAGGTGGAGCAAATTTTATGTTCTTAGTGTAATGTTAGGTAGTTTGATCTAATACAGTAAGTGTGCTTGCAAGTTTTATAGGTCTAGTCAAGGGGGGAAAAAAAAAATCATCATTTATGTTGTTGAACATGTAGTCAGTGTACTTATACAGTACCGTCACGTGCACCTCTTTATGTTTTCTTGGATATGATGGTCTTTTTCATACAGATTTGAAGGAAACAGCATGTTCTGTATTTGGTAGTTTAGCCCCACATACAATATTTTTCCGGTACACATGGACAGCTTGTCATGGTGTGAGCTAACATTTAACAAACTGTGGATTTCTAAACACTGCTGACACACCATTGCACATGATTTGAAAAGCCCAGAAAGAGTAGCAACAAAATATGTGTATGTAAAGTTTTACACTACACAAGAAAAGCACAACTTTTACTTCCTCTACCTAGATGTGCACAGCCCAATAAATAATAGTTTGATTATTATTATGATGCCATGATCAAGTTTAACAGTTTTGAGGACCAGATGTTTAGTTGGTTCAGGTCCTGATTGGCTGTTTCACGGATAGACATAAGAACAGTAGGGTTGCAGGTGGCAAAGGTCATCAGTTGGAAAAGCGACTCTACGGCTCAAAATCAATATTTGCTCTAACCTGTCACAGGGCTGCCCTGCTACATGCATGTAAACCCTATGAGTAACGATTCTTCAGAAGGTATTAAACTGACCAGAGACAATAAACAGGACTCTGTCGTCGTGAAAGAGGTAGATATCTAGAAAACGTTAAGCCGTGCTTTGTTGGAAATGAATGTCAAACAGTGTTCTCCTGCTGTGGCAGCTGTAATCCAACTCTCACTGCAATAAATACATTTCACTGAACACAACAGAGAAATTACTTGCCCTGACTGAAGGTCTCTCAACCTTTTCTGGCCTTTTTCTGACCCCTTTCTTAGGTTCCAAAATGTTGTTTCTATTGTGTGAATCTGAGCATGGCTTTGCTTTCTGGTTTCAAGAGGGAAAACCAAATAGATTTTCGAGAAATGATGATATATTTCACAAGAGACCTCACACAGTCTCTAGACCCCAAGGTTGAGAAACTCTTCAGTCAATTTTCAACAGCGTTTCATACACTGAGGCAGTTACCTGGTTAAAAACAAATTCTTCATTAAACAAAATTCTAAATCTAACAAACATCGACAAGTGATTCAACTTCGAGTGTCCCTCTTCATGAACTAAGACTGGAGACACTTTTGTTTTTGTGCTAATGTGTGCAAACACAGTTGTCATGCTTATCTGTCAGTGCGGGTGGGCAAACAGCTTCGGCAAACACAAACATCTTGGAAGCAACCGCTCAAGTCCATAAGTCACATTCAGGATGTGACTCAGTTTTAAGCGCTTCACACCACATTGTGCGTGCACTCAGACTTGTCAGACTTAGATGTTTACATGTGGACATGACACCATCGTATCTCCACTGGCCCGCAGCGATTTTACTTTTATACGACAACTCCTAGTAATGAAATGTTGTTGGCGATTTGGTTTTGTTGCTCTGTTTAGAATCACAAGTCAGTATCTACCATCTAAAAATCTGATTAATTCACATTGAGCCCCATTTACACCTGGTATTAACATGTGATCTCTATCTGTGTAGGTCATCCAGATAATGGCTTCTGATCACAAGCCTTTGCATTTACACCTGGTATTAATAAGCATTCTTGTTATCTCGATTCAGCCTGCGTCGTTGGAACATATCAGAACTTGATATGCAAATGAAGTAAGTGGGGACTTATCAGAAAACATGTTCCAGGTCAAGGGAAGTGATGCTGCTGCATGGGCTCTACTTTTTTCTTTCCTTACAAAGACAACACTGACACAAATTGCATGTGTACTACGTGTATTCTACAACACGTGAGATGCTGTTTCTCTTTAAACTAGCAATTTGAATATAAATCTTGAAATTATTAGTTTTAAAATTGACATTTTCTAAAGATTTAACCAAAAAGGTAATTTTTCAAATGCAATCTTAGTTGATTATTGTTAAGTACAACCCTGATCAGACATAAGATATAGAACACCTCTATGTAGTCCTATTATACATTTGTATATTGCTAAAAAGATTTGCTACCATGCACTGAATTTTTGTTTTTTGAGCCTGGATTAACTCCATGGTTTTCATACACAGCTTCTTACAGTGGAAAGAAGTTAGAGGTAACGCACAAGCTGCGACAACCAACACCTGCGACGTAGAAGTAGTCAGGCAGACAGACAGACATGAGACACACACACACACACACACTATCAACCCCACTTATCACAGTGATCAAGATATCAATATTAGGTGAAATGAATACAACTTGCTAAACTTCTTTCACGGAACTGTCAGACAGAACGAGCCTCTATTTATCTGCCTGTTGACACAACCTCTAAGCTGCAGGCTTGGCTTTGTCAAAGTCCACAATAGCAGATGCTGAATATATCTCCTGTACAATAGCACTGCAAAGATTCTCGAACTATGACAGTGAATGGGTTGCATGTTGCACTAACACAAAGCACGACTCATGAAAGTATTAGTGACACCATGTTCAGAAGTCAGTGTCTTTGATTGTGTTATACTAAAAAGCTCTGTTTATAAACAGCTGTGCATCTATACATTCTCAAGATGAGCTACATATTGTGACCGCAAGTGGTTTTAAGCTGTTCATGCAAGGCAATTTTGTGAGCTGAGCACAAATCTCCATTAACTTATTCAACTCATCTACAGTATGAAAGTGACCAGGTTTTTTTTCTCCCAAATTTGGCAGAATTTCTTGACTTTTGGGACATAAGGGCATTTTGATATGTTGGGTCTTCTGTTTAATATATTCCAAATTTAAACAGCATACTATACAAAAACTGACTAATGAGTCGCAGTTTGCGGTAGCCTCCTCCGCACACAGCAGCATGGAGCTGGTTGCTTTATATTCAGTTGTCCTGACAGAACACCAGTCTGCTGCTCAGTTTACTGTACTTTTTTCATTGTGTTTTCTTACTGTGTGGCCTCCAATGAGTGCAAACAGCTTCAAACTGCATTAAAAAAAAGTATGTACCCTTGGTCAGGACATTGTGAGCTCGTATTCACAGTGCAATTACTCCAAAACGTTGTGCTGCAAATAAGAACAGGTAATGCTTATATAAGAATAGCTGGTCATGGTCAAATTGTCACTGATGATATCGTCACCTAAACCTGCAATAACTGACTTCTTTTTGCAGGCGCAGCAAAACCAAGTTTGACTTATCATCACCTTTCAAGCTGGTAAGATGAACTTGTTGGCCAACAGCTTCATATACATCCAGCAGTTACGGAGCACCCAAGTGAAGTCACGTTCCTGCCTACCTGATGAATGTAAGTCCAATATTCACCCTCCATTAATCTCCGTTTTTGGTCTTTACCAACTCCTGAGGGAAATCAGGAGCTCTTCAGCTCCTAAATGCTCCACTGTGTTCAGCTGGTAGTGGCTAACTTTGTCTGTTTGCCATTTGGTGATGAGCAGGGAGTGTGCAGCGGGCTTTTAGAGCTTTTGTTTGCTGAAAATAGCTGCCTGTCAAGGTCAAAAGACACTATAAGAGTGGTAAGAGTGAACCAAAACAGAAAAGCTGTGGCTGAATGGCTACACAATGAGCTGAAACTCGCTATACAGCTCAGTAGCTTCAGACTGATTCTCGATAGGTTTATTACTACAAGTGGCCCCTTTCACGTTATCACATGTGCACATGCTCAATATTAGTATTGTAAAAAATATCAGTTGAAAAAAATATCAATTGTGGTACCTTTAAAACTTTTTGTTTTCTTCATCATTATGTTTTTTCAAGGACTAAAGGCTACTGGCAGTGCCACCAAGTATTTTACTAGTGAGATTACTGCACTGAGCACGTGAAAAATGGTGTTTGTATATCAATAGAAAAAATCCTCTACATTAAAAACAACATGATTCCAAAAATATGGTTCTTTATGCCTTATGTTGCTATCCTTTACATTCATAACCTGGGAAATATGTAGGCTGACCAACCATGCAAAACAGACCACGGTAAGATGAAACAGTAAAATATCCCTGGTCAAGCTCTGAGTTGAAATCCAGCTCAGTCTCTGCTCGACTTGGTTTAAAAGTTCAATACTTAGCCCAAGTTTGCTGTCAAAATGTCATCACCTGTTTCTGAAAGCATTATAATGTGGCAGTGATTTGGACATTTCCATGGATTGTGTCTGTTGTGAAAAGGCTCCTAAGGTAACCAGATGGATCTGGAATAACCTGCTCCGAATATTCCCTTCCATGTCACGCTTGTGAAAGGTGTATTCATGTGTTTCCTAGAGCCCTGATGGATAAAAACACAGACCAGGTGCACTTTTACACTCAGTGTCAGTCATTCTGTGAGGCAGGAAAGCATAGAGGGAGGCATCTATAAAACAAACATGGCAGCAGCAGTGGAAGGGCAGAAGTGGCAGGATGGGAACTGCTGCCAGACACATTACAAGGAGCTCTAATGAGGGAGCCGACACTCTCATCCCCCCCACCACCACAGAGGAACGCGAGGCGGGAATTAATTGTGAGGGCGATGATGGCGAGCGAGCTGAGGAGCAGGTCATTACTGCACGCCTCCTCCTGGAGCGCCGCGGGCAGAGCGTGGAACGCCACGCTACTTGCACAATTCCCATGATCCCACAGGAGGGGGGAACAGATAGCAGGAGGGGGAATGAAGGGGACAGAGAGAGAGAGAGAGAGAGAGGAATAAGAGAAGATACTGGAAGAGACGGAAAAGCAGCTTCCTCTTTGTTGGAAACAACAAAAAAAAAGAAAATGTATTAATTAATGGCATTATACACTACTAAAATATTTTTTCTCTACATCTTGTTTTCATCACTGCCATTTGCTGTATGCCTTGATCTTCATATTTCCCTCTGCCACAGTAATTAGTAATAATAAACAAGTGAAGATGTGACAAAAATGGCATTTTATTTATCTCTTAAGGCCCCTCTTCTTTCGCAGTTTCCTTGTGAATAAATCGCCCACTGCAAGCTTGACCATTATTGGATTTAATTTGCATTATGACACTGCAAGGTGGACAGTGAAAAAACACTACCTGAAAAAATTGCTCAATGTTGTGGTGCAAAGAGCAACGGCAAAAAATAATATGACACCTCATGGTCAAACTGGAAAAAAACAAGGTGATGATCAAATTTTCAGGGACTCCACTCTTCTAATCTGCACACAGTGTAATAACTGACTCTTTGTCATTTCTCTTTGTGTGGTTTGTCGCTCTTCTGAAGCCTCTGACATCAGATTGAATGCATTGGACACATTGCCCTCTAGTGGATATTCAATGTATGTAGGTAATGTATATCACAGCCACAGACAAAAGTGCCCCAACATGTAGATTTTCCCCAACCATTATCCTGCAGCAGTTGAAATCAGCAGCAGGTGTCAAATGAGTAAGATTAATATTAAATTATTTATGATGGTACGAATCATTGCAACACATGTGCACAGAAATGCATTTATAGTAGCGATAAAATAAACATACGCCTTATCATTAGTCCCATGTGAACGTGAGTTAGTGACGGTAATATATTCATGTATTACGATGAATAGATGAATTTAGGTAAAAGCCGTCATTCTTTATGGATTTCTATCATTAAATTCACATTAATCACAAAAGAGAAGATGCAAATCAAGTGCTAAAGATTAGCTAAAAAGGATTTTTAAAACTCTAATCGTTTGACCATTCACATCCAACCTATGCCACTGGTGTTATTAGCTGCTGCAAAATTAAATTCTCTTCTTAGACACAAAAAATTCATTATGACTCAGTGATTAAATACAAAAACAGAAACACAAGCAAACACTAACTGACTTTTCCCTGCATACACCCCTCTCTCCCTTCCCCCATAACCGAGCAGCTTTTTGCGTTATCTTAACTTATAACGAGAGAGCAGAGACACACCTCTTTGATGATGTATTTAACGACCCCATTCAGTGCTTTTCCCTTTTCACTACTTTCATGACTAGAAACCCTAATGAGACCAGCGCTGTTGCCTTGGGGATGGCCAAGCCCATTGCATTAGCACATGAAATCATTTAGGTCCTGTCTCCCGGAATAAAAATATCATTATGGTGAAGCTCTCTGTAAAAGTGAGCTGAAAGCCCGCTGCTGCCAAGTGTTTTTTTTTTTTGTCAAGATGAAGTATTCCAAGAGCCAGCAAGGAACACACTGAGACAGGACCCAACTAAACTGCTCTCTGGCTTGCTTCTCTGTTGCATATAAGACTATTAACAACTACAGCGTAGAGCCTCATGTGAAGCAGAATTTAACCAAAAGTCAGGTACTTTATCTATATTATCTATAGAAACTGGTTTACTGCTCTCCCTGTAGAGAAGACTTTGTTCATTACATGATGTTGGTGAGACTGAAGTTGAATTTCATTTCAAGATTTATTGCTCATTATATAATGATTATATGATGATTTAGGTGGACGTTTTTAGTAAAATGTACTTAATTTCCAGTGACTTGTCCTGGTTGGATATAAAACATGAGTTGTGTTCTCATAGAGGAACCTTTTTTGGGGCATCTTGTCCTTGCCCATGTGGGCTTGGCACTGGTGTATGTGCGTGACACAAACTGTAACAAAACTAAATTAGAAGTTAGCGATGAGCAGATTTTAGCTCTGAGAATTATTATTCCAGGTTTTTGACCTCACTGTAAGTGAGGTCCAGCTCACCCACACTATACTTTTATCACAACCACATCTGACAACTACAGAGCATCACGCCTCTCTAAACATTCAGCACTCGATAATCCATGAGTCATCTTGAGCCTCTGCTGCTGCAGGGTTGTGACAGCAGGTCAGAGAGCACATCACACCGATTTGAACATCCTCCCTGCCTGTTGCTTTCTGCAGATCTGTCCTTACACACCTGAAGGACTTTTACAGTTCCAAAGAATCTGCATAAGAAATGTGGAAATTTTAAGTTACTCCTGTATGATAATTATTTTACTGCGATGATGTGTTAGGTGGAGGGCTGAATGAGCGTCGGAGATAAAGGGTTTCGAATGGAGTTGAGGATGAGGGGAGGAACCAAGGGTCAAATGGAGATCGTTGATGGGTGAAGGACAGAGGGCTTTGCGACGAGGAATCCAGGGAGTAAGACTGAGTTTGGGGCAAAATCTCAGAGGAATTGGAGTATTTTGATTGGAAGGGATGGGATGTGGGATGTGTTTTTAGATTTAGCCAACTTTGTGTGGATGTAGTCTGTGAGAAACAGTAAAGAAAGTGTTTAGACACACCTTCATAGGTTATAATAATATAATTGAATGAAAATTAGTAATGATATTATCATAATTTTATCTCCAAATTTCAGAGCTCATGTTATTATGGAGCAGTCTGCCCAGAAATGCCCACTGAGGCTCCTCACCTTAAAGCACATTAATCAGTTAAGCAGTGAACTATCTATTAAACCAGTCATTAAAAAAAAAAAAATCCTTTTGCTCACCTTTGCTGTCTCAAAAATATCCTTTGTAAAGTGTGCTTATTCATATTGATTAAAGGATAGGTTCATAATTTTTTGCCAGGCGCGCATATTTGTGTTGAAACATATCTTTCTAGTAATCATTCCTCTTGTCCATTCTGGCCATTAAGAGATCTATTCCTAATGCTTCATCAATATAAGTGATGTAGGACAAAATCAAAAGTTCTTGTTCTGTGCAAAAATGTATTCGAAGGTTTCTGAAGTTAATATGCATCTGAGTTGGACAACTGAAGTGGGTATCCTCCAAAATCAAAGTCTTTCTAGTACAAGATTCCCTCTTTGTGTTACGATTCCTAAACACTGTCTGGGAAAAGTGTAACTTTGGGGGACATCCACGGGGTTTGATTAACTCAGACTGCTGAAGCCTCATATTAGCGTCAGATAAACTTTTGAGTACAGTTCTACACAGAAAGAGGTGTGTTGATGTTTCCCACCACTTACATTAGAATTATGTTAACAGGAAGAATGATCACAGCAAGCAAACACTGTGTCAACGTACATATGGGCATGTGAATATTGTTTAAAAACTTGAAATAAATGTGAGCCTATCCTTTAATTCCTCATAAACTCTCAAAAACCTGAGAAAAGCCAAATCGTTCGCCTATAAGTTTTTATATATTCTGCTTTACATCCTCTCTTTCCTTTGCTAAACACACAAGCTGCAACCAGCATTAAAATTCACCAGAAATATCCGCAGCAGCACAAAACATGATAATTTATGTAGGTGCCTGTTTGTGTGTTTGTGAGTGGAGGAGGAAGGGGGAATGAGGGACATATCAGGGAGCGCTCGTGTTTGTACGTAAATCATGTCTAACCATATGCTGCCTTCCTCCGCAGCGCACACGCAGCGGAAATTGATCGTCCATCTCCTGCTCACAACAGCGTGGGCAGGGGGAGAGCAAGGTCACAGCCAAGGACTTGCCACAATCAGTGATGGGCTGTGCAGGGGGGCTTATGTGTCACGCCACAGCTGTTACGCTACATACTCTGAGTCACAAGCACATCTTTACTGCTGCAAAACATCACCTTAATTACCTTAATGCCAGCCTGTCTCTCCTCGTCTGGGTGAATTCTGCTCTGGATGCCTTAATCTAAGCCTAATCTCCACCATCCTCACATACTGTTTTGGGAGTAAAATCATAGCTCTGCCTTTCTTATCTGTTTTTATTTCCTGTCAAGTTTAAGTGTTTTATGGTTCAGCAGTTCAGAGGAAGGGAGGTTTGTCTGGTGATAGACAACATGGCTGGGGGCGGCTGTTGCGCTGTGTGCTCGTCATGCTGAAGCGAGCCTGAAGCAGGTGAAGGGATGATTTCATGTCTGTGCTATCTAGAAGGACCGTCTCAGCTGCCAATGCAGAGATAAGCAAAGAGGAGGCAGCTGCTGCTGCTGCTGCTCGGCAGCTGTGTGACTGCTTTTGAACCATGAGCTGCAGGAAGCTCAACAGGCTAGTTGTGCATCATTCCAGCCCCATAAACAAGTTGAGCAACAATCTTGAGCGACTGCCTTTGCTTAGCATCATATCTATAGACTCCTCCGAGCTAGGTGCAAAACTTTACTCATTTTAAAAACAACTCTAATCCTCTGTGGGAATAACAATTAAATGTCAGGTTTTTGACTCACATATGTGGGACACAAACACTATTAATAATACATACAGATGGTCTATACATTGGAAGAAAAACAAACATAAGGTGTCTTAGTCATGAGCTGCCAGAACAGCCCCTTGTCACAGAGTCTCTGGAACTCTACTGGGGGGTGATTTTTCATAAAGATATTTCCTAATTTGGTGTCTTCATGAAGGAGGTGGAAAGCGCTGTGTAACACGTTGGTCCAAAATCTCCCATTGGTTTTTGACTGGGTTGAGTTCTGTTTACTGTGACCATAGACCATAAGCATTCAGACTACCATCAAATCCTTTAAACCATCCAGTTATCCTGCATGACATGGAGGCATCTGCGTTAAGTTAGAGTTCAGTTTTCTGCTTCTAGGAACACATAACTATTGGTTTTATAATTATTACAGCTACAGTGTGCTACAGTGCTTTCCTTTTTAATTTCTTTGGAATGGTAAAGTAAGGAATTAAATTATTAAATTAGACATATGTAGATAAGTTCTAATGCTGGTGATCATTGTGTTAAAACTTACCTCTAAATATATATAGTACTTTTTCCTCAACTACATTTTACAACATTAGTTAGTTACACTAATTTCCAGATCAAGATTTTAAATACAAAACATATAATGAGCTGATACTATATACATAGATTTAACATTGTGTTTGTGCTTGATTAACATACCCAACACTGAAGAAAATAATAATAGTGTACAATTTCTAATGCTGAACATTTATTTTTAACAGAGTCGGAGTATTGTTACTTTGAAGATCTGAAGGCTTCTTCCACCACCAACACTTTTTATGTATTGCTGTTGAATAATGGACCGTATGTCCTGTAGTCATCATGATACAGAAATTACGACATATAGTAAAACCAGTAGCTGTTATTTAATACTCAGGAACTCTGCCATCTTACTACTCCCCTGACAAACAGAGACTTGGCCAGGAATAAAAGGGGACTGTGATATGTTCTGGCTGCTACAGCACAGTGTTTGCTGCTGGGACATTTGGTAGGCAGGTGGGGGCAAAGCCCAAGGCCACCTGTAGAAGGGTGTTGAATCAGGATGTTGTTTAGACAGTACGGGGACATTTAAGGCTGCTGTAGTGTGATGTGACATTAACAGTCACAAATGTCAAGTGCCAGCTGTCTGCACATGGAGTGGCTGTCTTTTTTTTTTAAACCAGACACAGATCACAACTCTGCTGGCAGAACAACTTTGAGTAAATAAGAACTGAAAACATTTACTTTTCTAAAGTAAATCAATGTGCAGAAGGCCTGTGAAAGCACAAAAATGTATGTAAAATTTGCAAAAACTGTAAAAACTGCAATGTGGCGTCATTGGTGATTAATCATTTGTGATTAAATATTTAATATAAGTCTCCAGGAAACTGACTTGAGGGAAACTGCCAGCCCGCTTGCACTAAAATCTCTTTAAAAGGAGGATCAGATGCATTGTAGGTCATTATGCTTCACCAGCAGGGGTCATCATCTGCTCCCTGCCAAACACCAGAGAGCGTAGTCACACAGTAACAAACAGTGGGGCTTCAGAGCTCTAAGAGCATGCAGTCTGTCGATACTGATGCTGGACGGCCTGGGAATAGTGAATATTTTGTATTAAAGTGTGTGTTTTTACAAATACGACAATGGTGCACCAGCAGATTCTGATAATTTCTGCTGCTTTTTCTCTTTATTATCATGGCCACCTCATGATAATTTAATATGTTTACATTTTTCATTCTACATGTCCATTTACAAGGTGAAAGTTTTGAAACCAAAAACCTTTTTTTTTTTTTTTTTCACACTTTTCTCTTTTAGTTTGAGAAGACAGGTCGAGTAGCTTCAACCTGCGTCAAAAACAAAAACTGGCTCACAGCAGTGACACAAACGAGTTGGGGGCAGGCAGTGATTCCCCTCTGGGATCAAGAGTTGGAGACGTGGGTGAGAAGCTTGTATCACACAGCTGGTAAAAAAGGGCTTCCCCGCTCTTAATAGAGGGCCGTCTCTACAGAGGCTTCAGCTGGAGGCGGTGTGTGAGGGGAGGATGGAAGCACCTGCAGCCTGAATGCGGGAACCAGCTCTTAAAGCTCTCAGAAGCAGTTGGTCGCCACGGGAACAGCGGCGGGCCATGATTGGCCTTGTCCAACCCTGCTGTGCCCAGGATGGAGCTCTGTCAATTGTTACACGGCGCACACACTGCAGACAGAGAGGCATTGTGAAGCGTGACAGAAGTCCTGCAATTACAAATGTGCAGAAAATGTGAAATGGGATAAAACGGCACAAGAATTTTCAAATTTGGTGCCTTTTGGAACTCAATAATATGAAATAACTGTTCTCCAGTTACTCTCCTTTTTTTTCTTTAAACCCCCGTCCCCACCACCCTGCCCCAGACCCCCTGCTGTGGTCTAAACAATTAGGCTATGTGAGACCCACACTAACGACTCTCCCTTGTCTTTTAAGATAACTACAGGAGGAGGGGCAGCAGTGGGTGACATCTTGTTAGAGGGGGGAATCCAGTGGTCAGTCGCTTGTGTATTGGCCAAAGCAGAGGATACCTAGCTATTAGCCTACATAAAGAGTGTGTGTTTAGATTGCCCCAGGTGAGACGTGGGCTAATACCACCGGTGCTTGTGAGACGTGATGATTTTCTCAGCTTCGCGACGAGCCCATGTAGCTCTGTGGTGCCACAGATGTCACCCTTTTCTCCCACTTTCAGACCAAAGTAAAGAAAGCTGTAAATCAATGCTTTCATCACAAATCAGTCTCCACTGATTTGAGTCTCCGCCTTATTTAGGACCAAATGATTCACACCAAATATAAAAACAAAACTTTTCCAAGCAGCAAAGTCAGGTCACATCCACAATAATGTGATTGCATTTACATAAGAGTGTTTTCAATTTTTAGCTGTCTTTTTTAAATGTGCTGTACACACTGAAATGATTAAACAATAGACCAATGACAGAAAAGTAATGATGTTCCTTCAAATGGACATGTGCAAGCCACTTCAGACGGATGACATGAAAATCACGTTATTCCCTTGAACACTCTGAAATGAACTAAACTGTTTTGGAAAGGTTCTGTTTATGGTGGTCAGGAGCAGTGGTTTGGTGAGGATGAAAGGCGAAAATAAAAAATGCGTTTTTGTTATTTGTTAGTATGGACATGGCCTGGAGGCAAGATATCAAACTAACCAAGAACAATTTCATTGGTTCCACAGAGCTCTACATGAAAAACATTAAGAATCGTGTCTCCACTCAAATTCTGTGGGGGAAAATGCCAAATATCCTAAAATACAGATTAAGTGAAAGGCTTATTTGATGCCTTTCACTTTATAAGATCGTGTTTTGTTTATCTAAAAATGTTTAAGTTGTGAAGAACTTTATTATAATTCATATTTCAGAAAAATTTTCAGTTGAAAAAAAAAAAGAAGTGACTTTTAACAGTAGTTCATCTGCCTAATCTCTTCTACATCAGTGAGCAGCCTTGTGCACCTAGGAGCTGCTGGGAAATTCAACAGCAAACTGTAAGTGGGCATTATCATTGTGTTGTCGGTTAATCTTTTTTTACATGGCAAGAAAAACGTTGAAAAGAATGACTCATTTTGTTCTATGGTTTCACCACCCAGCTTGGTAATGTGAACTCATGCTTAAAAGCCGCAGTTCTACATGAAAGAGCAAAAATATCCACCACATGACTTAAAGTGACACGCAGATCTTAAGAAAAGAAGCCCAGAGCCTCTTTTTGATTTGATAGGCATAAATCAGTAAGAGCACAAGACCCACAAGAACAACAGTTAAATCCCTTACTAATGCTCATCGTCATCTTTAGGTGTGAAATCAGTCAAGTGGCAAGTGTGCCTAAATTTTGATGACCCTGGGTCAGCATGAGGCCAGAGCTCTGTGTTTACAGATGAGGTGACGGCACATGCCGTCAGGCCTTTGAAATGTGACAAGGTGAGAGGAATGACGAGATAATCTCTGATTTACGAGGTACAGTAGCTCTCACGGGAAGCAGCCCACCTAACCTGCCTGACTGCTGGCAACACACACTCCAAAAGTCAATGTGGCCATTTTGAGTTGCATACGAGATAAGCAATAATAAATGCCCTGACTGCACTTCTGTGAGTGCTGTGGCTGCAAATCAAGCCCTGCAAATGTGATCGGTCATAAATAAATAAATGAATTCAGAGCTCGATACCTGAGAACATCAAATGTTACTTGTATTTTGAGCCTTAATGCTTCTAACTGTACACAGAGACCTCTAATATGCACAATAGTATCAAAAACTTCTATGTGTATTTTAAGTGTTATTCAACCAGACAAGTTGGCTGAGTGACCTTTTCTTGTTTACAGCAGCGGCCTGAGGGATCCAGGCCAGAGAGATGGAAGGAAGTTGACCAGCCAAACAACCACTGAACGCCCTGCAGCACTGATCACTGGAACATTTCATTGGTGCAGTGGTGTGTTTACTGCCTTGCTCAGGGTAGTTGAGTTTGCTTTGAGGTACTTGCTTTGAGGGTAGTTGATGAGGGGGGGTTCTTCATTCATTCACTTCTAAGATTATGCTCCCTAATCATCAGCTGGGCTTGCTGCAGTTGACAATACTTTGCCCATGCAAACGAGGATAACCAACAAAAAAAAATTTACCACACCACTGACAACAGTTCCGGGAAACTCTTCAGTCAAGATCATATCACCCAGAAACAGTGCAAAGACCATTTACGGTTATTAGTGCAGATGATTTAACCAGTACATTAATCTAAATTCCTTGATTAAAATAGCACTTTTTGCCTGACACAATAGCAGGATGTCTAATAAAGGCTGTATACTGTAGTGGTGCCTCATCATATTCCATATTATGTCTCCTCCTTTGTGATAAGTTTAGATTTAAAGAGGATGAGGACTAAATAGTGTCCTGAAAAGACAAAAGTGTTGCTGATCATTCTGTTTACATTTGCTGCTAAAAGATGATCACTGAGCTATTCCAGCAAGAATTGCATAGTTGCATAGAAAAGTATCAGCTGAGTTATGTAAAAAAAAAAAAAAAGGAGCCAGACTTTAAGTAAAAGCATCTATTTTGTCTTTACAGGATCTGTGTAGCAGCTAGAGTGATTCCTCCTTCCTCTCTCTGCCTCCTCCCCTCCCCCATTCTGTGTAAAAACAAATCTCCTTTTCTGCACTGAGCCTGAAACTATTGAGTCAACAAATGTCACTGCAGCAAGGCAGGGGCTGCTGGGAAAGAGGTGGGGTCTCCTTTTAAGCTTGAACCGCAGCTAAAGGCAGATTATATTCAGACAAGACCCACCTGTTAGTTAAGTAAAGGAATTAAATAGCAAAGTAAATAGAGTTGCCCATCACTACATTAAATGCACAAAATATTCCGTTTTTTGCCCTTATTCAGAAAGAGACAATATTTGTATTAAGCTGTTTACATGGCTAATGAAAATGAATATTCAATTAATATTCCCATTTACATGCCGCTGTGCATACTCCAGCTCCCGGTGGGGTTTGAAAGGGGTTGATGCCCTAACGTGTTGTTTATCACGTCAAAATATGGAAAAGTGGAACAGCTTGAGCTGCTTTTGCCATTATGCTTCTTTTTTTTTTGTCAAGCTAGGATTGTTTCAAAGTTTTCCACCAGTGGCAGACATTTCTGCCAGGTGAAATGTCAACCACCATCTTGAAAAGATTGATCTTGCGATATTTGCGCATCATAAACAGGCAACATGCCATGTGGCACACAGTGTGGTAAAAAAAAACCCAACCCTATTGAATATCCAAATGGAATATGCTCAAATGTATCAGGTCATTAGTGTGCATGTAACCATAGTTACTGGCTACTGAGGAAGGTGGTTAAAGTCGTTACCATATGTTAAGAAATGACTTTTTTCAACACTTTTTTTCCCTAAAATTTTATGTTCTGAAAGATTTATTGCTGGTAGGAATGGAACTGTCAATTGACCTTTGAAATCAGAGATGTAAAAACAAAAACATTCTTGCACACTTTGCAAACTGAACTTTAGATTTACAGCTCCGTTTGAGGACCCAACACAGAAACCCACAAACAAAACCACAGCCGAAAGCTTTTGTCCTATTATAACATGTTTTTACTCGTGTTATTTCAAAAAACCTTCCAGGGCTGAATTTGTCTCTTAAATCACCCTCAGCCCCCTTTTTCTCTCACACTGCTCTCTCTATCTCTTTCAAGCCCACGTGGCCAGTGTCAACAGGAGGTGGGTCTTGGCAGACACATGAAGCAAAGTATGCTGCCTGTATGCAAGCTGGAGAGTTGTCTTACACTCAACGCTAAAAATGAGCCAGCCAGTCAGCCGAGGCGTGCCAAAATAAGACACAGCCGTTGGAAATGGGTGCGTTGCTCAACTGGTTGGACTCCAAACTGACCACTTGTGAGTGTTGCTGTAATAGTCTAAAAAATGAGTGCTATTACACCATAGGGGAACTTCTGTAACCGATGACAGAGAAAGAAAGAAAATGAAAGAAGGAAGTCAAAATAGACAGAGTGAAAAGGGAGGGAAAAAACACTGAATTACTCAGCTTCCTGTCAGAAAAAAAAGGAAGGGGGTGGAGGCATCTCCTACTCTGCCCCAGTCAGACAGTTGAGACTAGTGCAATATTCAACATAAAGTGCACTGGGGGTGGAGTCCTGTCCTGCTCACTAAATCCACTCCAGTGCTTCAGGGCAGCCATCATAGTGTTCACTATTGTGTGCGGCTGAGGGAGGAAGAAAAAAAGAGGAGGGAGCAGAGGAGGGAAAGAAAACCTGTCCCTTTGTGTGGGAAGGACTCAGCAGGAAAGTGATTTTGTGATTATTTGAGTTTGCCAGCAAGGCAAGGCTCTTCCCCCTGACCAGCAGAATATCTACTTGTCTACTCTGCGCCTCTGTTGCCTTACACCAGAGCTACATATGAGTGTGCCTCTCAGGCCGGCAAACAGCGACACCCGGGCTTCTCCTGATGATGAGAGCTGACGTCAGACTGGTTTTCATGAATATTGATGTGGAGGATAGTCTGTTTCATAGAAGAACAGAAGGAGGCAAGATGGCTGCCCTTTAGGATTTGTTAAAGAGGAGATCCAGACGGTTTGTTGGAATTTCTACAAAGTGGAGGGACGCAAAAAGGAGGTGAGAATATTCTTAGTATGTTAATACTCTGCTTACCCCTTTCCCCTTTAACCTTGGGTGTATTTTTAGTGTTTTACATAGAGGGCAAGGAATAGCAAATGTCCCCCACCGTAAAAGCAAGAGCCAACATAATAAGGAGGGGATATTAGATAAAGCTACTCCAACATGGCTGACGATTTTCTTTCTTTTTTTGCCAGCTGAAACTGAAATACACCTTCATTGTTTTCCAGTGTGTTCTGTGTTCACTCAACATTCTTCTGCTTTTGAATGAATCATAGAAAATGGTGTACTTGGTGTGCTTGTTCAGGAGTTTTTCTTTAAGCATAATTTAAATGGCTGAATAAAGCTCTCTGACTTTCCTCAATATTTCAGCCTTACTTTTTCAATAGGCACGTTATTAAGTGTGTTTGAGTGTGTAGTATGTGTGTTTAAGTACATTTGTTTTAAGAATGGAAACACATTTTTAACATTTATGTGTAATTAACAGTTGTTCTAGAATGATGGTATTTTTTGGTAAATATGTTTGGATGCAGCCAGTGTTACCATCTATAGCTTCTAATTTTCATATCCATGGCTGTGTATGTGTTTGTTTGTGCCAGTAGGGAGACTGTATGTAGGAGAGTAAAAGTCCAACCTGGACGTGTCCAGCAGTAAGTGCCGAGTGTCTGCACAGCAGTAGAGCTGGAACAGCTTCTGGCTTTGTGTATCTCTGTTAATCAGCTTTCATTGCTTTCACCACTGAATGACAAGCAGACACAAAGGCGAATCCCAAGGAGAGGCAAAAGAGAAGAGAATTGTGGTGGCAGAGTGTTGTGAAGGCAGACAAGGTCAGAAAGCTCTGAAGGAAATGAAACTCAATCCTACCGCACCATTAACTGGGGGAACAAGAATGGTAATTCTTGAAACAGGGTTTTCCTCTTTTTTTCAAACTAGAGGCCAAACAAGGGAACTGCCAGAAAGCAGCAACAAGCATTTTATTTCTCAAAGAAGTTGACTGAAGTTCTAACCCAAACCAATAGTAACTTGCCAGGATTGTCTGTTTTTAATGCAGCACAAGCAGTTAAAGGTCAGACTGCTGTGTTCTTTTGGAAACAGAGCTATTGACATATAGATTATTGATAATACAAAGGGGAATGTGTGTCTGTTTTTCTGTGTGTGTGATCTGTAAGCATTTTTTTAATGAATTGGGGTGGAGTAACAGCATGCTGACTTAGAACAGATATAGAAATAAACTACAATAATGGAGTGGTGACAGTGAGGTTTCAAAGCAACACCAATATATAATAACAACATGTAAATTTGGTTTGTTACAGGATATTAGCTCTTAGATTAGATCTGAATTAGTAAATTGCTAATTGGTTGTTAGTTTTTCCTCAATTCACTAAGTACTACTCTAAGATTAACATCTGAATGGCTCATTAGAATATAACTGATCTCCCTCAGGTTTGTGTATTGGCCTTGTGTATTCTACTGACTACAGTCGTAATGTGACTAGTATGGCCTCAGGTAAAAAGCAAAATAAAGGCATGCCTGCAAGGTGGGGACTAATGACTAACCTTCAACTGGGCATTGTGACTTAACAGGAGCAATGTTGGAATTCAGACAAACTTTAAACAGTGCTGCAGTTTTAAGCCTGCTATAGCGAAAACAGTGACATTTACAGATTGCAATGCATGCATAAGAAGGGGCTAGAGAAAAGATGAAGGGGAGTTAAGTCAAAATAAAGTAAGCTGTTTGTCGAATGAAGACAGTCACCGAGCTTTTCATGCCAAATGCTGACGATAGACAAAGAACCACTATTCTCTAACAGTCCAAGCGCTCCCTTTCCCCTTCTGAACTAAGCGTTTGTTTAAAGATGTTTGTGTTTACATGCTGCATTTCTGTGGTTGCCTTTGCTGAGCATGTAGGCCCTACACTACAGTACACACTCTCTACTACTAAAAATGTGTTTGTGGTTGAAGAGAATCCCATGTTTCGTCCTAGGGAGCTGTCAGGTAACTTTAAAACCAACAATGGTGGTGTACCCCTCTGACGCAATGGCATAGCTGTGTTTTGATATGGCAAGCATGGCCATTGACTGTGTAGTGTCAACACGAGTGCTTAAGCAGGGGAGTTCTCCATAGTATTCATAAAGTATGTTGTGACTGCATGAGATCAGGTGATCCACGCTTTTGTGTGTGTACACGTATTTGCGCGTGTGTGTGTTGATACTGTTACCCCATTCATAAAGTTAATACACTGTGGATAATGTCTTTGATTACCTAAACTAATAAAATGAGTACAATTTTGTACAGCTCAAAACCAACAGCCAACAGTTAGGCAGTTCTATAGCTTGCAGGTAGTTAGATTTAATACATTTTAAAACTGTTTTAAGACCCTTTCCATACACTTTAAGACCTCATCATGACTTAAAGTACTCACTGGCTATATCAGCGGCACAATGTCATTTAAATTGACTGCAAAATGGCACATCTAAACAGTCTTAGTTTGTGATACCTTCTTGGACTACTGTATCAATGCAATATAATTCAGATAGACTCTAGAAAATTAATTGAATTGTTGAAACACAACCTTGCTCCTTATAATACACACACACATGCTTGAGGTATTTGTTATATAGGCTACTATATATTGATTGTTTCCACGTTCCAAGTTTGGAATTTCCTGCCACAGCAGCTAGACACTGGTTCCACGAGTCTGACAATTAGGAGGGTAGAGAGAAAAAACACACAAAGACAGTTAAATACAAATATAAGAAGACAGCTGACATTGTTAAAAGAAAATGGAGGTTTGACACCAAAGTCTGAGCAGGTCCCTGAGCAGAAAGGAGCAGCTCCCTTTTTTAGTGTCAAGTGGACATTAAATGCCTTTTAACAAGATGGAATTAACAGGTGTGCTGCTTTAAGTAAAACTATTGTTAAAACTTCAAAATAGAAATGGAAGGTTTTGGGTTAGCACTGTTGAAACTGAATCATTAGCTAAACATACAACAGATTGACAAATCAGTTAAAGCCTTTTTAATCTAACCACTAAGTGAACTGCAGAGGCCTCAAAGAAAAATGGGTTCCCATAATATTTAGAGTCCAATTGCGTTCTCTATTGTCATGCAACACCATGGGGTCATCGACTAAATTGAAGTTTTAATCATTCAATTATTCTCCTTCTGGAACTAAATTTCATTGTTTTTGCTTATCTTAAAATTGAGATTCCAAACTTTTGTACAGCGGTGGAAGTTATGGTTCAATTAAAGAAATGGGAGGTCAAACATTTGATTGCATGAATTTGCACAGGATATGACAATAGACACCACAGAACATCGGCGCATAGCGTTGGAGTGCCGCCATCACCACTCTGAAGTCAGCAGAAGATGATGAAGCTGTGGCCGCTGCAATAGCTCCAGTAGTGATGGGTAGGGATGGTAGCATAGATGCTACCTGCATAGATGCTAGTGTAGCATAGATGCAACCTGCGGTTTTGTGGCTAGTACTTAGCATGTTGGACCGGACAGTCAAGCGTACACTTATCAACTTCTAACAGACAGAGCAGCATACCTTACAGTTATCTTTAGAAGGCCTCACCAGTGGTTCAAACTCCTTTGTCCCAAAACCATCTATCAGAAAACTTGCATTTCCTCATTAGCTTATCATGCAGCAGTCGGTTAGTGGGTCAGTGAGTAGCTACAGTGACAGTTGTTCTTCTCAGATAACGTCAAATCTAGCAGGATTCCATAAACAAACTACACACAATCGCATTACACAATGGTTCAGTTCAGCAAACTTCAGGAAAAAAACTCTTTGGACAAATATACATATTGACACAAGTTAACAAAATAATACACTGGAAGATGGTGTCATAGTTTTTAAGACCCCGTGAACACCCAGACCTTGAATATCAAGTGATCTATTTTTGTTTTCTTTATTTATTTTGACTATTCTTTAAGCACATTGAACATCACATTCCACACTATATATACACTGCATAGTTAGGATGGATTGCATCCAATCCAGTTCATTTCTGGCTAATCAGAGTTAATGTTTGTACAATTTGTCTTCCCCTTTGTGTTCAATTGCACTGTTAGCAGGGTTTACAGAAGCTGATCCTGACCTGCATAATAATGCCTCATTATGAAAATGAAGAAATAAACACAGTCTTACTGGAGTTGTTCATGATCCTCTGCAAGGCTGCTGTTACATCAGCAATTGAAAAGGCACCAGAGCATTAAAGGGGGGCTGAGTGGGGGAAGGGCCAGATAGATCAATCACATGCACATAGGCTAGCTTCTCTCATCCATCCACACCTACAGATAAAGCCGTGCGGTTGGATTGCTTCTTCGTCATGGCCGTAAGTCCCCTTTATGTCACTCCCAGGGTAAAGACAATATCACCTTTGGGAAGAATGTCCAGTTGCCATAGCGTCCCACAACAATGCTATCCACTTACAATGCCTAAGCCCTTACCCAAGCCTTAACCTCTGACCCCACTCTGTCCAGCCTACGCATCATATTTCCACCTAGGGGCTGTTGCACAAATGACACAGAGAAACAGGCCCGGTAGCAGGTTAGACATTTTAGATTGCACTACCTGCTGGTTGCCTGGCTGGTCATAGCTTAACTGCTTTCCTGAGACAAAATGGCGAGATACTGAGTGTTGTATTGATTTTCTGCAATATTGATTTTCTTCGTCTGCTATTGGGGGTTGTTTTTCTATGGGGAGCAAGGGAGAAGCAGCAAGCTACAATCAGGTGTTTCTGCAATGGAATCTTATTGCCACAATGTAGCTGCATTTTCATACATACTTTTTAACATTAATGCAGAATTTGCCATCGTTTGTAGAATTATTTTGGAGAAAAAAGATAAAAAGCTTGATTTGCTGAATATGGTTAAATAAGCTTTAGCCTCAGGTATCCCTGTGGAGTTCTGATAGGCAAAGTTTAACTCCATGTCATATGCCACTTCATTTAGCCTTATATTTGTATGAGTTTTATAATTTGCTGGACGTTCATCCATGCTTTATGTACTTGTGCTTTGTTTTAAGTTCTGGAGCCTGCAAAAAGTCTTGTGAACCATTTCTCTATGTATGGACATACTGCAAAACATTGTGGGCTCGACAGAATTATGATCTATATTATCTTCTCTGAAAATAAATTAAAAGTACGTCTATTAACTGAAGCCAAACCACAAAAAAACAAGTTAGTTATCAACAATTGCCTAACCAGATTCACTCCAAGCCTCAAAGAATCTTGGCTCTCTTGTCCCATGAAGGGCCTACGTTGTTCAAGAGACTTTGATGTAATAATGGCCTGAGAGAGGTTCATCGGTTATCAAAGAGATAAAAAAAATGTTACCAGTAATTGCCACATGAATCCAAAATATGACTCTTGGCCTTCTTTTTCCACGAAGGTTGTGCGCTGTTAGCCGGGCTGAGGCGTAATTATAGAGTGAGAGTGATAAGGCTCTGTTTGAGTGGCACAGGGCTGGAAAGAGTTTTGCTGGCCCTGTGAGCATGTATCGATGTCAGGGTTTACCTCGGGGGTGAGACAGCAAGGGCAGCAACTCAAAAGCTTCCTCCACGTGAGCACACGCACATGGCCGCTCTGTTTACAAACACTATCCTGGCATTCCGTAGCGAGAGAGGCAAGTGAGATGTTACGTAACCACCCCAAAGCGAATAGCATCTCTTCCCGCCTCTCGCCGGGCTGCTTCTACGCTTGGACAATCTTCTTGAATGCTGTTTTAGCTGGTTCCGCAGCTAGAAGTTAAGAATAAAAAGAGAAATTGAGAACCACAGCCGCAACAGCGTCTGTGCTCGAGAATGTGGCGAGACTGACAGCAGGCCCTTTCTTATGTTGATGCCACACCGATAGCGCATAGCTTGTGCTCAGGTGATGGCTTTAATAATGCCACGTCAGGAGATTAAACTGGCTAAAAACCTTTCTGTCAGTTCAGAAAATTCTGAACTGCCTTTATAGTTCCACCTTTGGGGCATGAAAACAAAATTGCAATATTTGCAAGGTTTCATGCAAAAAAAACACACAAACAATGGTAAAGCAAAATTTTAGTCTTCAGTGGCGCTCTCCAATGCATTGCAAAGCTTTATGTACATGATTTATATGTTGAGAAAACTTGGTTTGACCAGAATTCATTGAACCTTTGCTGGTTATAGAGGTAATAATCAATTTTTGTAAAAAAAAAAAAAAAAAAAAGAAAAGAAAATTATATGAAATGACCAAATAAAAATGAAATTGGGATTCAGCTGGAACTGTCTAAAGTGAGGGTAAAAATCTATCAATCAACAAGATTCAAACAAAAACATTCCTCACCAGCCAAGATGCAGCTTTTCAAACATAGGTGTCACAATGCATGGAGAAGTAGCAAACCTGCATAAAAGCTGTCAATATGCCTTACAAATCTTTAAAGTGACCTAACCTCATGCTAGGATCTTATGCTTTGCAAGACTCTCATGTCAAAATGTAAAGCAGTCAGTTCCAGTTAAATCAAATCTTTGGTGATGAGGTGGCTTTGTCCTGAAAGGTCCAAAAGAATACACTTTTCATGCATAGCTTGTCAAAATGCATCTTCTTCTAAAATTGTCTAATTTAGATCAATATCTGAAAAGACATTTCCATTGCTAATGCCCCCATCTCATGGTCCTCAAAGGTCCATCATGATAGGACAATTTCTATTGGTCCCACTGTGATCTAAACAACTGCTTCTGATGGCTGTTTGGCTTCTTCTAAAATGGCTGTCTGATATGGACGGTTTAGCTCCTAGGAGCTGTCATTGAAAAGGTTAGGCCCCATGGCCCCCTGTTGTCTACACAAGAAGCACAAAGACAGACAGCTGGTCCTAAATGTCATTTAGAAGCGTAACCCTACCAAAGGCTTTGAATGACATCACTAACTACTTCTGAGGGCTTCGAGTGGCTCAAGCTCAATATTAGGTTTCCTAAGTGGAATGCGGGAGTGCAGCAGCTGGTGTCTTTCCGAATCAAACTGCTCAATGACAGTCAGGCCGATTTGCATCCACATATGTGTTTATATTGGAGAAAGTTTCTAAGTCTGATTTTAACTCTGGGTATGAATGTATAGACACTCCTGGATGGGATTATAGTGAAGCACAGTTTCAAGTACAGTGGCATTTGCTATACCAAAATAACAATCTTACAGATGTGGCAGGTACAAATTCTTACACAACAAACCACAACTGATGATTCCTAGGGCTCTGCTATATTTGAATAGCATATTTTGTCATTCAGTGAAGACTAAAACAAAGCACAGACCGTGTAAAAGAATTCACTAATTATTGTTTAAAATATCTGTACTTCCTTATGAATTGCCGAGGTGTGAGAGGTGTAGTGAAGAAGCTCAGCAACAGTGGCTTAGGTCCGGCTGCTTAGAAACCAATGAGGGAAAGAGTATCACCAAATTTGCTTTCCAGATGACAAACCAGCACCCAACAAATATTTCTTACTAAAACATTACACTGGGCACCACAGTTTTTCTGGCTTTGATGAATACGGGGTACAAGGAAACTAGATGACCCAACTGCCCTTGCCTTTTGATCAAGATCAGCCATTATCTCTAGCTCAGCGCTTCCTAAAACTGAAATCTGCCCTAGTACTGAGTCCATTTAGAATAGCTTCACTGCCATGTTGTGTGCCATGTTTTAATTTCCCTTCTTCAATAATGTTTCCCTTTCCTGTGTTTACTGTTCACCTCCACTTCCTGTTTAATTGGAGGCGGGTTTGGATTTGGATCATGCAAACAGAAAGGAAATATTTGCTAAATAAATGTGCCTGTGAGCTAATCACATGCCAAGACTGGAGGGTGAATTGATGAAACATGGGAATCAGCATTTGTTCATCACTTGGCTTAGTATATGAGTATTTCATGGCCAATTATAGTTGATAGGAATGAATGAGGAGGAAACGGTCAATAGAAAATATTTCCTCTCTTCTTACTTCAAGCAAGAAAGAGCAACTAAAATATCTTCCTTGGCGAGGCCCTAAAAATACACCATACTTCAGTATTGTACAAGGAGCAGAGTATATTACATTTCCAATAGTGTAACTTTAATTCAAAAGCAAATGTAGGCTTGAATTGTACTGCTCAAGTTTTATGGCTCAACACATTTCTAAAATGCAATTTTAAAGGTGTTGATTCGCAAGTGCAAATGTAGGTTTCTGAATATGTGGCACTATTGATTTACTGGCAGGATCAATGCGTAAAGCACATGTGCACACCACAGCAAAGCAGCCTATTCTGCAGTCAGCCGTGCTGGGGTAATGTTTAGACCAGATGGGCTTTGGAGCGCTCATAAGATGGTCGCCATGGCTACCGTGCACTCTGAAAGAAATTAACTTTGCTCTGCACACAGTTCATCAAGTTAGTCAGATATATTGACTGTTGCATAGACAAAGGGTTGGAGGAGGAAAAGAGACAAGCTGCTTGGAAGGAAAAGTGCAGCATTGTGAGGGGTTGGGGGCAGGTTAGCGGGCTTGTACGCTCAGAAGACCATTTCTTAATTAGAGTGTCCCTGTGATGCAGCTTGAAGGCACAGAACGAGGTTTAGACACTCTGTGTAAGCTTTGCACAGGGCGCTTCCTAGCTATGCAGAGTCTCTTTTCAGGTTGTGCTGATTGAACAGGAAAAATTTCTAGACTAACAGGTTTATGAAGTCAGATATTGGCTAATGTTCAACGGCTGTCTACTATCAGGATTGACCTCTTCTGGGAAACAGTCTACACTGACATGCATGTAAACGGCTCTGAGCAGAGGCACCGTTTCACATTGAAATGTTTTTTGGTACCTTGAGGGAAGGCCAATGTTTAATAGATTTGATCTAAGACATTGTGGTGGATATCAGCAGTTGTTTGTGCAGTTTCGGTACCAGACAAATTATCACATTCTTATGTTAAAAATGTTAAAAAAAAAAAAAACAGTATAAAGAAATAGATTATCTAGTCTTCTGTCAAAGTGATTTAAGTAACATTTTCAGAAAAAAAGCTCTACAATGCTGAACAGATCAGACTGATTTAAGTAGGAGAAGTGTACAAGTAGCATATGCCAGCATGTTGTTTTGAGTGTGCATGTTTGCAGTTTTCCCAGAATACCTGCTAAACAAGTTGTATCAGAAATGTGCAGAGGCGGGGTTTATCCCCAACAACAAAAGCTGTTGAATTATTCATACCAATGTCATCTACAAGAACTTACATTTTGCCATCGCTCACCTTTGCCATTTATTTTACGCTGAAACCTCCTTCGTGTTCACTGACTCATCAAGTATTGACATTCAGCACCACCAAAACATGTCATACTTTCAAACTCAATCATATTATAGTAACAAGTCACTATTGATACTTAAAACGTACTGGTCCAATTCACCAACCTAAAGACAAAAATCCCAAAGGATCTGTCCATTAATCGGACAATTAGCCTTGCCCCTGAACAATAGACTTGACATGACCACTTGTGTCAAACAACAAATCACTGACACCTATATTCCTCAGTAGAAAACATTGTGGCTAGATTTTATAAATAGATTTTGTGTCTTGCCCACTGCTTGCTTGCTGAGCTCCACACAAAGCCCAATGAACCCTGTACAACACTATCAACAATCTTGGATTAGTGTAGACATTCATCTTAATCATGGCTATGAGCACTTGGATATAGCTTATTATTATTGTGCCAGTTAATCTTTCCTGTCTTTTCCCTCTCTTAGTTTATCTTTTTACTTTAAGGGAGGACTGCCAGTTAACCAAATTAAGAACTGCACTTCTTATTATCTCTCAATACACAATGTATTATTCCAGTTTTGTTTTTGTCCTCATTTGACCATTTCAGCTGGAGCATTTTAGGTTGTTTCCAGCTAGTCGATTAACTAAAAATGAAGTCACCATCTTTACAGGAAAAGGTGCACAGCCCACACAGAAACCTCAGTGCTCCATTAGTCAGCTGTCCATATATCAGCAAGCATTAATTTATGTGCTTATGGCTGACCAAATAACAATTATCATAACTGGCTCTATGTAAAATTCTGCTGCAATTTGTGAAAAGATCAATTTGTAAATAGACAGATCCCTCAAGATCACGTTTAGATTCACATAGTATAAACATTTTATTCTAGAATTTAGATTCAACTTTACCCCATTTTGACATCCGCTAACTACACTTAGTTAGTAAATGTCAAAAGACAATAAGAGAAGGAAACTGGACAAAAAGTTGTGTAAGAACAAGGACTGCAGTCTACTAGTCAGCCTCATCTGTCTTGCATTAGACATAAAGAACAATGTAGATTGTACAGACCCCTTCTTCTCGTGGTGGGGGAGGAGGCTCTCTAGGGAAGAAATTACAAACAGAAGTGTGTGTCGCCTGTGTTTCTGCTGTAATCTATTAATCAGATTCAAAAAGAAAGTCAAGATACTGAATAGCATTTACATGCATTTGTATGCATGCATTACTGAAAATTCCCAAAACATTGGGGAAAATGTGGAAATTAAACAAATGACTACCAGATAGACTAGATGTAAAGATAACTGATTCATTGCATCCACTTGAAACACAAGGGTATATTCACATCGTATTTAATGTTCAACACCATTCCATTTCTCAGCAAGCTGATTCTACCTGCAGAGCTGCACTGTTATTTGGTCAACCGTCGTGAGGGAAGAGAGGACAGAAGAGCAACAGAGAACTGTTGCTCCAGGGTGTCATGTGATGCAGCCATCATTACGTCACAGTGTAGTGATCAGGCCACAGTGAGCATTAACAAGAAACTGCACAGAAACTGCACAGAAACTGCACTGCTCTACCTGAAAAACTAGACATGAGGAGCTAAGTCAGATTCCCTCCTCATGCAGCAACAATTTTTTTTTCGTTATTAACAGAATCACTAACACAAAACTTCAAGCTTCTGCATTCCTGGTAATAACCTTCACATGTATCTGCATGTCTTCAGTGACCATGTCGCTGCATCTTAATCTAAAACAGCTGTCTGGCTGTATATAGCCCAAACATGAGACAGATGCATCAACAAAAGCAAAAAGCTTTACATCAGTAGAAGTTGGTGCAAAACCATGATGTCAAACAGTGCTATATCTAATCATTTAACTTGAAGCGTTAATTAAATAGTTTGACATTCTGGGAAATATGCTCATTGGCTTAGTTGCCAGGAGTAAGGTAAGTCTCTCATCTGTATGTTAAATATGAAACTTAGTGTAGCTTAGCTGAAAGACTGGAAATAGGCGGAAACAGCAAGCCTGCTGTCAAAAAGTAACAAAACCACTTGCCAGTACCTCTAAAGCTCACACATTAACACAATATATATGTTATTTGTCATTTGTAACCTGTATATAAACCAAGTATAGAGTAGTTTTCAGTAGGTTTTACAGGAGGTTATGTGTTGAACTATTTTTTGGCGGACTTCCTTATATTTATGTTCCAGTTCTGAAAGGGGTAATATTTAGCATGTCAGCAAATAAGTAAATTCCTCTAAATGTTGAACTATTCCTTTAAAAGGCAAAAAAAAACGTGTTGATCTGATCTGACAAATGAGGCAGTGGTTAAAGAAGGCACACAGCTTTGACTTGTGTGTGTGGTCCTGTTTTTGTTCACTTTTATGCTTAACTTGTTTAGATATTCCCTCTCTCAGCGCGGGCTCGAGTGCTACCCGAGTTGTAAATCCCACGTTGTTTAAGTTGCTCATGTGACAGCATAGCAAAAAGGTCTAAGCAGTGCAAAGAAAATGTTACAATGATCTGGCTAGCATGTACATTTGGAGGATTATAAAAATGACTGCAGAAACAGGGGCTTTTTGTTTCTTAGCCAGGGTGGAGAGTGTCATATGTTCAGACCAACAGAAAGAGAAGGCACATGCAACCATGTGAGGTGCATTGTACGCACTGCATGAGCGTGCCATGTGACATAAATCAAGAGTGAGCTGCCTGACTGAGAAACTCAGTGAGATGCAGAACATGAATGAACATCTGTCCTACCGTGCCTGATGAGCATTTGACAGTCAATAGCAACACATGCTACTGGCACTTTACTTCACATTGTACTTCATGACTTGGTGTGCTCTGACCTTTCAGGCTCTCCAGTCCACCCCCTTAGCTTCCCCCCAAAATTCTCTCCCCATTTCATGTGCTAGCCATATGTCATGAACTGCCATAATTCACACACAGACGTCTAAAGGAACAATCAAACATTGCCTCAAATCAAGTTTGTGTGCAACAGGGCTGTTCCAGCCTGATTATTTTCATGCCATTGAAAACTGGACCCATAACACATAAGTTGAAGACATGTATGACTAAGTGCCAAGACTCCAGTGCCCATAGTAGCAGTTCATTCTTAGATAGAAAAATGATTCTGAACAGTTACGAGTGGAAAAAACATCTTTGTTGTTAACAAAGCCAACTGGAATGCAGAGTTGTGAAAATATTGTCGGAGGTCATGAGGTTTGCAGAGCAGCAAGACCGGCTCTATATTTACGGGAGGGATTTAAAACACTGTAGAATGCAAGTCATCTGACCTAATTACACTGGTAGGGGTTGCTAGGGATGAGGTTTCACTTACAGCTCTGCTGTGTGCAGCCGGAACTGTCTAACTCCAGTCTGTCAGCATATACAGCCATTACAGCATTTCTATGGTTTGACATTGAACATACACTACAAAAATGTGTTATAAACATAAACTCGATGATTTGTATTTATGTTTGGTGGAATAAGAAGTGAGAGATCAGGTAAACTAAAATTTCAAGTATGGGGCCTTACTGGATTTCATGGTGGCTCCAATGAGGCTCATATGTTTCAGCCTTGCTGCTTTAGTAATGAGATAGAACACAAAATTAGGGTCTCTGGTTAATGTGTGCATATCACTGATATACACTGTGATTAATTTGAGTTATATATATGTATTTGGTGTATTTTATACCATGTATTTGAGTTAGACGCTACTGTATAAGTTGGGATACGAAATGACAATAGAGGCCAAAGAAATTTCAAAAACATTACACTGATTTTTAGAAATTCTTCCCAGAAAATGGCTTATCATTATGTTTTGATACTTTCGTATGCCATTAAATTAAAGTCGGAGTCATACGAAACATCGCTGACTATTGACAAACCCAGTTTGTTCAATGTTATATCATATGTTGTGATGTTGTAGCTGTTCTGGCATTAGCATTAAGTTACAGTAGTTACAGTTATAATATTTATTCAGGTGATATTACAGTTAATGTTCTGAACAGACTTTATTATGACTCAGTTCATAAGCGTACTCTATGGGTTTCACCTTTACTAAGTGCTGTGAAAATTTATAGCGTCTGGACTGGATGCATGCTCCGTGCTCTTATCTTTCAAACAGGAAAATGTGAATTGGGACCTTTTCAGCAAAGAAAAGGAAATGTACACTTGAGATTAGGGTTTATTCTTGGGACTATTCTGCAAAACAGCGGTGCGGCTTGGCAAGCTCGTGCTTGATTTACAGTGCTGCTCTCTCTCTTCAGAGAACTCTTTAGCCTTGCTGCCTAGGTTTCAACCTGAAAGTGCAGAGACCTGAGTTTCCCAGCAGCTGTCGTTAGTGGTGAATGTCACACACGGCTGCCAAGTCACGCCAAATAGACCCCATCTACTATGGCAGCTCTCATATTTCACTGGCTCTCCCTGGGAATAACAAAAACACAGTATGAGTCCAGTGCATTAAGGTTGGCTTCACTAGTGTTGTGAAGACAAAGCATCAAACTACTGGAGGAAATAGGACTAAATATCCATAAAACCTACAATCTGTAGCTCAATTTTTATATTCTGGTAAGGACAAAAACAATTTTTAGCTTGATTTGATAGACAACCAGAAATAAGTTGTGCACTCCTGCATTTGCTAAAGCAAAGCTATATTAAAAACAAGACACTTAATTTTTTTTAAAAAAACTGCCATGTGCATTAACTGCTGCCCTTAAATGACTCTTGTGCAAACTGTGTCCATTGTTTTACAACACTGATCACACTGTGTCCAAGAGTCCACCCTTACCCCTAGGCTTCAAAGCACAAAAGCAACCGACCACCTATAAATGCCAGCAAACACATAGCTACAGAGAAAATAACTATAGGCAATGAGTACAACAACGCTTAGCAGCCAGGGTCATAACTGCACAGGCTAAATGACAGACTGAACAGGGGGAAGTAGATGATAGCAGATAGACGTACAGAGGAATCTAAAGTGTATTTACAGGGCAGAGGACAAGAGGTGAGGCTGTGGGAAAGGGGGGGGACCAAACAACAGCATATAGAGACAAAGAATAGGACTTCTAGAGGGAAAGAAAGCCTTGTTGGGAATATATTTCAAGCCAAGTAAGTTGAGTCATATCATAAACTGAAACAGAGTGTTCATTTCCCTGGTGGACATTAGCTACTAGAAAGAAAACCAAAATAGATCAAAGCATTATAACTTCCAGCAGGCATCCACAGTAAAGCCACTGCGACGCTGTGCCTCTGGTTTAGTTTAGTGCTCTACTTCTGGAGCAAAAATAGAATGAATCCTGTGAATCATGTCTAAGTAACTAAGAGGATGCAACCATTACTCGAAGTGTCTTAAAGCGAGCACGGTCAAAGTTGGACTTACAACACTGTGTAATTGCTGTGTGTGTGTGCGTGTGTGTTTATATGTTTGTACGCGTACAGGCGCGCACATACTCAGCTGGGATCTCTGGCTTTGTTCTGGGTTTGCAAAGATTTTTTTTTTTGTTGTCAGTGTGGGTGTATCCAACTGTGACAAGCTGCTTGGCTCCGTTCGGTCCTTTGTAAACCCTGGAGTGTCCCATAGGAGTGGAGCTGCACTGAAAGCAGCTTAGCACCAGTGTTCACCTCTTGACTTAGTTACTGATTTACAGACTGCACTGAGAGCCAGACAAAACAAAGGAGGAGTCACATGGGGTCGGGAAGTGGTATTCAATCGCTTACCTCATTGTTACGTTTTCAGGGATCAGAAGCTGAAAGGGATCCTTGAAAGGGATCAAAAAATGAGGGAACCTTAGTTTTCGTCAAACCAAACTGATTTAAACTTAAGTTCCCTTAGTGAGTGCAGTCTACTGCAAAAAGAGGTTATAATTTTTTTAAATTGTATATTTTCTACTATATATGTTAATTCAATTTAGTACGTAACTCTGTGCAGCTGTTTTTTTGTAAATATTCAAGCTGAAATCACAAACCCAGAGGGAAGTAAATTTGTTGGCAAACAGACATTGTTAATCACTGTCAGTCATTTCTCTTTTACTTTACAACATAATGATCAGGACTGATAAACAAGGCTGACACACTCTTCTTCTTTTCTTGCAATCAAGCTACACAGAAACCAAAGCTAATCCAAGCAACACATTTTGAGATTAGCAGATCTGCCATGAAGGAGAACATCCAAATGTTGTGCATTCTGTATGAATGAAGATGCCTTGTGGATGCAAAGACCATTTACCATTCATCAAACAGACCCGTGCATGTTTTGCAACTCCCACATGGTTTTCTCATACTCATTTGTCAAAATAACACATTTCAGTTTTAATAACTTTGACATTATTATAAAGAGGCTCAGTGTCACTCTTGATTACAATGCTGGTGGTGGTATCCCGCTGTGTCACTTTACATCCGTCTGCGTCTGACAGCAGCAAAAAGGAGATTAGTTCTGTAACCTGTTGCCGAGCAGCTCGTGAGACTCTTCATTTTCAGGTTCCAGTACGGTCTGAATATAAATAATGAGATAGTGGAACAGGAATAATTTTATGTAATCCTTTCACCTTTTTATTTAAACCAGTTCTGTTCAAGTGGCACTGATTTTGTCTTAATTTTCTCTAAATGAGGAGCCGCATGCTCTTGAGTGTTATAAATTTCTCTATTCTGGCTTATGAAACCCCTCCAAATCCTACTGGATACTGTGAAAAGTATATTTTCATCAAGCTCATAACAAGGGTTAACAAGTTTTTTTTCTTAAAAAGTTGATATCTGGGATGCAAGATGCCCGCTCTTCATTGAACACACACATTAAAAGACATCTTTCAGGCTTCTTCCCCAAGCATAGACCTGAGAGCTGTCTTTGTTTTCTGTGTGCTGCTTCCCTCTTCCACCTGCTAACAGGCAGCTGGCTGCTCTGCTGTGACAACGTTGGGAGCTTCCAGACACCCTTGTAACAGCTTGGCTCGTTAGTGGGAGATTTAGCACTCTAACTTTGGGGGTCTAGAGGCCTGCTAATGTCCTGGAGGGGTGATTATGTCTAGCAGCTCGCTTGTCAGGGCAGAGCTTGGATTGACAGTTTCCTGTATAGGTGATCTTTGTCCAGACGGTCGACTGGGCCACAACTGCAACAGTGTGACAGGTTTTGTTCTGCTTCATTCATTGTCCGCCAGACCGGTTTGGACATTGTGGTTAAGAAAATATAAGGACCTGATTATAAGTAGTCTCTGAAAGTGCACAGTATCTTGAGGTATTTAATAACTTGATGAAATGGGCAACTTTTTGGCAAGCAATTGAAACCAACCAAACCAAAATTGATCTCAGCTAGTCCTTAAGCAAACCAGCCCAGCCTACAATCATCCCAGAGATAGAGTACTTCTTAACTGTGTACCTGAACATATTATATAGATATCTATCTAGATATCCATCTCATATTACCCTTCTGCACAGAAAATCTATTTAATTTATGTTTAAGATGTTTCCATGAATTGTGAAGCATTACTAAGCTACTGAACTTACTTTTGTTTATAGTCATTCTTGAGTAAAGCAATAAATGGGATTAAAAGATGATTTTTCTTTAAAAGGCAATGGTTGTTGTGGCTGAAATTGACACTGTCCATATACAAACATTTTTCAAACAAGGTTATCAGTAGGGAGTATCGTTAAGATTTTATTCGCACTACTACTCTTACTGTTACTGCAATACTGCTTATTGATGCAGTACTTTAACTGTACTCTTCTCCGTTGTTTTTGTTATCTTTTAAGAGAAAAAAGAAAATTAGAACAGGATTAACATAGCTTGCAGAGAGAGCTGGCCCCCACCCCTTACATATACGACAGGCCGTTAGAGAGATCGCTCGTCTATATCGGTAAGAGCGAAAAGCATCGTAAACACGTCTTAACCTTATTGTAAGTAAGAAACAGAGTTGCTGAGATAAAAGGCGCAAGAACCTTTATGTATCCTAAATATATAGGAAATCTATTTTCTCAATTTCTCCAATACTGAGAGAAGAACGGGTGCCAGAGCTTCTCGATATTATGGTCTTTGATAATTTAACACCGGGGCCTGTTTAATGCTTGGTTTCGGTGCCCATCCCTAGTTATCGAGCTTTAAATCAATCATGTTGGTTGAAAACGACAGCTCTTCTGCCAGTATCATAAGCAGCTGTAACTGGTTCCAGATGTGACAATCAGGTCCAATGATGGAGCACGATCATGCCAAATGAAACATGCCATAGTACCTCAAATATTTAGCTACCCCCCTCCTCCCCAAAACATCAGTCAGTGCCTATAGTGAGCCTATAGTAGGTTTACATTAACAGGAGGTCTTTTGTGGGAATCCGAAGCTGGATCCAATTATGTTTTCAAAGGTTGTATAGCATATTTTTCTGAACTTGACCACAGCAGCCAGCAGTTGTGACCTGAGACTTCACTCAGAGCTTTTAAGTACATACAGTGTTTAGCTGACTCAAATTTCTAAGATGCATAAATCCGGAACAGTTACATGTATGTTGGTCTGTGTTTTAGAAATATGTACAAAAAATCTTTTTAATTTACTGGGAGCAAAATTTTGTTGACAAACATGCTTTCTTACACTGTTGCTCCCTAGGCACCATGCTGTGGCAAGTCATGAACAAAAAAAAATATGATGCAGTCCCTTTCAACCACCTCTAACACCTGTCACCATCAATTAACATTATTCAACCTGTTCGCAAAGGTAACATAATATGAATGTACACTTGGGGTGAATTATCTGTGTAGAAAAAATAGTCTTACTCTAACAACACTGGAATCAGACTACTGGGTTTCATATTATATTATAATCACAAGGGGTCATATACTTTTTAAAGCTATTCAAGTTTCCATATTCCGGTTAGTTTTCAGAGTAGGAGGTAGTTGTGATAGTGTAAGATGTTCATTGTTGCCAGACAAAACCTCTGAGATCAAAGCCAGGAAAACGCATCTTCTCTCGTATTTAACATGTAGAAAAACAATGCTCAGGGATAAATAAAGCCCCTGAGCAGAGGCAAAACCAGTTAAATATAATTAAGCCGCAAAAAAGAAAAGACAAATTCAAGATACAAATTTAACTGCGCCTTGACCCAAATTTAACCTTGATTGAGGACAAACCGAGGGCAAACTATTCAGATTGAAACCCATCTGGATAGGTTTTGCAATATATACTGTATAAGGACATATAAACTCCTAACCATGAATCTACACTTCAGCCAACCAGCTTTAATGTCCAACTCTGTTTTACTTTAACACTTTAACACTGAATCTGGGCCCCTTTTGGTGCTCATCAGCTGCCCATTCCTCCAGCATCTGCAGCAGAGTTTCCCATAATTATGATGGATTAGATTGCGGCTCTTTGTGCCTGCACGCTGCAATTGTTTTGCAGATGCTGCAGATGTGACATGCATTAATAATTGAGGGAGGCAGACAGAAATCAATGTCCTACTGGAACCACTGAAATCTATTTGCTTTTGGCAGAGAGAGTGCAAAGGGAAAGCAAAAAATTAAACCATAAGGTCTGTTTGCTCCTTAACCTTTGGTAGAGATCTTTTCCAAGTTGTAAAAATTAAAATCTAGTTCTCGCATTTTTGCCAATTTCTCCCTATTGGAACTCTCTTTCAGCTTTCTTTACCTACATTTCATGCATTCAGTCTTGAAATAGCAATGATGTTTTGTGTGTAAAACACTACATATAATGAAAACTAGACAGAAACCAAATTTAGAATACCATGTGAAATATTCATCTATTTTACTACTCATTTAGGTTTTTAGATTTCTCCTTGCAACGGCAGAGTTAAGCTCTGATAACAAAGGCCTCAAACTTGAGAACTGAATTGTATTTGCATATTTGACATTAGAATGTGTTAAGGGTGAAGGATACCATGACTGAACAGCTGACAAGCAGCCAACTCCTCCTCCTATCTACCATCTGGGACATTAACCTTGCTAGACTTATGCTTTTTTTTGCCAAACAGTTGTATGGGTGACAGCAAGCACAGGTTGCCTGTTGTGATGTCTTCAAAATGAAACACACATATTACCATGTAATAAGTACTCTCAATACTGGACACTGCAAATATTACCACAAAACATGGTGTACACCTTCAGGACACCGTTTAGGCTGTGTATTTTAAATTCAAAATAGTGACTCACAATCCACTGTCAGCCAGTATAATCGTGTAATAACCTCTAGTTTGTATTCTTTTCTCCTCGCTCACTGTCTGGTCTTTAGGTGATTAAGTGATGAGATCATTGAGAGTGAATCTAATTCTATGACAGGACCATGTTACCAGCTGGTACACATTCAGTGCCAAGTGTTAACACATTGCTCTACTGACCTTTGTAATGGAATGTGCAAGATAAAGGCCATATTCAAACCTAAGCCTTCAGTGTAAGACCGCTTAAAGCAGATGTTTGTCAGCAGAACATATTTGAGTAGTGATATCAGTATAACTTATGTTGAAGGACTAAAAATGTGGGGCTTCCTGAAAATAATTAGCTTAGCTTAAACAGTTTCACAGACAAATCTTAATCTCAACATTACAAGGCAGCATCCTCCAGACAAATCATTTAATCAATGTTCCTGCACTTGTCTAAGTTAAAATGCTTGATCCTATAAAAACCTTGGTGATAAGGACATTAAGTATACTGTATGTCCTATATGTTAAAACTGGTACATTTAACATTTGTTTCTAATAAAATTTGTATTTCAATAATTGTAACTTAGAGTACAAGAAATTATATTCAAATGTTAACTTGTATAGATTGATTAGATATGCTTTATTCACAATTAGTGAGCATAATAAAACATCATAAAGTAGAAAAGTAAAGTAGTTGTAAAGTAGGCGGTGCTAGAGGCAAATCAAAACTCTAAAAATAACTGTATCCAATTATGTTTTGGGGTTTGAAATGCTATATGTACACTACATAGTTGACTGGGTGGTTCTTCAACACAATCAGTGAAACATTTGCTTTTCACACTATACACATCATGACCCAGTCTTCACATCTTCAGTGTGTACGGGTGCAACCACATAAAGCATGGCAGTTTGTGTTACATAGTACATATTACTGTATTTCAAAACTTAACTTTTAAATACTGCATAAATGCTTAAATACTGATGTAACAAACTATTTCTCTTCCACTCTCTGCCTTGCAGGACGGACAGAGGGCAGCCCTGTGGATGGACTCTGAGCAGGCCAGATGGAAACAGAACAGGCCAGACATGAGACGGAAGAAAGTCTGATATTAGCACAATTTGGCACATCTCACACCATCTCTCACAGACTCCAGAATGGAGGCCAGTCTTCAGGCGGAGATTCTCTGCAGATCACTGGGGATACGAACTGGAACCTTTACAAGCCAGGCACAGGTGTCAACTCCATGAAGAGGCACAGAGAGAACTGCGACAGCCCTGCTTCAGTACAAGGGCTGTTCGATCAAGGATCCTACACAATGAATGGAGAACTGATGAACGGAGAGTTAAAGCATTCAGTCACTGAGCAGTCCTTACTGGTCCACCAGCCCAAGAAACTTAAAGTAGATAGTGAGATTAGAGGTAATGACAACATGGGCTCCAATTTGGTGGACAACTTTCCTGAGTTGACAAAAGCAACAGAATTTGAATGCAATACCCCACAGACGGAGATTAAGTTTGAAAAGAGGAACTGTAATTTTCCTAATGGTGATATTTTTGGTCTACCTAGAAACAAACAAGTTTCAATTCCAAATGGTGCTGTATCACCCCCCTCAACCATAGAAAGCACTCCAGGTGATCTTTTAGAGAAAACTTTGTCTCAGTATTATCCTGAGCAAGTGTCAATTGCATCATCTGGGCCACAGCTAGATGCTGTCAATGGTTCAATGATAAATAAGATGCCCAGTGAAGGTGCTGAATCCTCTTTAACCTCAGGATTGCCTAATTTAACTCAGATGCCTGACTCACAGGAACGGCAGTCTGGGGTATCAGGCAATGTTGAAGGAAGACACAATTATAACTCTGGCAACTACGTAGTGAATGGATACTCCAACAGTTTTGATGCAAACCATCAGCAGCAACAACAGCAACAACATCAGCAGCGACCACCATCTTACTCTGGTCAGGAGCTATCTCTAGGTCAGCTGCCTGGAATGATCCCACCTACAAATACTGTCAATGGCTCACAACAACATCAAAATGGCCCAAAGTGTTTTTCAGATGACAGGAATCCTCAAGGTATATTTGTAAAAGCCAACCAAGAATTTAACCAGAGCTCTTTTCTTGAGCGCAATGCTCCTCTACAGACGGGAGAGGCAGATGGATATGGAACTTTTCCCAACTCTGGAATGCAGAAGATGGGGCAAAGTGAGGAACCCGGGTCTGGTCAGCATCAACATCACAGCTCTGACAGAGGCCACCAGTATGGGATACAACCCCACACCTTAAACCAAAATGCTGGGAACCCACGTGGCGCTGACAGTTCAGGACCCATGGGGTCCAGTCTCCAGCAGCCACTTCATGCTGGGTTAGAAAACGAGATGGAGAACACATCCCAGCAGAGAACCAACTTATTATGTCCGACTCCCCACCAGAGAGGCTGGATAGAGCTAAACTCTTCACATTCCCAGCAGCAACCTGCAAATGGCCCGTCATCCCAGGTACAAGAGCAGGACATGTGGAGGGGCTTCCCTGCTAAGCCTCAGTCAGAGCAGCAGACAGCTAACCCCCAGGTTCACTGCCAGATGCTGGAGCCAAATCCAGCGCAAAGATTCCAGACACAGGGAGTTTTCACAGATAGCAGCCAGGGATCTAACAGCTTCCAGCAGCAACAGCAGGACTGTCAACCAGCCCAAATTCACTGTGCTTCAGCTCAGCACAACACTGCCCCTGAGTGGCAGCAATCAAATTCTGAGGCATCACAAAGCCAGCAGCCTCTACCCCAGAAAATGTCTGAGCAGCGCAACTTACCCCCAAATCAGCAGGCAGACAGCCGCTACCACATCCACATGCAGTCAGAGCACTTATGTGAAGACCCTGACCTGCAGGATATACTGTCACCTGGGTTTTTACCAACACAACAACAGCAGCAACAACAGCACTGTCATCTTCAGCGTCCCCTATCCCACCCACCACAATTTGAAGGGCAGCAACTGAAGTCTCCCATTTATAGACCTCGCAGTCAGCCTCAGCCAAATCAGCAGCAGCAGCTTCAACCCAGCCAGCCTCTTAGAAACAATTCTGCGCAATCCAACAACCAACACATCCAGCCCAATGATCATGCAACACTTAGTTATAATAACGCAACAGAGATGCAACAACTTCAACAACATCAAAGGCAGTATCCACCTAACTCAGGCACTAGTAACCTCAAGCAATTTCAACCACAGCTGCCTAACAACCACTGCCACCAGCCCAATCATGTGGAAATCTCCCAGACCTCTACACAGTCACAACCTCACTTACCACAAGGCATGTTAAACCAACAGGTGTCAACCCAGATGTATCCCAAAGCTGAACAGCAGCTGAAGATATCATGCACTCAGTTCCAAAGGGGACCTCGACTACCTCTGGGACCTGTGGGTCCCCATGGAGACTTTCAGAGGCATGCAGCCTTGCGTATGCACCTGCTACAAAGGCAAGAGCGCCAGGGCCCTCCTCATCCCCCTTTGAGCATTAGTGACCCCAAACATGACCTGAAAGCTGTGAAAATGGAAAACGGACCCAAATTTGAGCTGCCAAGTTTACAGCAGCAGGAACAGCAGTTACAGATGCGTGAGGCGAGCATAGGCGGAGTGCAAGTCAAACAGGAGAATCAACAATCCCTGTGTGAGCAAAGCAAGCGACAGGGAAGCATATTGGCATCTATGGAACAAAGCCTGAGGCAGTATGAGCTTTCACCTGTGTTTGAGAGGAAATCACTTGTCATCAATTCATCAAATAAAGTCAAGTTGGAATCTTCTGGGCCTGTCACAATCCTGTCAACCAACACTGACCTTAGTGGAGTGGAATCATCAGCAGCTGCGTCAGCCAATGTAACTCTGAAAAAACCACCCGATTCCACCCCTAAGAAAGAGCAGCTCCTACAAAGCTTTATGGACTCTCCTATGAAGCTACTGGATACCCCTATTAAGAATCTATTGGATACCCCCATGAAAACACAATATGACATTGCATCCTGCCACTGTGTTGGTGAGTCTCATGATGTTGATTCTGAAACATGATTGATCAGTTGGTGTGTTAATATTAACGTATGCTCCATTATGGTATTTAGAACAAATCAGTGAGAAGGATGAAGGCCCATACTACACTCACTTGGGGTCAGCGCCTAGTGTTGCCAGTATTCGGGAGTCGATGGAGAAAAGGTTAACCATAGATTTGATTTCTTGAGAAATTACAGTAAACAGTGATTGTTTTACATACCCACTGTGTGCTATTTTACTTGCGTTTACATAAACACCTCTGTTCTGCTTTGAAGGTCTGGTTTAACTGGTCGTGCCATCAGGATTGAGAAAGTAATATATACTGGCAAGGAAGGGAAAAGTACACAGGGGTGCCCCATAGCCAAATGGGTAAGAATAATTTATTAATCCTTCATTTGGGAAGTAGGTAAACCCTTGCATTTGCCTCAAATATCAGCATGTGCACAAATTTCTATACCTTTCATGTTTTAGGTGATTCGTCGATCCAGTGTAGAAGAAAAGCTACTGGTTTTGGTGCGGGAACGTAGTGGTCACACATGTGAGACAGCCTGCATCGTTGTGGTAATCCTGGTCTGGGAGGGCATCCTGCCCAGCCTGGCTGACCGCCTCTACCTCGAGCTAAGTGAAACTCTAACAAAGCATGGAGCCCTCACCCAGAGACGATGTGCTATCAATGAGGAGTAAGTGACACCACTACAGAATTCAAATCTGGCCAAGAAGGCTTCAGTATTTTATTTTTTTTTACAAAACAGAGAAGTTTAAAATGTAATGTAAAGATGGTCACAATAATTGTAAGACAGATTTTAAGCCAACATTACCTTCATGTGTACCATCATCATGGCCACACTGGTTCTTATTTTGTATGCATAAAGGAAAGATTTAGTTATTCTTTTTGTTTTTTTTCAAGGGCTTTTGTGTCTTCTAATCATTATTTGATCGTCGGTCATCAAGTTATTAACACTTAACCAACCTTGGTAACAAAAACACATTTAAATGTTTTGTCCTCACCCTTCAGGAGGACCTGTGCATGCCAGGGGTTAGATCCTGACGCCTGTGGAGCATCTTTTTCCTTTGGCTGCTCTTGGAGCATGTACTACAATGGCTGCAAGTTTGCCCGGAGCAAAATACCAAGAAAATTCAAGCTACTAGGCGATGATATGAAAGAGGTATTTCCTCTAGTTGCCTTAATATACAGTAATACTCTAATTAAGTTAACTAAACACTGCCAATTTTTGTATTTCAGGAAGAGAAAATTGAGCACAACCTTCAAAATCTGGCAACCTTATTAGCTCCCTTGTATAAAACTTTGGCACCTGAAGCTTATGGAAACCAGGTCAGTATATCTAGGCATTGTCTACTTGCCTTTCCACATCTACATTATTTATCATTATTATTGATACTGATTATTAAAATATATCATGAAAACATCATGTTTTAAAATATAATTGATTTTCAGATCAAATCTAAATCTAAAATGGTTTTAAGTCATGTATATGCTAATAACATGATTAATGCAACTTGCATGCTGGTATTCATTACCAACAGAAAGTCAAACTTTTAACTGTGCATGGGTATTTGTCTACATGATAAAGTCGTTTTGTATAGATTTCCCAACAACATTGTTTAATGACCTTTGGAAACCTTTAATCTCTTATTCAAATTTACCTCCTGTTGTTCCTGGACACAGGTGGAACATGAACACAGGGCACCAGATTGTCGTCTGGGGTTCAAGGAGGGCCGCCCCTTCTCTGGGGTCACTGCTTGTCTGGACTTTTGTGCTCATGCTCACAGAGACCTCCACAACATGCAGGGTGGTAGCACTGTGGTAAGCAGAACCTCTAAATTGTATACCTCTCTAAGAATGTTGTTCTTGCACGAGGGTGAAACAGATGCAGGGACACAAAATGCATATCAAGGTATGCCTTGATTTCCCCATTGAAGCCTGACTTGAAAACAGATATGTGAACAAAGGTAGACTTATTTAACTTCTGTGACATCCCCAATAAAAAGTATCTCACCCTGTTTTTCCAGGTGTGTACACTAACAAGGGAGGACAACAGAGAAATTGGAAAACTACCAGAGGATGAGCAGCTCCATGTACTGCCTCTGTATAAGGCATCCAACACTGACGAATTTGGCAGTGAGGAGGGTCAGCAGGAGAAAATCAAGTCAGGCGCCATCCAAGTCCTCAGTGCCTTCCGCCGCCAGGTGCGCATGCTTGCAGAACCCGCCAAGTCTTGCCGGCAAAAAAAGCTAGACGCTAAGAAGGCAGCTGCCAACAAGAATGCCATGCTGGACAGCGCTAATGATAAGGCAGAGAAGGCCATCCTGGCCAAGTCAAAAGCTGGGACTTATGAGAATAATATTCAGAGCGCTACAATGGCAGGTAAGGTAACATTTAATCTGGCACATTTTATAAATTGCATATTAAATATTGATTATGAAATTACTTTGCTACTACTTAGGCCTTTATTTTTGGGGGGTTTTCTTTTCTAGGACTTATACCAGGTGCTATGGGAGCAACCCTGCAGTCAGGTCAGCCAACACACCCTCTTGGGGCCCATCATCAGCAACTACAGCAGCAACTACAGCAGCAACAACAGCACGGCATCCTTCCCCCTTATCCTGGCTCAACACATGCAGCCAGCTACCCCAGGTTCCCCAACCATCCTGGGTCTTTTCCAAGCACTTCCACGCCAGGCAACATGTATCCACCAGCAACAGCCAGCTCTTACCCCTCCCCACTCCATGCACCAAACTCTTACATTAATGGATCAAATCGTCCATTTCCCGGTTATCAATGTAACGGGGGAATGGCCCTTAACAATTACCATCCATACTATGCTTCAAACCCAAAGCACCTAGACATGTATCGACAACAGCGGCCAGCGCTTTACTCAGAGCAGCAGTACAGTGTCCATCAACGTTTTGAGGTCAATTATCAACCAAGGTATGGTGAGCCAGGTTTACAGGTCAATGGTTACAATGCTTGCAACATGCGACCAGTTCACCCAATTAGACCTTATGCTCCTTATGGCCCTAATGGACCCTCAGACCCCCAATTCATGGACCCCCTCTCAAGAGCACCCTCAGCCCATGGAGGTCTAGACTATACAGCTGCTGTGAGCAAAGGCAATCAGTTTGGAGGATACCCAAATCCATACCTATCTCGGAGTCCTCAAATCTTACCCCCAGGCCAAGATCCTTTCCATATGCAAATCAAGACAGAGATGGGCATGCCTCGTCCACAGATGCTTTCTGCTCAGTTAAGTGGTGGGTGCTTAAACCCTGAAACACAGTCAGGGTTAGGCCAGCCTAATGGGAGCCTCACAGGCTCTGGTATTAAGCAGGAACCTGGAACACCACAGATACCCATAACCCCACAAAAGCCTGAGATGTGGTCAGACAATGAGCACAACTTCTTAGACCCTGACATTGGGGGTGTGGCAGTGGCACCAAGCCACGGTTCAGTCCTCATTGAGTGTGCAAAACGGGAGCTTCATGCCACAACACCCCTTAAAAACCCAGATCGTAACCATCCAACACGCATCTCCTTGGTCTTCTACCAGCACAAAAATATGAATGAGGCCAAGCATGGTTTGGCACTGTGGGAAGCAAAGATGGCAGAGAAGGCTCGAGAGAAGGAGGAAGAAGCGGAGAGGAATGGTGGTGAGGGGACACCTAGCAAGGGCAGCAAGAAGGGGGTGAAGCGAGAGCATCCAGAGTCATCAGAAACCACCGGGGAGCCTCCTTACAAGCGCTTTATCCAGGCACTAATGGAGGGGTCCTTGTCATGCACAACAAACACCCATGTCAGTACATCTCCGTACGCCTTCACTAAGGTCACAGGGCCTTACAGTCAGTTTGTATAGACACATTCATGATCAAGAAAATTAAGGGTGCTTTATTTATGACATAGGCCATAAGCACCATTAGCCTCATCGAAACACTCCTTCCTATCTGTAAGGTTGGCAACACTGTTGCGTAGAAGAGGAACCCGTGATCAGATGAGATATAAATCACCTTTCACATCAGGTCTTTCACCTCTTTAACAATCAAGCTTTACCAGTTGACCCTACAAAGGATGTATTTTTGTTTGGCAACTTTTGCAAGGTACACACTGTCAAATCTCTGGTGCTTTTAGTCTGATACACAAGGACCTATTTTTAATGGAAACAAAGTTTCATTTTTGGTGGCTTTATTTTTCTTACAAAATTTTGGAGATGTCATCTTTGCAACACTGACTTTGTAAATGACAGCATTGACGGTGCTAAAGTGTGTGTTTATTACCATATATTTTAATTCAAATGCCTTCACACTATAACCAGAAAACACTCTGCGAGTGATACTTCATGACTTATGTCAACAGGACACTGAAAAATCCCACTGTTAAATCATCAGCATCATAATGGTTTTTGGCGAGTCAGTGTTTCTAGAGCACTTTTTAAATGAGAGTTAAATGTTTTGCTAATACCTTTAAATCATAAAATCTGGTTATACTGTATCTCTACCTATAGAGTAATTCATTTTAAAGCATCACTAAACTTAAATTGATGAATTTATAACAAAGGGTTGTATGAGCAATCCATGAAACTGTTTCAAATTCATGCAGAAAGATTTTTTAAGTCATTGTATTGGTGCTTATTTCACTTTCCTGTCATTTATACTGTAAATTGAGCCATTCTAATGGTGCATTTTTAACATTTTGAGGAAAAAAAAAAATCAACGTTTGTGTTATTTTAGTTTTCCAGGTTTACTTTGTTGTCAGCGACTGTTTTTAATGTTCCTTACCTTAGGTTCATTGAACAAACCTGGACTGTGAATATTACACGTAGTTTTATGTCTGTGGTGCTTAGTAAATGTGCTTTTTATACACTGAGGAACATGAAACAGGGTAAGCTCAGCGTCAGTTTCAGAGGGCAGCTGGCTTGCTGTGGGGTCTTTAATTATTGCTATCTAACTGTAAAATAAACAGGTGAGATTTGTACAGTAAATTAATTTCCCGTTTTGGAATTACTGTTATAGATTTTGTTTTGTAAAGAATGCTAACAGCCTATTTCATTGTATTTCTTTGGGTTTCAACTGATTTTAAATCATGAGGTGCTATTAAACCTACTACACAATGTGAGACTCCTTAGGCAGTGAGAAGGCTTTTAAATAATGTACAGTGCAAACCTGTCATATACCTCAAAACTAGTTTGGCAATAGATTTATAACATATTTTTCTTTCTTCCTTTGTATATTACTTTCAAAATGTTAATAACAGTTAAACTTCAGGCCACCAAAAGGCATATAAGTTCATTTCCTACTTTCTTATCAGTACGGTAGAAAGTATTACTTGAACTTGAATCTTTGATGTTACTGTAAAATCAGGGACATTTTCAATGTCAATTTCATTTGTGTACATCTTCATCGCCTGTATTCATCTTGTCTTTTTCTCATTCAGGCACTTGCCATTGCATCCTGAATATGCTTCTTCTATACTTCACACAAACAAAAAATATTTTTTGAGGAGAAAGACACTTTCCTGCTATTTTTTACCTATATTTTAGTTAGGATGGTGGTAATCTTTTAAAACTAATTTGAACATATATGCACTGAGTTGACTAAAGGGAAAGTATGATATTGACTAAATAAAAAGCAATGTATTTGCTTTTGCTATGAGGCAAGACCAGGGCAGTGATTAACGTAGTTGCACATCTTTGTGCCTGTGTATACTTAAATTTATTTATAACCACTAAGCAGTTGTATAATGATTTCTCTTCCCTGTCTATTTGACTTAATTAATGCGATATATAATGGAATGACTGTCATGCTATAGTAACAACTTACCCCACTCTTCAACATATTCATTTTCTGAAAGCACTTCATTTCTTTTTCAGGAAAAAAATATGTAATAAAGAATTACAAAATGTTTTATTTAAACAGATTGTAAATGTTTTTAAAAAATAAATTATGTCACATTGTACATACCAAGAACCTGTATTGCAGGAATACAACTCATTCTTTGATGTTGATGTAGGTTCGTCATGTTCTGTCAAATTGACCCACAGCTCCTCTATCACCAATCCTCATATCTTTAAATACCCTTTTGACTTTTTCAGGTTAAAAGAACGATCACAATTAGATTATGCAGGAAGTATTTGTAAATGTATGCTCACTGTCACAGCAATGTTTACAGTTATAGTATCCTGTTTGCTCAGACATTATAGAAGTCCTAGGTTTTTTTGTTTTTTAACTGTTCCAGTTTTGTACAAAAAAAAAAAAAAATCTGCATAAAAATGTTGAATTTCGTTGTACAGGACCCAGCTACAGTAGCAGATTGTGGTTGAGAAAGCCGAGGTGTCTAAGATATAGCGGGTTAAAAGCATAGCCATACTTGAAGATGCTTCTGAGTGTTTCTGAGTGAGTCAACTTTACTTGAATGACTTTCTGGGCTTAACTAGTACACTATATGTGCTCAGCTCAAAGGTTAAGCTAGCAGTTGACACACACTTGGTCTTTTTGCAGTTAGACACTAAAAAGGTATAAAAAAAAAATGTGCAACTTTTTGCCTGTCATTTTATTTTTTAAGGCTTCCCTTGTTCTCCTGAAGTTTGGTATGCTACAAAAAAATGGAATTAAGGATGGGTATTAATACTGTAAGTATTGTAATGTACTGAATGCAGTTTATTTGAAAGCTGTTTATTATATCATTCCTGATATTGCTGAGATGTGGGTGTTTTTTTAATAAAATTTATATTTATTTAAAGCAATTTCATTTGTTACTCCAAGTTAATATTCTTATCCGAATATCGTCCACATGTTGAAGTTTTTAAATGTGTAATTGAGGATGAAACTGGAAAGAGATCATGTCATTTTCACACCTTAATTTTTTATTTACCCAAACATGAAGAAATTGCATACAAACCACATTGCTTGTGGTTGCAAACACACTGATTACAATGTTATCGATAAATAAGAGCATATTCACTTAACTTTCAACCTTATACCAAACTGGACCTAGACATTGGCCACAAAAATATTGCAATGCAACATAATTTATAATTTAATAGAAAGGAGACCAGTCACTTTTACAGTTAGCCTCTAAATTATAATTGGAATTACCAACAATAAAGCTATCTGGTATCCAATATAAGATCAAAAAACAGATCCTGCTTCGGGCTCTTTACTTATTTCAAAAGTAAAGATCTTCACTGGCTTGTATTTTCAACGTACTGAGTGTAGGCATTTTCTTTTTTTCCCCCAACAAATTTGATGGTGTTTTGTACAGCTGAGAATGAGTCCTTACCAAAAATAAACCAGCTGCATACCAAAAGATGCAGCTGCCTCTATAATGTTAAGAAGTTTAGTTGGTTTCCATATTGTCTTTAGGGCTTCAGACAAAATGCCACTTGTCCACTATGCAAGAGAAGATTCAGAGTCACACAGAAATGTTAGTGTTGAAACATAAAACACCTCAAACAAATCAAATTTAGTGCAGGTTTGTCTTTATTACTTACCCTCTGAAGAGACAGGATGGGCACTACCAAATGCAGGTGCCTAGGGTGTCAAATGTTATACATGACAATTATGAAACCTAACCCCAATACAGTTTTATATGCCATTATTGTATTTACTGTCATCATTGTGAAACAAAAGCATATGGAAGTTCTCACCGATTGGACCACATCTCTGGCTTCATCAGAACTGCATTTGAAAGGGCTCTCACTGCAGGAGATATTTTTGCTGAACAAAAAAAAAAAGAGAGAGAAAAAGTCAGTAGTGTTCTTTACACTTACATAGCACATTATATATGTATATCACACACATACACACTGCAGGGGTTTTACCACCACCAACTTACCATTCAATCCCCCCACTATTCGTTTGTTTCTGCACTAGTGCCCTCCAGTGCTCATGAGTGGACTTAATGATCTCAACTGCAAAATCCTGTAAAAAGAAAAAAAGACAAAGAACATCAGAGAAACAGACATAATTTGGATTTCTTAGGGAGCAATCCAATTGAGCACATTCAATTTAACCACTAAAACCACAATGGACTGCAACCCCTAGTACACCAACTGTATTTGGTGTTACAGAGGTCTCAGTACCTTGTCTTTGAATTGTCCATTGAATCCAAATTGGTTCTCAGGCTTTCCATCAGGCACCTTATACTTTCTAAACCACTCAACAGTGGCCTCTAAATGACCCGGTCGGCTCTTTCGGACATCCTCTATGCCTGGGGAAAAACACAAACACATTCAAGAGAATGAGAACAGAGGACCAACTTCCCCTTTATTTGTCTTAGTATTAATTAGTTATGAATCTGTTTCCCATTTACACGTGGCATTGAGGACAAAGAACACATCTATATCTTAATGTTGAATATGTACATCCTTTCATAGATAAACTGGTAATAAATTATAGCGTAATTACAATGGGTCATAAAATGTAGAAATGCCCCTTTAAAACCATATGAGGAGAAAATTGCAGCTGATGTAAAACAACGTTCTGTAACAGGTATTACAATTCTGCATAATGTAAACAGAAATCCATTAAACATGTTTGTTAGACCTTAAAGACACACGCAATGTTCTGAAAAGAAACCCTGAATGTAAATAAGAGCATGTTGACAATAGAAACTCCACAGGGTATGTTCTAGGTGTTAGTCTGAATTGACCGTCTGAGACGCCAACTTTCTCAAGGATTTCTGTCACTTGAATCTGAACTGAGCAGTGTGGGTACATTAATACCTGCATTAATCAAATGCAGTTCAGGAGATCTTATTTGAAAAAGCTCTGCCTTACTTCCACAGGCACCTCCACTGATGCCTACCTAAACCCATTACATTTGTCCTTAAATTCCTTGTTTTGCACAGATAAGATCCTAACTTTCTTTTTTTTTTTTTTTTTTATCATCAAGGACTAAATTTCTCCGGGGTAGAGAATGGATCAGTGAAGGCTAATGACTCTTGATGATATGATCTGGGAAAATCACTCACTATTTAGGTTTTTGGCATCGGAATCCTCAGCATTGATAGCTATGACCTTCCAGTCCATTTCTCCCTCATCGATCATGGCCAAGATGCCAAGCACTTTCACTTGGATCACCTGACCTGGAGAGCACACCTGAAGAGCAAGACCAAGAGAATACAGTCAAATCAATCAACCACACAATGAAGTTATCTTTGAAAAGTGAGCAAAAACATTCTATAATAATGATATTATTTATACATACACCTCTAGGAGTCTTACCTTGGTGCCGATCTCACACACGTCGATGGGATCATTATCACCACAACAATTGGTCTCTTTGTCTGTGTGGTTTGGGTCCTCCCAAGTCTTTTCCAAGGAGCAGTTCAAACACATGTAAGAAATCACCATTTTCTTGCAAACACTTCAACTAACTACCTCACTAAATAGATAAATATGAGTGAACTCCTTGGCATAAATATGTAAAGTCACTGACTTGGAACAACACCAATGCAACACAAGGACGACGGACACAATAGCATTTCACAGAAAAAAATGTTTAATAGGAGGGGAGACTTTTCCTACTGTGCATTTTCCTCACCTGTGGGAGCGCCCCATAATTCCAAATGTAACCTTTATGGGGAAATACGTTGGCAACGTAACGGAGCTTTCCTTTCTTCACATCTTGTTTGATCGGATTCAGCGGTTCCTTTGTTGCAATCTAGAAATCGAAGCAATTGCGAAGGAGTGCGCTATGTAGGTGTGTGTGTGTGTGTGTGTGTGTGTTTGTGTGAGCGTGCGCTTTCACCAGTGTGAAACATTCTTACATTTTAATTTCTTCATTTGTTTTTCTTTATTTTTAATTTCTTTATTTCCACACTCAAAGTTTTAGCTTCTGGCTACTGCTAAGCTAGCCAGCCAGCTAGCTAAATAACAGCAGTCAGTATCTCAGTATAGACAAGCATTTAATTTCTTGGTGAGTTACAGTCATCTATTTAGGGGCTCATCATATAATATTAGCTTCAGCCTACTGCTATGCTAAATCCTTGAAACACTTATAATAAACTCAATGAAAAACTGGATGAAAGTTTGCATACCTGTTCATGCATGAAAAGTGTAATGATCAGATCAGGTATTTAAAAAAAAAAGAAAAAAAAAAGTGAGATACTGCATCTACAGCCTTCTTACCTCCATTTTAGCATTTGACCATCGAGGTACCTCCACAACCATGTTAAAGAGTACCTGAAGGCACAGACGATATCTATATACAGTATCTGCTGGGGTGAATGTTTTCAGGTGGTAAAATGGACATCTGAATTTGATAATACCTCACTCTCATTCCTCTTGGATTTTTTAGCTGGCACATCATTTTCCTGTTGAAAATAAAACAAATTAATTATTTGCTGGCTTGAATATTATATTATAACGTTAGAGATAAACAGAGTCATGAACTTTCTGCAATATTTATCAAACAGAGACTAAAATGTGCTACCAAAGAGTTACCTGTTCAGTCTCCGCTATGAGTGGAATGTCGTGGAATGGTGAAATGTGTTTTCCTTCCTTTGTTTCTGAGGAAAAAAAAAAAAAAAAGACACTGATAAAACATAGAGCCAATGAAATCCAAGAAGACAACAATGATTATGATATTTAGCTTTGTTCAGGTCTGTAATCGTATTTCATGGTTTTCCTCGGCAGACGGCACTTGCGATAGCTCCGACTGACACAGCTATCTCTGTGACAAGTGAACAAATCCCACCCACTACGGAAGGCGATTGAAAAACACCAGGAATGTTTTTGGTCAAACATTCAATTTCATGGGCAGTTCCACAATGTTTCGCATTATCAGTAACAACAATCACAATTTAGGGGTTCATTACACTATAAATAAACTCACTGTTGATTTATTGGACATTATGTGCGCTAATATTAACGCTACCAGAGTGGTTGTTTATATTAAATGCTGAATGAACACACAGTCATAACCAATATGCAGTAACATTACACACGCTGGATACAGAATGTGATGTTTTACTGGGTTAACAATGCTCAGGTATTCTAATACTGCTGCATGTTTACCACTGACAATGAATAATAATGAATGAAATGCCCCCATTAGCTCTTAAGAGGTGATCAAGTTTAACTTCATGCGATATGTGTTTAAAATGCACATCTGCTAATGAGAAAATACCAGTTTGATTGTTTTTTTTTTTCTTTCATGGGGAGTTTTGAGAGTTGCTATTGTGCACGTGACATCCCAACCGGAAGTAAAACCACGTGAGGCAACACAGTGAAGCACCTTCCTTGCTTTCTGCTTTAAAAGGGTGCGATTGACTAAGTGAGCACACTGCTAACAGAGCTGCTAAGCTAACATGGGTCGGGTTTTGACTCTAAACCCGAGTGGTGTGTGTGTGTGTGTGTGTGTTACATGCCAAGAAAGCTCTGCGCGTGTAACTCAAAGGTCAAACGTTTACCTGGACTTGGAGGTCAAACTGTGTTACTGTGAAATTCAGGGGACACACGTTTTGTTTCTGTCATGGTGGCGATGATGGACTTACTAAAATAAATCCTGTAGTCCCGAGTATGGGGGTGTCCTCTCTCCTCCGTTTGGTAGTGCATCGTTTTTCTCAGATAAAACTGATGAGGCACCGCTGCTGCTTGTGTGACGAGTTTGTTCCGGGATGCGAAAAATGAGCCGAAAACCGTCAGCGAGCAGCCGAGCGAAGAGCGCAGAAGCAGCGGTCTCATTATAGACACCTCTTCGCCCCACTGTTCCTGCTTCCCGTTTTCAGCTTCCCCCACATCCACGCGTGTGCAGCCCGCCAGACAGGACGAGGAGCGTCCGGTCAGCGGTTTTCAAAATAAAAGCCCACACAATGGGGAAGGGGAGGGATAAGGCTGGACTATGCTATAAATAAATAAAGATTGATTGATTGACTATTCTCCTTTTATTAAATGATTTGAAATATCTTGTGACAAACGTGCCTAAAACGTGTTTGGTTTTAATGAGTAATAGTCATTTTGCAAAAATGAAGGGGTTTAGTGAAAAAAAAAACATAAACTACATGATAAGTGTGCAACCTGTTTTGATTGTGATCACATGATGGTGCTTCTAGAGTAAAGGTCGACATGCATGGCAATACGCCAGTATTTTATGTGCAAAGCTGACATTTTGTTTGATGGTGGTGCTATAAAAAAAAAATCTATAGGTATCCGAAATGAAGTTGGTTCATTTTTGGATGATCCTGAATGTGAAGTGTAATTTTTGCTGTACGTTAAATGGTACGTTTTTCTCACGTGGGATTGTTAGCCAGATCATGGCAGACACCGAAGCATACATGGAATATGTTTCAACCGACATTTTAATCCATAATTTGAATATTGAGGTAACAAATTTTGGTACTTGGTGTCATTACGCGTTGTAGTTACGGTTGCACTTTTATTTCAATAATAAAATCTTTGCAACCGGAAATGCATTCTTTTTTCCATATCAACTTGACATATGGTCCGTTGCATGCATGTGGTCCATGTGCAGCAGCTTCATTTTGCTGCCACCTAGTCTGTCCCCCCCAAAACACACAACATAAACCACTAGAACATTTTTCAGATATGTCACATTGTTAATTTCTAGGCAAACATAATACCTTTGTCCAAGGAATGAGAACATAGATATCTCTACCCTATGTAAGGAAAATATAATAGTCTTTAATTTCCAAAAGCATGATGGTATTAGTTACTACCTAACTAGAGCAAACCTGACTTTGACAACATTTTACTCCCTTCTCAATGGATAACTAAGAGTGGTGGTAATTATCTCTTTCAGAGCAGGGCCTGCATTTTGTGAAGAGCCCCAAAGGTCACTGTAGTCAATGTCACTGCTTTTGTTTTTATGACATGCATTTATGGCTGAGTGATATGACAAGATTGCATAACCCAATACATGCCATTTTGTGCAGATAACAATACTACACTATAGGCTGGCACATCCCAACACCAGGATGAACCCTTTCACACTCAAACTATCACTCACTCAGAAATTAGACCTTGTAAATGTGTAAGAGGAGTATATGAAAATGATGGTACTTTTAAGACATTCAGGTAATTAGAGACAATGAAATAAACAACATAAGGAAATGACAGAGGAATTTCTATTGTAGCAGAATTTATATCGTCATATCGCACCGCTCTACCTTAAGGATTTTATTGTAGTAATCTCCACAATGCATCATAAGATCAAAGTCCATTTGTATCCATTGTGCCACAAGCAAACACACACCCTATCGACCTTGAAGCGCTTTCAGTGATGTTCAAGTTGGTCTCTGTTCAAGCAAACTACAAACATATCAGCTGCCATAAAAAGCTGATTTATTAAAATCTTAAAGCGCATGCTTGGCTTTGATGCTGTTGCCAAAGAGCTTGGATTCTGCAGGGCACAAAATCCTGTTAAATCTGTGTGTTTCAGCCAACAGATCAATCTCGATGCAGTTGACAAGAAAAAATATTTAATGCCGTAAACCTAAAAGTTGGACAGCGCTATGACTACACATGATGATGAAAACGTCTAATTGATCAGTTTTAGCACCTCTACTGATTTGGAAAATCTGGATGGAGAGCCAAATATGTTCTTCTCCTTTCAGTTTCTTCCCAAAAGCAGAACACTTCACCAATCCTCCTCAAGTGATGGTGCCTCAGTGGCCAGCAGTAAAAGTCTGTGGCTGTGAGACAGTTTCAGGCATGAGAGAGAGAGCTGTCTTTATTTTCCCTTTTCACTCACCTGGCTGTCCCTTGATGCAACATTCCCTGGCTGCTACTGAAACAAATAAGACTCTTTACTGTTTCATCTCACCAAACAAGCTTTGAAAAATAGCACATGTTTCTTTTAGTACTTCATTTTAAAGTGGGAGCTTGTACATTGTAATGGCTATAGACACCAGTGTCTGATTAGTTCTCTTTAAGCCTCGCGTTCATTATGCAGTTCTGTCTGTACGATATTCCAGGAAAGTGAAGTCAATTTACGGCACAAAGGAAGTGCGTCAGTGTTTCACTCTTTACCTTTCTGAAACGAGCCGTGGTGACAGTTACCATATTCGGTTATTATCAAGGAGTTGATAAGCAAACAGACTGAATATTTCCAGCTGTTGATCCGGTGCCCCCCCCAGGTTGTCGACTACTTTAAGAAAATATTTATGTTTAATTGTTGACTGAATCATTTTCTGCAAGTGGTCACAAACGTAACTTTATAATAATGACAGTATTGTGTCTGTTTGACTACTGTATTTCATGTTAAGTGCATTGTGTGGAATCTGAAGCAAACAGGACACAATTATTTGATTAACTGATTAGTTGATCAACGGGGAGCAACAATTTTGAAATTCAGTTAATGATTTAATTCAGTTATCAAGGAAATATGTCAACCAATCTCTGGTTCTCGCCTCTCCAGTCTGAGATCTTTGCTTCTCTGGGAAATTTTGATGGATATTTTCACTATTTTCTCACATTCGTATGACCAAATGATGAATTAAGAAAATAATTGCCCGAATTTGATTCTGTGGGCTGTATAAGTTTAATGACAACATTTCCCTTTTCCAACATTAATTCTTAGGTGTGAATTCATTTGAAGGGTACAAAGTTCAAGCGTAAAGCCACGCCCTGGGCGACATGATGTCATGCAAGCTTTGTTTACTAAGTAGCATGTTGTGTATGTGATTGTTCAGTATTGTTTACTTTACAAAGTCCAGCTGGTTACGTAATACAGCTAACATTGACATCTGTTATTGTTGAACGCAGTTTAACAGAGAAGACAATAAGCAAATAGTTTGATAGTTTAATCTTTTTTCATGAATACACACACGGATGTTGAGGATGATGTGTGAGATACTGAAAATATACAGTCCTGTGTTGATGATCAGGTGGCTTGTGGAGAACCATATGTGTGCATGTGTGTAGTTTAATGGAAGTCAAACAGGTGTGCAATGAGCACACTGCACAGTGTGCTGAAAACACAATGGGAGGCCTCATTACCTGTGGTTCAAGGGAAGGAAATGCATCCATTCATTGTCCTGGCAAGGAACTCAGTATCTGGTTACTATGACTAGATATCATTGTTGCAGCATGTTTGTTGATGAATTACAAGTCTAACCAGATCGGAGATCTACAGGCTGCTTTCAGATTCAAAAAAACGTTTTAAATTTTAGATTTTCAACATTTTAACTCCTCTTGTTTTGAAACCACTAAAAACCACAAACCTGACAGCCATTTGTCAACACATATTAGCATAACTCGTATCGTGTCCTTGAACTCTGCTGAAGCAGTATATGCAGTGCATGTTGATTTTCTTTAATTTGTTTCATTTATTTCAAAGACTTGCTGAATCCACTTACTATATTCAATGTTGGCTTAGACTTGTTGATAGGTTTGCTTTTTCATGCAGTTAAAGAGTACATTGTGCACATGAAATGTTCAGCTTATTTGATTTGGTAAGTCATTTCTAGCCCTCTGTATTGCCAAATGTGATTTACAGCACCCAGGCCATTTACATAAATACTTCCTTGTTATCATTTGGCACATTGTTAGTGTCTCCGTGAAATCTCGTTTAGACTTTTAGTTTTAGTAAGAGAGAAAAGAAGATATCAAATAATATAATAATAATATATATATATGTCTGAGAAAGTATACCCAGCACTTTCTCTCCCTGGATGAATACAAAAGTCTAAAGGGAAGCATTGCAGCATATAGCACAGCAGCAGAGAGGTGGGGCCACATAGCTCTCATGACAGGTAGACACAGGGAGGAGCTAGATTACCTGTGCAGAGCTGGGAGCCAGTGCATAGTGAACATTACACCTGTTGCACTTCCCAGGCTCTCTCTCTCTCTCTCTCTCTGTTTCTCTCTCCCTCTTCCTGTCCCTCTCTCTTCCCCTTCTTTTCTCCTTGACTGGTCTGAGAGAACCAAGGGAGCTGACGGCCTCAACATGAATCCCAACGAGGCCAGCGGGACTGAGAAGGGGAAGGAAAAGGAGAAGGAGAAAGTGATAAAGAGGAGGAACCGGCCTGTGTTCCTGCGTTACCTGGAGAGGAGAAAGACGGACACTATTGTGGGGGATGACACTGCTAAAGGAGATATCAACCTGGGGACGCTGGTGAGGAGGAGTCAGTCTGACAAAACGGAGTACAGCGCCAAACTTAAAGGTATACCAGCTAATGACCTCCCCAGGGGTTAAAACTATGGCAACAATGTATACACACGTGAGCCAACTCTCTGTCTGAAAAGTCTCAACTCAACTGGAAACTTGTTGATAACACACAGGCTAGCAGGACTATTTGTCCACTATAGATGGACTGTAGGAGCAGAATCTATAGCTTTGGGGCAGAAATTCAACAAACACACACACATACACACACACATACACATACACATACACATATAGAGTATCCACTGCTCTACAGCTCTGGATACTGGGCACCTGTTGTGTTACTATGTGTTGAGCAGGAGATATTCCCACAGGGATGAAGCCACATATGCAAACTGCGCTCCTAACTCAGGCACAGAGGAGTGGCTTCAGAAGTGTTCCAGGCCAGAAAGTAAACAAGACCTATACATCAGTGAAATGTGGAGGAGTTACAGATTTTCTTTTTTTCTGTAAAGTGTCTCAAGATATGTCAGAAACAGTATTTTACAGCATTTTAAAACGACAATTTGCAGCATTTGATCCTGAGAGTAAGAAATAGTCGCAAAAAATATACCATTAATCCTGCTGTTTGTTGCCTTGTCAGAACTGCTGACGTTGTCTTCTTGACTGACACAAGCATCTCAACATTTCAGAAAAACTGGCTTCACCTGTCCTTAGAGTGCTGTCAGTGACTGGGAATGCTGCTCTTCAGGCAAAATGACCTACATCACTGTGTCAGCAGGGGGTTGAGACTGGGCAAAAGATTAGCAATTAAGATTAGCAAAAGTATGATGGCTTTTCTTCACCACTTGTTCCTGGGTTCCTTTTCCTGTGAACAATATGCACCACATGCCAAAATGACTAATGGCAGCTTGTTAAACAGCATAACCTACTTCTCACTTGGTGAGAATGGATGTGTGAGATGGATATCACACATCCTTGTAAATCTATACATGTGAAGACACCTCACTGACATAATGCACTCCCCAGCCCCTCGCCCTAACCTTAACAATCCCAACTAAATGACTAACCTTTACCCTCATCGTAACCTTAATCTTAACCTAATTCTAGACTTAACCTTTAAATGTAGTCATAACTTTAAAACAGGCCGTTGAAGTTGTAAAGAGTGGCTAAAATGTCCTCACTCCCCAAATTTATCCTCAGCTTGTTGGTTAAAAACTTTTTCTGGCCATTTTCTGTCCAGTCAGTACAGGTACCCCCCCCCCTCCCGCCCACACACACACACACACACACACACACACTTGGCTTATCAGCAGCGGCTCAGTTTACTCAAAATAGAGACACTTTCTACTCCTTTGTACTTTCTGTTTTCTTGACCAACCTGCATCATGGCAGGCAGGGTTGTTAAAAAACACTTAGATGTTTTGAGTAAACCAATCCCCCACCCTGTTTGACTTTAGCCTCATACCTGACTAGCACTATTACATATTTACAGTGGTATTACCATTGCAAATATTGACAGAACGATGACTTCACTGAAAGAGGAAACATGTGAGTTGCTGCTCGACAGTCAGTTCTCATATGTTCGTCAGACAGGTTTGGTGGAGCCACAGAACCATGGCAACGTGACATCAATATGTCGAATTATTTACAGTAACTCAATGTGATAGGTCTGACAATGATTTACCAGCACAAAAGTCACATTAAGGGACTGTAATAAACCTCATGAATCATGCATGAAGCAGGTTACTTTGTTGTGAGTATATGTCATTTGAGGGCTGAACTCTTTCAGTGAGTGTGTATCACCTTGAGCTGGCATTCAATATTTTGTGGCATATTTTAGACACAGTGAAAGGTAACTATACTTGATAAGCTAAACGTGAAGCTTTACTGAGGAAAAAATGAATACTTTTAGCCGATATTTTAAATATGACATGATCAGGCTTTCTTCAGTTGCTGTGTCCTTTATCCAGATATTCTCAGTGTTAAAACCCCATTGTGCTCTTTGCTGTGTAGGAGAGTCTGTCATGTCAGCTTTCTTGATGGCGTTACATGATACACCGTGCCTTGTATTCAGTTCTTGGGCTGTCTGTTGGATCGCTTTCAATGAGCTGAACAGTGAAAGGCGCTGTATCCACTTTCATGGGAACTCCTGTGCCGGCAACCATACTTCACCAAACATAATGCACTCAGCACAGTCTGAGATCTGCTGCATAGGCTTTCATACATTTTATTTTTTGTAACTTTGTGAATGTGTCAGTGGGGAGGAACCTTTTAAGGCCCAGCTTTGAATGGGACAATTTTCATACAGAATTCTGTGCTTTTTAAAGAATCTTTATGTTATTTTTCCTATGAAGATTTTGTACAATAACAAGACAATATTGGTGCAAAAAGATGATGCTATATGAAAAAAGCTGAAACCAGATTAAAAACAGAATTCACTTATGACCACCAAGACACCTCACCTGACGTATCATTAAGGGGATTTTTCTCACGGGTGGAGGCTTTCAGCGATTCTGGGGTCTCTTTTCAAACACTGAAGGCCCATGTAGACACGTGACACTTCATGATACTATTGAAGTACAAATGTGATAGTTCTTTTACATAACATTTCCGCCCGCAAAACAGCTTCTCTAATGCTCCTATAATGAAAAATCGTATTCCACAATAAACGGTGTGAGAAAGATTTATTCCCAAGCTTCAGTAGGGTCATATACCAGATAACCTTGTCTATTTCTTTAAGTATTATCAGGCATTGACAAGTTAATTAATAACTGCTGAAGGAAGAGGATTATGACTGCACAGTTTGGTTTTGTGGTGTACTGTAGGCTATACTTTACCAAACATGATTTTACTGTGTAACATCCAAAGAAGCCAGTATCAGAGGAAAGCTGTGATTTTTTTTTTTTATCAATTTCACCTATTTTTTAGCCAATCATTCAGAGGAGATGAAAACAAAACTGGGGAGGACAGTATTGCATCTTCACCTGATAGACCGACTGTACTGACGTTTACAATGCTCAGTTTTTGATGAACTGATACACCTCTGGAGGTGTTATTTTATTTCTGAATCTTCGGAAAAGTGTAAGCTGTAACTGTATGCAGTGTTGCACACAGATCAGATCTCATACCTCTGCCGGAGTCAGTCACGTGTGAGCACAATCTGTACAGTGTTTGCATTCATGAGGGAGTCCTGCTCACTGGCCAGAAACACATGACCCATTCTACTCAGCTTCAGCAAAAGGAAACCACTGATTACTGTACCTTTCCCTCATTGCAGCACTGTAGAGGCTTTCACGGCATCTGCTTGCAGCTTATCATTCGTGTTGCCTCCAACAAAAAAAATAAGAGATTTCTTTTAGAAATGAAAAGATGAGTAAATATAAGAAAAAAGAAGAATATCCCTATACCTGCCCTACTTTCTCTCTTCTTTCTCCTCAGTTTCTTGCCTGCTTTGCCTATTGTAATCAAATGCCAAGTAAGAATTCAAAGAGTATAACTAGAACAATCATTATTAATATGTATAGTATTGAATGGGCCTTGGGTAATATGTTACACTAAATATGTTTTGGTAATATTTTACACACTTAAACTGAGCTGAACTTCTTTTAGACAAATCTTATGCATATTTACCTCTGTGTTTGGGTGTTTATGTATGCATATGTGTGTATACGTGTGTGAAATGAGCAAGCTGCGATGGGCGTTGTAAATCTGTTTGTAAATGCATGCATGACTGTGTGTATATATATTCCTATGCACACCTATGTGAATCTGCGTGTGTGTGTCATTGCATATGTAGTTGTGTGTTTATCATCGTGTGCCACTCCCCCCCCCCTTTCACCCCCAGTCTGAGCAGATGGAATGCCTGAGCACGCTGTAGCATTACATCAGCGCCACGATTAGGACCGTAACCTGACACGGGCATTGCAGTCGTCGGAGAAGGAAGTGGTGTGTGGCGTCAATTAGGCAGCAAGGAAGCATCCCTCTTCCCTGAGCACACACTCCTGCCTGCCATGCAAAGCACAGAGCAGCCACAGACTGATTAGGCAACGGAGCAATAAAAAAAGGAGAAGTGAGCCTGACTGGCATGTTAAGTGAGGCCTTTTGGCGCTCGAGTCAAAATAATTAGATCACCGTGAAATATGGTGATCTAAATGGCTGCTGGGGCATCAAGTGGATATGTTTGAAGAGATGTAGGTTTTTCCAAGCATGCACAGCCCACGGGGGCCAGGGTGTTTACCAACAGTTTAGAAAAAGCAAATGTGCCACAGACAGCTTAATCTGCTGGCAAAAACATCTTCTTTTTTTTAACTGCAAATTTACTGCAAAATGTAGGTGCACTCACAATATAATCAGTTTTCTATATCCTTGTACGACATTTGGGACTCATTAGACCAGATGCTGTGATTGCTGCAGAACACCCAAAAAAGGGACAAAACTCATGTTTATTTTATAATTTCATGATGTCCTCTTTTTTCAGAGAAAATGACACCACATGACCTGTCCACACCCTCGTCTCCAGCACTGGACCCAGAGGAAGTCCGTTTGAGGAAGATGAACCGCAGGGCAAAGGTCATTCAGGAGCTTGTGCAGACTGAGAAGGACTATCTCACAGACCTGGAGCTGTGCATCAGAGAGGTGGTCCAGCCTCTACGAAATTTACAGGTAGATGCTTTTCAGACTCGCCAGTGAAGTCTCTTGCAGGTTAAATGTGCCGTCAATCCCACCAACATCTACATATATAACAGCAACAAAAGAGGAATCATTATTTTCACATAGTAACATTATCGTAAATTAAAATTTCATTCAAGACTCAAGTAGCTGTCTGACCTGAACTTATTCATTAACATTAACCTCAAACATAACAGTAACCCGAAATCATGATTACTTTGGGGAATCTTTACAACTAATAATCAGCATTGTAATATTCAAAGAAAGGATGGCCAACAGATGATTAAAGATTCTGGTCAATCAATATCTTGACAGAAAATGAGCTATAAGCCGATTTTGACTATTTCATTTGCATTCAAGATGTCAAACACATAATTTTATAGTCTAGTTTTCTTCTTCTCTGTGAGGTTGTGGATGTAGACAGGTTGTTCACCAACATGGAGACGCTGTGTGAGGTATCTGCAGCGCTGCTTCACAGACTGCATGAGGCGATGGCTGACCCCGATCCAGAGGCAGCTGTCATAGGTAATGCCATTTTTGACTCCTGTCAAAATATCTTTTTTTTGCTGCTCTGGTTTACATCAGAAGAAACATCTCATCTCTCATTTCTATTTGAAGGCGATGTATTCATCCAGGCAAAGGCAGCTTTAGAAGATGTATATAAGATTTACTGTTACCATCACGATGATGCCAACACATCGCTCAAATCCTATGAGAAAGAAGAAGAAATAAAGCAACATTTCACCACGTGTATATTAGCTCTGAAGTAAGTCAGTTACACCTCAAGTCACTTATTATTATATGTATTACATATTGTTTCAAATTAGTTCTAATTTATAGCTTCCCTGATAGTCTAAACATTTAGTTTGTATAATCTCTGGTGACTGTTTCTTTTTCTTTGTATTAACAGGAAAATCTATGACGAAGAGTAAGTACCCTTCAATGGCATTGAAAATATATGACCTCCATATTAGCTATTTTGTAAAATATAGCTCTCAATTATTGTGTCAAATTAACTGTTTTGGTTTGCTCTGTGCATCATAACCATTCATGTTAATCATTGTTTTCTATGTAACGTACTTATTTGCACAGAGGGAAACCCAACTTGCTGGACATGGGTTCACTGCTCATCAAACCAGTCCAGAGGATCATGAAGTACCCGCTGCTGCTTGGGGAGCTGTGGCAGGCCACACCTGAAGACCACCCTGACTATCGGCCCCTGCAGGAGGCATTCACTGCTGCCAAGATCATCAATGTGAACATCAATGAGTTCAAGAGACGCAAGGATATAGGTGAGATTTGATTTTACTGCCAGGTTCACTGTTTCGTACCTGTCTATGCCACTTCTATCTAAATGTAATTCTTTCTTTCATTTTGGTCCCATTTTCCTGTTCATTCTCAGTTATGAAATATAAGAGGTTGGAGGATGAAGGCACATTAAGGGGCAAACTACACAAGTTCAACATCCACTCTATTCGGAAGAAAGGAGACAGGTTTGCTGGATATCTCAAAATCCTCACTGGAGTTGAACCACAGGTAAAAACTGGCAGCAAAAAGAAAAAGAAACAGTTCAGTCAACAATCATTGTGACTGTGATAAAAAATTAATAAAAAGATACATTGGTTAAATGTTACGAGTCTTGAGGACTTGACAGTTTAAAAATGTTAAACAAAATTTTGACATTTAGAGTAAAGGCAAAGGCATCATTCACATTTAGCTCTTATGTAGACAACATATTTATATCCCTCCTTCTGTAGGTGAGAGACGAAGTATTTGATAGAGAAGAGAAACTGTTCAGGAGTCTGGAGAAGGCCGTAAGGCTGCTGGTCAAGAATGTTCAATGTTACCTGCAGTACACTCAGGTAGGCACATGTTAACGCGTCCCTCTACAAAATATGTGTGTTTTAAGGGGTCTAACATGTTCTGTTAACCTTCTGAGACTTTTTTTCTTTCTTGATGTCTGTTCTGCAGGAGATGGTGTCTGTAGCTGTTCAGAATGTTGAGGACATGGAGAACATCATCAAGGAGCCAAACAAAAATGGCACAAACGGCTCATCGCACACTAATGGAAATGACCCATATAAGCACTTTGTAAGTATGGCTTTTTTCTTCACAACAAAAAATGTTACTATTTTTATTCAGGACATAATTATGTTTACTGTCAGCTTTTCCTTTCCCACCTCCCCTCCCTGAATCTTCTACATTTCTATCTGTCCTGGCTTTGCTGTCCTGTTCCCATATGACCTCTCATTCACCCTCCCACTATCCAACTATCATCTTTGCCCATAGCTACCTGCCTATTGTCTATTATATTAGTCCTCTTCTTTTATGCTCCTAACCTTCCTGATAGATCTTTCAGCAACTCTCCCACCTTCCATTTCCCACCCTCTTCTCTCTGTGGATTGCACTGTTGCCAATTCTGCAATAACTACACCTTTGAATAAGATTCTTTGTGTAGCAGCTCTTCACTGCAGCAGCGCCTCAAACCACAGTCTGTGATGAGATTCACAAAATAAGTGTAGACACAAAGGCACGTGTACTCTGAGAGGAAAAAGGAACAGACTTATTTTGCCTGAAAATGGTTCCATTGTGTCTGCTATAATCAAAACATGACAGATGTAACTGATAGATGCTTTCGGGAAGCAGAGTATTTTCACTGAAGACAGAGTTCTTTACGTATAGTACTACCTATTACATGCACCACACAATGATAAATGAGATGTTATGTCTGCCCGAGTCTTACAGTAAGCTGAACAACATCACTACCTTTTGTTTGTGTGCATGCAAACTGACCTGTAGCAGCTCTGTTGTTATGCAGTGAAGTTTAATGTTAAGGCGCACTTTACCGTTTTCCCTCAGAGAAAATTGCTGCAAATTAGAGACACTGCTGCATACTAAAAACAAGACATTCAATAGATCATACATCATTTTGAAAAGCTATGTAAAAAGACACAGATGTATGCTAGAAGTACCTGTTTATGTGTACACAATTCCTAAAGAAAAGAAAAACCTAATGAAAATGAGAAGACTAACACTGGATATCTCATTAACTTCTTGCTTTAGAAAGAAGGCATAGAGCGCTTGGTCCTCGCCCCACTCTCCTCCCTGCAAGGCATGTTCACAGCCCCACAGAAGCTCATCCAGAAGCGTTATGACAAATTGCTGGATTACTGCAGCCGCCTGGAGCGCTCTTCCTCTTTTTCATCCTCATCCTCGTCATCCACCACACCATCCTCCTCTTCACTGGTGTCAGAAGACCCGTCTGGTCCCGCCAGGAGGGACTATGAAGCTCTCAATGCCTTGCTAGTGGAGGAGTTGCAGAGGTTCAACATGGCGGCCTATACAATCCTGACCAACAGTGTGGTGTATCTGGTGGCCCTGCTCAGAGGGCTGATGGATAGCATACTACTACGTGCCCCACCCAAACAGCAGCTACCAGTGAGTATCCCACACATAAATTACATTATTAGAAAGAATTTATTTTTTGTCTAGTTAATATTCAAACTATAGTGTGTTATATTTACATTTTCAGGCTCCACTATCAAACATTGCTGAAGTGCAGAACAGCATCATGGATGAGCTGAACAATCTGACTTTTGTCAAGGATAACGCACAGAAGTTAATGGAGCGAAAAGTCAGCTTTGAGAGACAACGAGACAAGAAAATAGCGGTAAGAAAGTGGAAGTTATTTAGATATTTTGAATATTCACAGCTGGAGACAAAAAAATATACATTATAGCCTGCAATCTGTACTATGTTGGTTCTCATGAATCCATGTTAAAACTGAAGTCCAACATATTCCTGCGAGTCTTTCAAAATGTTTTGAACCAATTCCAAGCCACAAATGAGCTGCTGCAAGTCTTATCAAAGGCAGACACAGAGACCTGCTTCAGGCTGTGATTAACTGGGGCACTTGGCAACTCGAAGCCCCACAAGGTATCATTCCCATGAGACTTAATCTATACGTATGTACAAGTGTACACATATGCATGTACACCTTTATATATATGAGAGTGTGATTGGACGTGTGAGTTGATCTATTTGAAACTCCCCAGGACCTTATTACCTTTCACCCTCCTTAGAATATCCTCCATGCCTAACTTGCCTACATGCGCCCACACACCAGGCCCACTTCAAATAATTACACAAACACACTTTTGTGCCGTGCTGTCCTTCAGATGCCGGAGGCGCAACATCAAACAGAGGAACAGCGCGCCTGGCTGCTGGCAGAACACCCAGTGAGCCGCCTGTACCAGCTGAAGAGGAAGTGTAATGGCTGCCAGGAGCAGGACCTCAGCCTGCTGGAGGGAGAGCTGGTAGCCCTGCTGGAGGACACCGACCCATTAGGCAGCAGCAGCCGCTGGCTGGTTCACACTGGAGGCAAGTGTGTGTATGTGTGTGCATGCGTAAGGACAAAGACCCTCGGGGGCAGAGGTAGCTCTTGCCGCATTCTGTTAGTAAGACACACAGTGTAAATGAAGTTATCATACTAGATCATCTGCAGGTATGGTCGGTATAGGTCTCCTTTAAAACACATTCCTCTGTGAAATCACCTGCATCTATTACATGACTGAGGTTGTGTAGTCACACCAAACTTTACTTTCTGACACTGACAAGTCAGCACACAAGAATCAGTCCCCGGAGCTCCTGTGATGTCATGGTTGCTGGTACTTCTTCGCCTGCCTCTGGAGATGGTTGCCTCACAACAGGGCCAACTCCATAGCTTGTCTCCATCTCCCCTCTACGTCTCGCTGAGGCACCTGAGCTCTCAATGTCTTGTTTGGAGCAAAACCGCTGCGCGTTGTAAGCAGTGTTACTTAGAGTACAAAGCCTCTCCCTCTGGGTATTCAGAAACAAGGACGGAGAGATGCTGCTTGCGTGTCTCTCTCTGTACTCTGCAATAACAAGTTCTGTTTTTATGAGCTCTAGAAAAAAAAGAGAGGGTGCATGTTTCTTGGTATGAAGTACATTCTTCACAGACGTGTCTTTTCCTCTGGGATTACAAGCATTCCCAGAGAGTTGTTGTTCATTCCTCTGTTGATATCAACACCATGAATATGCTTGTCTCATATTTACACAATTTCAATTCACTCACATGCATTTAAAATTGTGTAAGCAAATGCTCGAGCTGATAATTAGACTTTTAAACACACATTTCTCCTGCAGAAATGATACCTATTTATCTTTATGAAGCAGCTTTTTAATTGACAAAGGAAAATGTCTCATAGAGAACAGCTTGTTCTGTAACAATTTGCTGTTAAAAGGGCGAGAATATCTGCATGGCTAGATGACACTTGAGGAAAGTGAGGATTTTTTTTTTTCCTCCTCTCAACACTTAAAAATGACTCAGAGGTCAGGCATCGTGACAGAATGTCCGTTTGCATCACTGTTAGGTACACAGGGCTACGTCTACTCCACATTCTTGAAGCCGTACAACCCACTGAGGGACTCCCAGCGGGCAGGCCAGATGGCCAAAGAGCAGCAACAGCAGCAGCCGTCTGCCATGGTGGATGAGGACTTTGACGATCTCAGCCTGTTTGTGTCAGGCAGTGGCAGCAGCAGCTTGCGCAGCTTCAACCTCAACACCACCGACAGCAGCTCCACCCTCTCTGGACTACAGGGGGAGCCAGAGAGCCCCGAAGACCTGGAGGACACGCTGGACAGTGAGGCTCAGCAGGTGTGTGTGAATGTGTATGTGTTTTTCCAGAGCTGGTCTTGCACCATATGGGTGTCATTTTAAGATACTGCAGTGCTTAGGACTATGGAGACAGGTTTGTTTTTTTGATCTCCTTTCTTTTGCTCAGTTTGGTTTCCAACTTTAGAGCAGGCAAGGTCAAGATTAATGTCATTTGAAAGCTTTGCAAAATCAACAGTTGCAGAAAGAGTATATACCACCATATGTAAGTGGATAAGTGTGTGTGTGTGTGTTTAGACACATACAAGTAATTTGAAATGACCCAAGCAGATATTTACCAAAAAAACACACAACCACACACCACATAAACCCCATAATTCCAATAAAACAGCTCAGAACAGCCTTAACTTTAACTGGGTGTCCAAGCCACCGTGCGTCTCCTCCACAGATGACAGTCCACCCGTAAAATATGAGGGCTGTTAATACAGAGGGCCAGTAAAACTGAGGTGTGCAGTTATATAGACTGGATGAGCAGAAGTTCTGTCAGGGCTGTGGCAGCACACTTGATAGCTTAACAGTGTCTCTGTCTGGCTTGCATTGAAATGAAATAGGGTGAGTTACATTACATGATAACGTCGCTGTCACTCTGGCTTCAGCACTCTGGGGCTTTGTCTTACTTGTTTTTATATCTACCTAATATGCAGTCATCATTTTATGACACAGTTATTGGTCTTAAAAGATAAAATGTTGACATGGGTCAATAGATTGTAGCCAATGAAAATTAAGACCAGTGGTAACGCTCCGTCCTCACGGAAAGCTAAATTACAGTGCCACCTTCTGGACTTACAGGAGGAAACACTTAAATGTCATTTCATTGTCACTGCAAATTAAGATTTGCTTTGAAAAATGATCAGCTACATTGAAGCGTGTCTGATTTGTGTTTCTTTCCGCAGTTTTATGCCGTGTACGCATTTCAAGCTCGCTGTGACCAGGAGCTGACCTTGCAGGAATACCAGCATGTGCGCATCCTCCAGTTCTCTGACGTGGGAGGCAACAAGAGCTGGTGGTTAGCTGAGGCTAACGGACAGAGGGGATATGTCCCTGCTAATTACCTTGGCAGGATGTCTTATGCATGAGACCCAAAACCAACCTGTGGCATTTTAAAGAACCCTGCTTACTTTAATACATAGTTGAACAAGTCCTGACTGTAAAACACATCACAATTCCGCTTTAAGAAAGTCTAAATTGCACTAGGTATCACTAGATATTATCAGATGTGTAACAGCAAGAATGTTGAATATGTTAAATCTCTAAAATGATTGTGATGTGTGAGATATGAGAGCTCACCAATGGGACCAATAATCTGTGATGAATATAAATAATGGTAGGAAAATATAGGGCACTGTGCTGAGCACTTTTTGCATTTCAGTGTTGTAGAGTTTATATTTATAATGAAGTGATTTATTAATGAAGGTAATTTTATATGTGAAATGATTTACAGATGAAGTAAATGTTAATGATTAACACATGAGGTAAGTGTTAATGATTAACACATGAAGTATGTGTTTTGTGTGAATGTGAAATGAAGAAAAAAAATATGTATGTTATCTTTTATATTTTAACAATTATGTCCTCAATAAACAACATCCACTCTGTATTTGTCCTGCAGAATAAAATGACTTACCTCTAAGGACATGACACGCTACAAAGTCACTGTTACTGCCAGTTTATAAGAGGAGATTTAATGATGTTTGTTGACGCAAAGTGATGGTCACTTTTTCAATGGTTTGATTTGTTAGGACAGAACGAGGCACGCAGAGTCCAGCAGCATTGACACAAAGTAAGATTCAAGTATTTGACTGGATGGTGTTACTCATGTACAGATGCTCTTGTAATACAAATATAATGCTCTGGCACTAATTCCACATGGGTTATTTTCTACTCCCTCACACCTCCGCTCCCTCTTTGTTTCCCTCTACCCCTACTCATTTCTTCAGTTTCTTCTGCGCCGCTTTCTTCTTCACCAGTTGTAGCCGTTTCATGGCAATAAGCTGGGACTCTTGGGATGTTGGTGCTTTGTCCCCTTGTGCAGCCTTCGACCCATTCCCATTGTTCCCATTACCTCCTCCGTTATTACCTCCGTTTCCTCCTGCACTTGCCTGGGCGCCGCTCGGGGAGCCTGCCCCTGATGAGGCCGAGCCTTTCCCTTGGCTTTCACCGCTCGCCGAGCGGTTCAGAGGCTGCTTACCCAGAGTCAGGGGTGGAGGAGGTTTCAGAGGCGCCTGGCTGGAGCCGTTTCCGTTGCCGCTCCCAGGTAACTTTGCACCTCCAAGTCCTGACTTGACTCCTGCTAGCCCAGACAGCCCGACAGGTTTCTGGCCAGAGGGGGTTGTCAAGGTCTTGTGGCTCCCACTTGGGCCTGAGGAACCTAGTTTGGAGCTGGCGGGAAGAGATGGACTAGTCTTGGCGCCGAATGCAGCCCAGCCGGTAAGACCACTGACCGACTGGGTGGAGCTGTTGCTGGTGGGATTAGCTGATGTTGTGGAGGCCTGAAATGATAAACAGTTAGGAAATTATAATAGTGAATGCAATTTCAACAGATCCTAACATTTCATTGTCATGTTATAATAATACATTTTAAAAGCTTGAAACTGAGACCTTAAGAGGACACCAATTTCAAATTAATTGGATGGTTTCGGTCTATTGATGTATTTGACATTTCAAAAATAAGGTAAGGTTTTATTATTAACTTATAGAACTAAACTAATAATGACTAATAACTAAAGTTCAATTACAACTTTAAGGCAAGAGCGATAATCCAACTTTAGAAGCATGTCATATCTGTAATAATTTAGCCTCCGTATGTCCTTCTTCTCTGCTACTTTATATATTACCAAGAAAAATGTTCTATGACCACCATAAAAGGGGCCTGAACTTTTTACATTCAATCAAAATGTGTCTGTATAAACAATGAATGATGGATTTTTAAAAAGCCATCCCCAATGGACAACACACTGTGAGAGTGAAGCAAAATTGGAACCATTACCTATAAACATGTACTACTAGTGGCGACCCAAAAATACTCATTAGAGCACCAAAATGTGCATCAATCCACTGAAAATAATTGCCAAGAAATGTACTATTTAATCCGATTTGAGTAATCTCAATAGTGCCTTGCTGCTTTATGAAATTACTAAACTCTTTTATAAAAATGTCATTACAGATTTGTGAGTTTTAACAGTGCCAAAGACAAGGTGAGGAAGTCAGAAAATAGAGATGTTTTGGTCCTTCCATGGGATTTGTTGCCAGTGATATAACACCAGTCGTATCCTTCAGATTACTGTGTAATAGAGCATATTAATATTTATCATAATATGTCAATCAGCGGAGTTACTACCTGTAAGCTGCACAAGGCCTTAGCTTGCTTACTTGAGCAAACTGAAAAACACTCCTGCTCTGAATCGAATTTACATAATCAAATCACTGACAAGGCTGTCAAAATAACTTCACAGTGAAGTCCAATAAGTAAAAGTACTTTATAACCACTCCCTCTGGAAGAAATGACGCCGCACTGAAACACTTTCTACTGTAAGCAGCAGAAGTCAGTGGTCTGATCTGTAAAAAATAAATGTATACCTTTTGCCCATTTCCCTCTGCAGCGATTTATGTAGACTGCCTTTTAGAGCAGTTCTGCACATTTAGATTTATTGCTCTTCTCTCCTTTGCTACCAATAGGAACTTACTAAAAGGAAGCACATACTGTTGTGGGTGGAAAATGTTGTAATACTAATCAGCTATATGGGAAATCCTCTCCCACTATAAAAGATAACTGGCATACAGACGTAATTAGTTAACACATACCTTCACTTCTGTTCTTTTGAACGCTTGGAAGGTGCTGGCTGTGTCAGGCTTGGCTTTAAGTTCTGTCTTTTTAACCAGCGTGTCTTTTACAACGGGCGCCGATGATGCAGATGCAGGGGATGGCTTCTGTGGAGGCTTCTGGGCCTAGTGGACAAACACATATAGATCATTTTAGACAGAGACAATACCAATACAGAAACTCTTAACGCAACTACGCACTAATTTGTCATATAATCAAAGATGATGCACTTAAAAAAAAAAGGCATACACACTGGCATGTCATTTATTTTCCTCACCATACGCTTCATTTGTCTGGTGCAGCGGGCACAATACCACACAAGCCGTGGATCATTTACTTCTTTGTCTGTCACTTGGGGCTTGTGACAGTCCTGGTGGTACAGATTATGACACTCCTGGCATTCAACCAACTGGTTTCCCATGGTCACTGTCATTTGTCTAAAGCAATTAAGAACACAAAAGAAAAGAAATGCATGTATAAACACAGGTTTACTTCTCTGTGCTCACAGATTAATTAATACAATTAGACTGGAATGCGTACTGACATCCTGAAGCTCATGAGAAAAAAAATACATTAGCTAATAATTAAGATGTACCTGCAAACCACACATGCCAGGCCCATTTCCATGGCGAAGTCATCAGCATTAGTCTCGTCATAGTCGTTTATGTTTGGCAGAAGATCTTTGCTTGTCTGAACGGTAATCGGAGAGGAGCGATTCTCCTGTTTCTCCAAACGAGGCTTTTTTGGAGGATCCACCTCACCCAAGTCCACCCTGACCTGTTTGTCAGAAAAACAGAAAGAGGCATGTTTGAACAATGCATGTTGACTTTCTAATCTTTTTTGCCTGATTGTGCAACTCAATACAGTAGTGTAGGTTTTAAAAGAAACTTTTAAAACACTTTTGAAACACTTAGCAAAAGTCAAGGTAGCCTCAAGGACTCTGATATATTCTATGTGGTTTTAAATTAGAGGGTCAATTTTCTCCAATTGGATGATACTGAATTGGCACAATGTTGTGTGAACAACATGGTCAGAGTTTATTTACTAGATCTACTCTGATGAAACAGATACAAAATGTATCCCCTACCTTCTCAGGGGGTCTCTTCTCCACGTCTTTCTTGCTCTTTTCCGAGCTGGATTTGCTACTGCCGCTGCTGCTACTGGAGGATGATGAACTTGAAGAGGACTTGGAGTCCTGTTTACTTAAGCTCAGTTTTGACACAGACCCCTTTGACACCTCAATATCCTGAGGATACACAATGATAACACAGAACGGTAAATGTTTAGCTGGATGAATCACATACCAATGAAAGAAAAAAAAAGGAAGTGAGCAATAACAAGGTACAGCATGAATAAAGACTCACACTCCTTACTTTCTGTAACGAACGGTAAGATGAGTCACTTCCTCTTGAAAGGGACTCGTCTAGTAAAGCTTTGAGTTTCTCAGCTGAGTCTTTACTCTTGGAGTGCAGGTAGCTCAGTCCCTTTAAGAAGATGGGATCCAAATCCAGACTGACAGGTCCAGCCATGGCTTAAACTGGAACACACAAAATAATGTCATCTTTTTAGGGCTTCAGCTCACAGCTTTATCAAATAACACAGTTTCAGCCAAATTAGGTTACACAAAGTACTGATGCTTGAAATCTGTGGACATGTAAACATTACAGAGCAAACTAGGACTGACAGCTTTGGGACTGAATACCAAAAGGGTACAGTAACACACTGTTCTTACCAAGAACTAAATGTCTTTAAGGGCCTTTATCTCTGCAGATCTTTGCTACAGTCAACACAACACCATACCACAGCATAAAGAAAAGCTTTATTGCATCTGCAGCCTTAGTTACTTAATGTACAGCCTTCAGGTTCATTCTCATATTCAGCTATATTAGATCGGGCTGTCAACATTAAACATATAAAACCGACTTCCCGCCACATGAAATATTTAGGAAGATTCAAATATTTATTGATAAATGTCTCTGTTTTTCTTCAGTGTGGATCAGACCCGCCCAGTCGGAGATTCTCCTACATGACAGCTTTTATATTTGAGACATTTGAACTGATTAGCAGAATCAATGATGATGATTATTAGTTCCGATGAGCAAACGCAAACTGGAGACAGAGGAAAATAAGCTAAAGAAACCCCTTAAGAGAGTGACTGAAACAATAGGCCGACAAGGACAAGTGTTCACTCCGATGCCTAATTTAAACCGATATACTTAGCGCTGTATTTTTACATCAACATGCTCTGGGATTTTATATTCATTTCGTTGGTGGGATTATCGGAACTAACCTTCACCTCTGGGTTTAGTCCCAAATTTCCTGATTCCGTCTGTTGGGGCTGATACAAAGAAACATAGACGCTTCCTTTGAGGGATTTGTGTTTCTCTGTAACTGTTGTCGTTGTTAGTTCGGACCAGAAACACTGTAATAGCGGCACCGTGGCTGAAGTTATCTTCCCCCTCAAATGACGATGATAAAATCCAGGTCACAGATTATAATTTTCAGCAGGATTACGTTACCTCACACTCTCCTTCTGGCAAAAACCTGCTTCTCAACCCTTTCTATTTTTCGTTTTGGTGAGCAATTAACGGTTGAACACTTCCTACAAAGCCAGCAGACAGCCGGGACGGACGCCTTCCTTTAGTCTTACAGCCTGTGCAACCGTCAAACATGCCCGGAATGCACAAGCGCGGAACCTTGTGTGGAAGTTATTTATTTCTTAATCTTTCAAGAACATCAAATAACTATACGCTCTTCATTTAATTAATATTCGGTTGTAAGTATTGTGTATAATTCTTTTGTGTTCTAAATTGATGTAGTCTTCTAATAAAAAATTACATTACTATTGGTTGGTACGTTTCGCCAGCTGAGGGCGCTGTGGAGCTATGATAGCTTTAGAAGAAGGGGAAGAAGAAGCAGCAGCACCGTGACAGGAAGCGTGTACCATAACAACGTGGTTTTATTCAATTTGCCGGTGAAAACATCCGCAACACTAAAGCTGCTGTAAGTACAGTTGTCTCTCAAGGCCATTTTATGCGCCGCATCCAGAATTGCACATTAGCTAACACCTTCTCGCTGCCATACATAAAAAGACGCCCGAACACATATTTCCAAAGCTAATGACTTTTTAACCTCCCTCTGTTTTTTACTTCACAGTAGGATTTACCATGAAGCAGATGGAGGCGAAGCAACAGAAGCCCTCCCTCTATCTAGAGGTTGTCTCTCAAAATGAGGAGCCGCGTCTCCCGCTGCACACCTCCATCTCCCTGTTCCTCCTCTCCTACTGCGAGTGTAAATCTTTCAAAGTTTTTCTAGTCTTCAGCAAACCCTCCAGCTCCCAGTCCCTGAGGTGCCAGCTGCCAGAGTCTCTGGATGTGTCTGACATTCAGCTGGAGGATCTTCCCCCCTTGGTGAGAGGATGCCGTCTGCCTGCAGCTGTGGATGAGACCGGGAGGCTGTGCAGGGCAGGGCTGGCTGTGGTCCTGAGACACATCATCAGCAAGACCTTAGAGGCTGACCCTTCAAAGAAGCATGTGATGGCCCTGCTGGGATTCAAGAAGACCTGTCTGAAGGCCTGCGCTGAGGTTAGTGGCGAGCAGGGGCATGCATGACCAGTGACCACAGACAAGAGCTGAGTGCTTGATTGATCGAGCATCATTTATCGTGGGGGATTCTGGCACAGCTTCACCCACTTGCGGATGCATGGAGAAGGCAGCTTTAAAGGGTCGAAACCACAGCAACACTTATACTATTAAAAGGTTTATTATAGGATACTATCCACACGATTCAATGAACGTAGCGGCACGATGCTGTTATGTCAGTGTCAGTCAAACACTTAATCTTATGGGTTCCATGATTTCCCAGAGAGGAACTGATTCACGACTGTAAAAATGATCTTCTGTTTCTCCAAAGGAATGTAATTTTGTCTCCTGTCTTAGGGAAAATTGAGACAGTGTTCATTTCATACACAAATGCTAGTATTCTTTTAGTCAATGCACAAAAGGTCAGCTGAACATGCATGTCAAATTTGTCTAAAGGCAAGCATACATTTCAACCTATGTGGAGAATAACATTTTTAATCAATTAAAATGAATCAATATTTAGTTGTAAATCTATAACTGGTTATTAGCTCAGTGCATTTAACAAAAATCAGATAATTGTCACACGACTTTCTCTCAGTTTTTCCTAAAATTGGGAACCAGATGACATAGTTCTTCACCAGAAACTTCTGAGGAAATTATCAGGAAAACACGGACCTTTTAAAATGAGTAGTTACCATTGTTCAGTGGGATTAAAGTCATCTTTGGCTTCTCATTTCTGTACCAATTCCCTGACTGATAAAATTTCAAGCCCTCAATGGAAAAACTGCTCTTCTCTCACATGGCCTAGCAAGGTTTTCAGTCCAAATAAAAAGTATTTTACTATAAGGACCAAACAACATGGCCAAGGTTGTTTGAGTTACAGCATATTGATTAAGTTTTGGTCACAATGTCAGCAGCATTGTGCTTGGACATCAATATAACATATCACAATAATAACCTCAAAACCTCAAAAAAATCTTTTCTTATCTTGCTCTCAGGTGAGTAAGTGGACCAGACTGTGTGAAATTGGCATCCCCTCCGCTGTTGAAGAACACCTCAAAAATCCCACAAATCAATATCAGCAGCTGCCTCCCTCCATCCTCACCCTAGAGCGAAGGCTAGCGGAGCCTGTCAAAGTCCACAATGATGACAAAATCCGGCGACAGAAACTCCAAGAGCAGAGACGGAATGAGAAGAACGAGCCCCCTGAAGGCCAGGGGAACCCAGACTCTGAGTCCGAGCCTGGACGGTCACCTCAGGTCTGTGACGGACTTGAGCTCAGGGCGGCTCTGGCCAGGCTGTCTGTGGATTCAGTTCCAGCTCCGACCACCAGAGAGAACTCTGAGATCAGGAAAGTGAAAACGACAGACCTGCCTCCGCTCGAGCATCTGTTTGCTGAAGGACTGTACTTCACTCTGACTGATGTGGTGCTGCTACCATGCATCTTTCAGTACTTGGTAAGGGCCTTGGAGTTTATGATTTATGTTTGAGTGTTGTCGGTAATGAACCCTTGTGGCAAAGGACCTTGCCCTTACTGCTGCCTTAAGTCATTTTCTAATTTGGATCCATGAATGGGCATTAAATGCTAATTTAATTTTAACATCAATAGATATATTTCCTGTATAAACCTTATACTTTAAATGCATTGGCACCCTGTGTGATTTACTTTAAATTTACTGTGAATAAAAGTCCCATTATTGTGCTGTGAGCAATCAAGCGAACCATTGCCAGGTTTTGTCTGTCAACATAAACAGTAGCACACATGACTTAAGTCTGATGTCACCTCACAGAGATGGTGCCGTTTAGGCTACAGAACACGCCTTATGTGTATTTACAGGCTTTTAAATATCGCTATTATGATGACTTGTCAAATTATGCATTACTTATGGTTTTGACACTCTGGTCAGGGTGAGGAAGCAGTACACCCAGCTCCTTTCAGATCCATTCAGGCAGAAACTCGAGTTAAGGAGACCGGCTGCATCAGACTTGGCACAGGTTTTGCTCTCAAAGGTGGTCCAGAGCCACCTGGCAAAGAGTGATAACAGTGTATGGGAGGGTTTGTATTCAAATGCAGCAGGTTGAAGTGCATTTCAATGACTTTTCTTTGGGAACGGTTTTCTCTCCGCAGCAGATCAAGAATTGGCGGGTTGTTATGTTGACCTTAAAAATCTGAACTTCAAAAAAAGAAAAAAAAAATCTGAAATACATGAAAAGCTCGTCAACGTTTCCTGAATATTCATCGTGTTAAATGATTGCATATTCTATGGAATCAGATTTGTGTCAATTGAATCAAACAAATCTTCTTAAATATCAAACAAAAATAAGAATTTGGGAGAGAATAAAGAAAAAAAATGTATAACTTGCAAAGATTATTTGTGTAATCATTTAAAACTATTGATCTATTACCTTTTTGATAGTGACACAATATAAATATTATACATTTTACTTTTGAGATGCCGCTTTCTTTCAAATTCATATATATGTTTCCCTCATATCTAAAAGGTTTTGTTTGATAGAATCTGATTCCGCACATATTGCCATTGGTTGCACTATTTAAAGTAACCGCATTCGAGACCAGAGAGTACCAGGGCTGTTTTGTTCAGTGGTATGTTGTTATTGATCAGGAATGCTGCACTGTCAGGCAGTGAAGTGGGTCTCAACCTCCATTTCACCCTTCAGCCGTCTTCAACTGTTCCTCGACTGTGGGAATGAACTGAAGTTCTCACAATGAGGCTTTTAGTAGTCAGCTGTGCTCCAGTGGTTTCCAGTTTCACACTCAGTCTAGCGTGTCTCCTCTTAACGGCCATCACTGTCTACGACACATGCAGCTACGATAGATCCCTTCCAATCCACCCACTTGTCGTACTGCGGAGTGCCCCTTTTTCCCCTCAGTGTCTGTGTCCCTCTCTTTCTTCCGTCTTCCACACACAGTCACACACATTGACACCGCTTCTCTGATCATGTCTCTGTTTGTGTCTCTACCCTCCCCACCTGCCAAACGCTGTTTTGATGTTTTTCCTGCTGGCCCCTCATGTCTGTCCGTCCTCCAGTGCGATGAGTGAATTCTGGTGGAACCTGACATCTCGCTCCACTGGAGATGATATGCCAGATGAGTCACTTAATCAATATCTTCTTGTTTTTTGCCCTCTTTCCTTTCTTCTCCTTGATAGTGTTCCCTCCAGGCCCACGCTGTGAGCGCACTACATCAGCTCCCGCACCTGCTGCGTTGGTATAGCCGTGTTCAGGAGGTACCCGCCGTCCTTCGGGCAGCCAAGACCTGCGGGATGGCTCTTTCCATCCCCCAGGTTCCCACGTCCAGCCTCCCAGGATCATCAGCAGAAAACAACCCAGCTAACCTATTGGAGCAAGAAGAAGGCCAGGAGATGACTACACAGCTTCCCTTTGTTGGTGGCCCCAGACCCACTATGACTAAACTTAAAGTAAATGATTACATTTCCTTACCTATTTCCCATCACACTTTACCTCTCTGTGGTCTCCGCACATATTTATGGACTCATACACTGGCTGTAAATTTAAGGAGCTGTCGCCCAGTGTCCCTTCAGAGCACATGGAGAGGCAGATAGAGGGTTTGGAGGCTCCAACTGGTTGTTAACTATTATCCCTGTAATTTCACGCACTCATTTTCTGCTGATTGTTCCTTCAAGAGTGTAGCTTTAAGTTAATGTTTTGGCTTCTGGCAGACTTTTGTAATTGTTGAATTTTTCGTTTTTCTGCCAGTGCTTAGACATTAAGTGCTTTCAGTCACAGAATTAACATTTTAAGTGGCCTGTTTAAAGGTTTTAGGATGCTTGTCTGTAGCCACGATTTTCTACTCACAGAGATTGTATGACAATATATTTATCAAGCAAAAAAAAAAACTGATCTTAAGTGACATTTCTTCAGAAAAAAAAACAGAATCTGTTCAGAAGAACAGCATTTTACAGTCCTCAGTGCATTATAAAATGCACAATTCAGTATTCTCAGTGGATCCTGTTGCCACTTGCAATAGCACAGAGGATGCACATCCAGCTTATCCTCACTTCAGGTGCAATAAAAACAATGAATCCAGACCAAAATGAAACAAAGTTTTATAGCCGGACTAAGTAGTTTATAGTAATGGCTCAAAATGGTGGTGTTCAGAGACAAGACAGCACACAATACAAGCATAATGTGTCCACTCTCTTAAAATGCAATGGCTTCAAGAAGCATTGGCAAGACAGTCACACAGTCTCACACATTTATAGCTTTCTTAGCTATACAGCACACCAAATATTGCCCCTGCAAATATTTTCGGAGTAACTTTTCCAGCAGGAGATAAACAGGCCCAGCTGTTTTAAAGGAGTCTGTCTCCTCAGCCCTGACTAACCTCTCACTACTGAGCCTTTTTCTTGGCCTTGTTGCTCTGTTCTCACAGCAAAGATATTTCTGTGATTTCCTGCTGACTAAGTGTCTGTAACAATGTGATTTTAAGTGACGGGAAGAGAGGAGAGGGAGAAAGAAGTAAAGGGGTTTGGAGAGTCTGAATGAGGCTGAGTGAGTTGGGTGGTCAGGATGGGATGTGTCTTCAACGTGCCATGTTGCCGGATTAAATTTAGTCAGTAACAGATGCGCACAAATAACAGTTTTCATGGCAGGTTGAAATCAGACATTAAAACTGGGAGGAATGTGTGGACACACACGCACACGCACACACACACACACACACACACACACACACACACACACACACACAATGGCCACCATTCTCTCTTCGCCTAGAGGGATTACAAGGATGGCTGCGTGTCGCCACCATCATGTCTGCATTGCAGCTGTTATGCTGTTTTGGCCAAGGTGCTTGTGTGTGTGTGTGTGTGTGTGTGTGTGTGTGTGTGTGTGTGTGTGTGCGTGTGTGTGCACGCGTGCATATGTCATCATATGTGTGTGTTCCAAAGCAAGTACATAGGGACAGAGAGGTCTGCCGCCTGACATGGTGACATGTGATCCTTCACTCCTACTAACCAGAGGCAGCAGGCTCATCTCGCCACACAATCCACAATATAAATGGCTCATAAACTCTCCCTTTTTCTCACTTCAGTTAACACACACTGATGCATGCCTGTCAAACTGCCTGTGCAATGAGCTGCAGAGGCGCAGCCCGTGATCCAAATGTAAACAAAAGGGTTGCCCTACCACCAGAATTCAAGATGCAGAACTAAAACGGCTGCTAACACTCACAAAGTGATTGGCAGGTCTTGAAATACAGTTGCAAACAGTAGACAACAATTCAAACAGTAAAATGTGGACGTGCTCCAGAAAAGAAGGATTAGTAAGTTACAGGATGAGTTCAATCAAAATTCAAGAAAATCTTGGATTTTCTGGTGGTAGAACGAGGCTCACAGGAAAGCCAGTGTTCCAGAAACTGGGATTACTGAAAGTCTGTGTGTGTCCATGTGGAAACTTATGTGCTGAAACTAACCAGCTATATGGCAGATGCCGGCTGACTTTACCTTTTAGTCCTCAGTTGAGCATAGGGCTTTGGCTACTGTGTGTCATTTAAGACTCGTTTCATTTCTACCAGCTTGACTTTGCTGTCTTTTACCAGCCAACCTAGTTTCCTTTTACCAGGTCACGCCAGCGTTGGTATTTTTAACCCGGGCCCTATTTTCACATGTTTTGGGTTCAAAATGCAAAAACATTCGAAATGGGTCCAGCAGATCGTCCCAGCTGGCAAAATATGTAAAAAAAATAGGGTCCAGGTTTTAAAATATCCAAGTATTGTTTAATGAAACGCCAGAATATGACTGGTACATTGTCAGAAATTGGCCAAACCTTCACAGATATTAATGCCTGATCTTTTGAACCACAGTGTTGCTGCATGTCCTTTTGCACAGGTCTTTACTTGAGCTCTTGTCTTGCCAGACTGTGACTGAAGCATCCCTTATGGGAGGCATCCTCTGTCTCTTTTGTCATGTCCCCTTCACTGACCGATCAATACTGATTTGACTACCTATGCCACAGGCCATTTTCTCCAAAATTCTGCCCTGACATTCCTCATTGGCCATTAGTGAGTTTGGAGGGTTGCATTTGTAAAGTGAAGTAGGCAAAACATTAGAGCAGACTATTTGGAAATAATGCAACACAAGACCACACAGTTCAGCCCCAGTGTGCTGTGGTCATCATACAAACACCTGAAGCTGTAAAGCAGTAAAATAGTGTTTATTGCAGAGCTGCTGTGTTGTGTTCCATTACATCATACAAGCATATTTTTGTGGTCTCTCCATGTTTATTAGTGTATTTATTTGTTTATTCAACGCTGTATGCCTTGCTGTGACTAGGCCTTGGCAATATGTTATGATGAGGTTGTATATAGACAATAATTTTGCATTACCAGTGCAACCTCTTTTGTAATATAGATTTTAGAATCTAATTATAGAATTATTGTACAGTGCCACAATAAATTGTTGGAGTTATAACCAACTAGGAATACGTTCTATTTGATAAAAGCCCTACAAGGAAGGACATAAATAAGTCATGCATTAGTGTAATTTCAATTTAAAAAAAAAGGTTATTGTCAGATGCCGCCGCACCCTTGACATTAAGCAAAAATTATGTTACACCACACACACCTTTTACACTTATATATAGTATCAGGGATTTCATATTTATTTGTGGTCACTTGAAAGCAAACATTCAGCGTTTAGAAAAGATTTTCGCAAAACAAACTTTTTTTTTTTATTAACCTGGTTTCAAAAATAATGATTCTATACCTATTTCCTCTTGATTTCCTTCCTTTGTAGACTCTGCCAGACCACATACTCATTGGTCTAACCTTCTTATCCTTAAAGAGAGCAAAGAAAAAAGAAAGTGCTTCACCTTGTACGACTCAATTTTCTGTGTTTCTCTAGTATTTCTCCAAAGTCTAATGGAGGTGCAGGAGTATGTACCGTACTGGTGAAACATTTGTTCTGTCTTGAGAGAGTAATAAGTGCACCAGCAGTGGTTTTTCCTCAGGTGTAGCTTCAGATCTGTGTGAGCGAGGCAAAAAAAAAAGGCTTGTTCAAGAACAGTTCTCTTTAAATCACTTCATTACAGCCATTTGGACCACAAAACCTCAAGGCTATAGAGGGGTTTCTATGGTAACGTGTGCGTGTGTATGTGTGTGTCCCTCCCCTAGGAAAATGGCATTGAGGCAATCTTCGCTCCTCATCCTTGCCCTTCCTGGACCCTCCCGTGGGACAGCTTACCAGGGGCTATCAACCCCACTGAAGGTAAAGTCAAATCTCTGCCTGGTGGCCCCTTCTTTGCCTTCTCCATTTTCCTTTTGCCCTTCTGCCCTTGCACTCTCTTCTGTGTTCTTTTGGCTCGTTTTTATCTTTTGTTTTTAAATGATTTTTTTTTTTTTTTCTGTTTTCTCATTCTGTGCTTTCTCCGTATTCACATCTTCCTATCTGCTTAAACCCCCCCTCATCTCATCATTTTTACCTCCCCTATCTCTTTATCTGTATAGCTCAACATCACTACCTACTCCCTCTTTCTTTCACCTTATTACTTGGTCAAAGTAAAAGCAAAGGGTATTGATACTATATACGGAGGAATGTGCATAAATATTTACCTAAAACCTTCCCATACTACCGTGGTCTGGTGATTTTCAGTGGCACCTTGCCAGCCCCCAAAAGACAACTGTTAGCTACTGATACATTGCAGAGCTTTCTGTTCAGCCTCTGCTAGGTGTGTTTCCCCATGAGCCCGCATTAATGAATTTTAAAGTGCTTATCTCAATGTGTTATCCCCCTTATGTTGTTGGCTGAAAGTGTGAAATAGACCTGTGACAGAAACAGACTCGGCACTGAAGAAACACACACAAACGCGCACACACTGGCGGCGCAAACTGCTAATGTGCAATGTCGAAGTTGTGCGTATGCCTTAGTGGGTACTGATTGCAGTGAGAGCAGTATCTAATAGGCAGTGGAAGGGTTGTTGATTGCAGCCCCAGGTGGCACCGGTGAAGCAGAGACAAGAAATCTCTGCGTTTCTTTCTCTCCCTTCCTCTTGCCTGCATTGTTTTTCTTGTTATTAGTGAGATGTTTGTGTCTGTAGCGATGCTAAATGGTGTGAATGCATGTGTTGGCACAGCAGCAATGTACTGTTAGAAGAAAATGGAAGGGCTTGCTATATATTTTCTTCCTTCATTTACACTTTTGTGGCTTATTCCTCCACTCATCAGAGAATTTGAGGAGATTGCAAGGATATTTTCATTATTAAGATGTACTATATATGATACCACAAGTTCAGCTCATTTCTTTTTTCTTCTTTTGCTTTTGTACAGACACTTCATTGCTGGCTGCAGAGTCCTGTTATTGAACTACTGTATAGTAACTTTGAGTCTAAACAAGAACAGAAATGAATCATATGTAAGCTCAAATTATTTGTGCAGTACCCATGGTTACAAAGTGCTTGGCAAAACAAATACAGGGAATCGGAACAACAAAATGAATACTGAATATAATCATATACTGTAGTGTCTGGATGCTATGTTGCCATTTTTTTGCTCACTGAAATGACCAGTTTGTGTTGCATTTCTTACATCTTATGCTGTGGACATAATATGTTGCAATTTTTTTCATAATTAATTGAGCTGCAACAGTTCATTGATGAATCATTTCGTCAGTCAACAAATGGACAAACAATGTTTAATTGATTATTGCCAAAAAATACTTATTGGTTCTAGCTTCACAAATGCGATGATTTCATGCTTTTCTTTGTCATGTATTACAGTGAACAGAATATCTTCGGGTTTTTGACTGTCGGTCGAATCTAAACAGAAAACGAGCTATATAAACAGATCATCATGGACTGTGTATGGAAACGTTCACAATATTCTGACATTTTATTGCCATTTACATTGATAAACTAAAGTGATAAAAACACTTAAACTGTATCATGACATCATCAAATGGAATATTTTGGCTGTTTCCTCAGTTTTTCAGTAGGACCATTTGGCCTCTGTCATTGACATGAATGTCAAAGACCTTTGACTCCTCAACAAAAAATGTGAAGTTATTAGCAGAATCTTCATGTAGAGACTCTGGCTCGGGGGCCCTCTGAGCCCTTGGGGGCCTGGACCTGGGCCCAGAAGGCCAGTTTGGTAATCCACTCATGGTTTGAGTAGACCACACAAGGTAGTTTGGCTGCTGCTTGGAGTTGGCTTGTTTTTGGCACTTTGTCACAAGCTTCAAGGAGATGACCTTCCTCACTGAGAAAAAAAAGCAGATGGGTTACTGCGAGGCAAACTAAAGCATTTAGTGTTAACTATAGAATTACCATAGTTTAAAAAAATCTATATATTGTCATGTATGAATAGACTCAAAAGGAACACCAATCACTTGATTACTATCAGTCGTTTATTTAAACAGCAGTTGTATAGCACTGCTTTTGTCCCTAAGCTTTTTGATCCATATCAGCAGTTGATCACTGTAACCATGATTACCATACGTTTCCAATGTAATGATGAGTTATAGCCCCAATAATTGATATCACTGTGTAGGGTTTTTTTTGTAGTGAATTCTACAAACAACATTCACATGAAATATTTGGTTGTGTTAATGAATGTAATTTATTTTCAGTTGATGTGAATATTCCACACACACCAGTGTGCCTTTAAATTGTAGCTTTAATTGGTTTATAATGTCTTGGGGCTATACATGCAGTGCAGTCAGCAATATTAGGACACTGACTCTCTTTAAAAACTCCTTTGTTCCCTTGTCTGTACATTTGGGATCAGGGCCCTTCTGCATTGTCCTAAAATTGGGGCACCTTTTATAAATGGGATATAAGCCTTAACACAATTTATCCAATATGATGAGAACACCCTCAGACATGGAAGAAGTAGCAGTAGCAGTGGTAGTGCATTAAAACTAAAAGCCAGCACATTAACCCGGTGGGCACCGTTTCATTCAAAGTACAGCATGTTGGATTAGAGTGAACACAATGGGAAAACATTATCTTGCTGCTTTTTGACTGCACTGTACTAGTTATAATTTTTACAGCCGTTTGTAGCCTGTTAATGTATTTCCACAGTACATCCGTCATCTGTTTCTTGCCCAAAAACACTACTGACATCTTAACAGAAGTGCTCTTGATGATGTGGGCAGTGCATCTATTCTGAGAGCGAGAATTGTGGAAAGAGACTACATTTTAGCTGTCCCACTTTTGTCTGCACTCTGCATGATAAACGGCACTGTTGATATCTCCTTCTGCAGTATTAAGTTGGTTGGTAGGTAGCCCCTGAGTTTCAGTGCCGCGTAATTAAAGAGGAGCAGAGGCGAACGGCAGCCAATTTGTCCTGAACCCCAGCGCATGGGCTTTCCCATCCATCTGCTCCTACAGTATGCACAAATGGCTGCACACACGCCCACACGTAGAGCATTACAGGGAAAATTGCAGCAGTTTCTCCTTACGTATGCATAAATATTTCCATACCTGCAAAACTAATATAATGCACACAAGTCTTTGAAGGCAGTCCTTTTCATATGTATTGGCTTATCATTTTTATGTAAGCGCATAAACAGTGCAGCCTGCATGCATTTGGGTAGTTTTGTTTCGGCTCTGTGCTCCACAGTATTGGATTTGAAATGAAACAATGACTCTGAGGTTAATGTGCTGACTTTCAGCTTTAATTTGATTGTTTATATCCACGTTTGATGAACCGTCTACAAGTTTTCACCTTTCTTATCCGTACCCCCTGGTAAACAGAGGGTAAAAAGAGCTATTATTTGCAATATGAATGCGAACACCTCCAAATGTCCTTAAAGCTGACAGTGTTTAACCCTGTAATGGTGTTTCATTTGAAATCTATTATGGTGGTGTAGAGCTAAAACTAGAAAGAATGTGTCCTTGTCTTGATACTTTATGACTTTACTTTACAAACTACCGGTATGCCTTATTCTATATATTGCTTCTGTCTATTGACTCAACTAATTGGCATTCAATGGTAACAAGTCCTACACACTGCCACTCAGGCATGTACATATATAGAGAAACAAAGGGACCCCTGTGCATGGGAGTTGTTTAGGTTTTGCCGTCTTTGTGCTTTGCTAAATGTGGTGTGGGCTGTTTGCAGACAGGTAAACATCGATGTGAATACAGGGGGCCATTGTTTAGAGCAGCCAACGTCTTGTCTGCAGTGCTTCACTTAATAGCTGGAGGAGGGGAGGTAGTGAATAAAGCGGGTTAGAATGATGGAGTATGTGACAGTGGGAGATTGAGATAGGGGGTGAGACAGCATGAAGAGAGACAGAGGTTATCAGGAGAAAACAAGGCAGGGGAAGGGGGATGAACAAGACAATCGGGCATAAAAAAAGGGAGGGCTCGTGTAGAAACCGCATAGTTGTCATGCTTCAGACATGCTGCTATTAGGTCCTCCAGGGCTGTTTTGGTACAAGGAGATGAGATGAGTTCCCGTGTCTTTGTCTTAGGTTACAAGAGTATGACAGAAGTTGAGCTGCTTGAGAAAAAACAGGCTCCATTTGTCTCTGTCTCCCTGCTTCGACTGCAGCAGAGATGTGATTGAGATTTCACAAACTCAAGACTTGACTGGTGTGATTTATTTATTTTTTTTTCTTTGTGCTTTGGTAGGAATAGACAAAAAAGTTGAACAATGTACAATACTTTGTGGTTATTTGTAGATGTGTTATCACAGCATAATATCAAATCCTTTTGTAAGCTAGGCAACCAGCAGATACCCCCATGTGACACGACAACATGCTGTCTTTACTTTTAGTTTGAAAATGAAATATAACATGTTAATTATTGACCTTTACAGGTGCAGGAAAGCTAAGCTGGACAGAGCCAGATTTCATTTTTTCAGCTGGCTGTAGCTTCATATTTAGCATCATATTTACCGTACAGACATGAGAGTAGAATCAAATTTCTCATCTGAGTCTTGGTAAGAAAGCAAATGAGTGCATGTTCCAAATCATTCTCCATATTCAGTCAAATTTCCAATTTCCATCTGAGAGGTCTTTCATAGAGGAACATTTAGTAATAACCAATCTGTCTGTGTTACTCTGTTTATGTATATTATATACTGTATGGTCAAAAACATTTTTTCCTTCAACTCTTAGTTGGCTGTCTTTTTGAAGTCCCTGATTTGGCCACTTGTTGGCAACAGAAACGAGCTGTAAAACTCAACGCTGACATATTATCGCCTTTTAAGAACTTAGTCAGAAATAGTTTCCTATTTACCCATCAGCAGATACAGAGTAACAGTAGGATTCAGTTCTCATCATGTTTCCCTCCTCCTGGTGAAAGTAGGTCCATTACTCATTCTTCTTTTAGATCAGTTTTTGGTCTCCACTAACTCCTGAGGGAATTATGTGGCTCTTCAGCTGCTCAGTAGTGCTGAGGCTTGTAGTTTATAGTTTACACCAGTATTTTTAAACCTTTTTACCCGTCTTGGGTTTGAAATGGCTAGTAGGTACAAACATTTTTGGAATTGGTCCAGGAGATCAACTAAACGTACGACCACTAAAAGTGCTTGATTTTGCTACCGACAGGCTCAGATTGTTATTCGGAGTGTCTAACAACATTATGAAAAAGATCCCTACTGTAATGTCCTTTTTGTTTCACCAGAAAGTGCCGTTATATCACTTTGTTCAAAGCCACTTCAATTTAAAAACAACAATGGACAAATTCCAAAAGTTTTTCTACCTACTTGTCATTCCAGACCCCAAATATGTAAAAAATAAGGCAGGCATTAAGGTATTAGAATAACTGAGTCAAATTTTGGTTATAACTGCTTGAAGAACTTCGTCATCTTTTTTCTGCTCTATTAGAAACGTTAGTTATCAAATGACGTTATTATGCGCAATAACAAAACATATTTAACAAAGTCTTAATACACAAAATTGTGCCTATTTTATTGTTGTCCTATAACATCACTGTCTCTCTACTGTATTGTGCATGTGGTAAACCTATATCATGACATGGTCCAGACTGAAGCACAGTGGCTAATGCTTGTACGGGCTGATCAGTGCAGTAATATCTATTCAGCAGCAGCAGTGTTAAAGTGATTTCACTGCATCCGGAGGCAGAATTAAAATGTGGTTTTAAAACTGTCACTACAGCTGAACTGAAACTTCCTACTCTTTTACAGACATCCTCCTGCATCATCATCATCTTTGTGATTTAAATCCCAACAGAAAATTTAGCCGCACCACAAGTCTCGGCCCACGTTTTTCAGTGCTGTGCTTGTTTTCTACACTGTGAGTCTAATGAGTGGTTAAACATCTGTCATGTTAGGCTTCCAGATACTCCTCACATGCTTACCATATTGTTTTGGGAATAGGAAAACCTGTCTGTAAGATGCATCAAAGATGGAATATCAATCCTAAAACAACTTTCAAATATCTTATTATGTAGGTGGATGTGTACTGTTTCCTTCTTCCTTTTCCTCCAGTGTTTATAAAACCTCGTCTGTGTCTTGGATGTAAAGATGTTAAATCTGTTCTGATGTTGTCAACTTCATCCACTGTTAAATCCGTTTGGCTGCCTGTAATGGGTGTGATTTCCCCCCTGAGGCATATCATCTCACTGTTATTGAAGTTAGATGAAGATAATTAGCTGGATTTGATTCAAGACCAGATTTACAAATTTCACTTTACATTTTCTTAATTTTCTTGGACTAGATATTGACCAGGTGCCAGTGCAGTTTCTCACAGCTGCACTTTACTCTCATGCCTAGTTGTTACAGAACTGTCGTTAAAGATCTCATCTTTCCACTTACTCAGAATTGTTTTTTAATCAGGACATGACATCCTTCACATGACTGTCAGAGGTTACAGTTCACATAGTGTTTCATCTGATTAGAAGTGTGAGATATTTGTAGAAATACAAATTACATTCATAGCAGTTTAAGGCTAATTCAGAGAGTCATTGGACTAGCTGTGTTGTTTTAAATGTGGCAGGAGTTTGTTTTATCTAAACATCACATCATATGACTTAAAGATTTAAAGTGGCTCTAATCAATATTTTTGTCTTAACAGTTGTTCAGATGATAAAGTGATCAGCAATTCCCCTTCCGCTCTGTGGAGCTTTTTAGCTGGTGAGCATATTGAGCATTTAGCAGCTTAAGAGCCATATATTTCCCTCAGGGGTTGGGGGAGATCAAATCAAGTCTAAGAGGAGACTATTTGAATTCTTTGAAGGAGGCGAGGGTACGATGAAGTGGTACATTCACAAGCCCATTTGTAGCAGTATTGGCAGTTGGCAGTTGATCACCATAAGTTCACCCAACTATCTATCTTCCAGCCCACACCTACGGCCGTGAACTTTTAGTGGTGAACAACAGAGTTAAAGATTAGATTTTATCTCCTTGAATCCAACTTTAACCTCTCTTAAGATACAAGAGACCAAAGTTGAATCCATCCTTGTACTCTTACTGCCGAGGAAGCATCCACACTGAAGTAGCAAGTGTGTCTCTTGTTCTTCTTTTATTTACTTGACATTTAAGAAAATCAAACATATATAAGTCATTATACATTAATATTCAGGAAAAAGATAGAAATGCGTTTGACTGATATATTTTAGTTTTGATTCAGTCTGAACACAAACAAATTTCTTACCTGTGGAGCTTGTGCACTAACACTTCAGTCATCCAACTGAGCTGGGGTCTGAGTACATGGCTGTTTATTCCTGTCCAGCTGTCAGGCTGAATGGAGCTCTGCTGAGAGACACGCAGCAGGCTTAGTCACAGATCTGCTTAACTGTTGGCCTGCATACTACCACATCAGTTTAGGCGAGAGATTATGTTGACCGATTCTCTCTCCCTTTCTCCCTTTATGCTCTCCTGCAAATGCAGAAGCGTTTTTTTTTTTTTTTTTTTTTTTTGTGGCTATGAGTTCAAAACAAGTGACAAGGGCAAAGTTGAAGCATAGGGCAAGACTTTTTTCTTTTTTTTTTTTTTTTTTTTTACAAAAAATCTCTGTCTACTTGTCAGATACTTGTCAACAGATGCTCCAGCTTTTGTCAGACAAATGTCAAGGGTGATCTAGATGGAAGATTAGTTTGTTGATTTTTGACTCAGACACTTTCTATGTTCAAATAAATAAATTCTACTTATACCAATCCTTTTTGATGTAAGCCAGAGCACCAGACTCATTTAAAAAAAGTCTGTGTCCCGTGTCCAGGTTTTCAACACTAAATATAACTTACTGATCTTGTCACCTTTAAAAGAAACTCTCTCACTTCAGATGCTTGTAATGAATTAGATATTCCACCTCAGAGTGTCTTGAAGAATGTTTCATATAGGAATCATAGAGTTGCAAAGGAAGATTAGTGGGAGTTGCAGTTTTTGAAGAGCAAATGTGCCAGACAGACCCTGAACCTCTTTCACACTTGTCCTTGAGACAGGATTGTGGATTTCTGAAATTCTGCAAGAAAAGAGTAAGAGTCTAAAGCCAGACTACTGGCTTTGCAGTGCTGACATGCTTATAATGACAATGCAAACATGCTGATGCTTAACAGGTATAATGTTAACCATATTCACCAGCATAGTGTAGCATGCTTCCATAAAAGTTCTGTACAAAACTGTTGCTGAAGCTGCTTGTAATGCCATTAGTTTAGCAGGTATTTGCACTGGACAAATAAGTATGTTGACTTTGTGGTGGAGCTGGATGACAAGTCAAGGAATCACCAAAGGGTTTATCGTTTAGAAACCGTGAGTGCAAAATGTTATGGCAATCAATCCAGTAGATATTGAAAACACAAAGATTGAATAGGTTTTATATTCCGGGTACAATGAATGTTGGCAATTCCTGCAATATTTGTTGAGATATTTCTGTTTGGGCTAAAGTGGTGTCCCGACCAACTGACCAAAGGGACACTGCCATTCTCAGAGCCACGCTGCTAGCATAGCTAAAAGTTGCACGTGTGAAAGTGTCTTGCAATTTCCTATTTGCCCTCAAGGAGTGGTGTGTGAGTTTTGTAAGCAGAGGTATCCGTGCATTTGTAGTTAAAGGTAAATTGCCCGTTATTAAAACTAGATATCAGAGAGCTTTTTGGAGAGCATATGTTAACACAAGCACATAGATGATAGTGATTTAAAACAGTGAGTTATTGAGCATTACTGAGGATATCAGTATGCGCTGTGTGCTGGCATTTGGTTAACACCTCATTCCCTTGGGCTTACAGCTCCAAACAGCAGGGTGTGACTCCCAAATCACTCCTCTCATTCTCAATTAATTGAACTCATTAGAGCCTTTAAATTGGAGATTTAAAGATTCGCAGTAAACATGAGACCAAGCATAACAGGCAACCAGCTTTGTTACTCCCAATTAGAGGGATAATTGGCACTTTATTTCTACAATTCAAGTTCAAACACATCTAGAGTCCCTGGAGGGGTCCCACAGAGTTTCACTATTTGCAGTGATGTTTGAGCTGTGCCCATTTAAATGCAGAGCCACTGGCTGCCTCCATGATGAGCTCCTTGCAAATGTCATATCATGAATATTCATTTGTCTCCTTAGTTTTGTTTTGTTCAATAATCTCTGGTGAGGCATTGCACTGTGGATATGGAGCGGGGAGACAATTTGCCTAGCCCTCAGCCAGCTTTCAGTGGGTTTTGGATTACATAGTGTTTCTTTTGCCATTTCGCTAGACTGGTAATTAATTACTGATTAGTGTTTTAAGCCCTGAGCAGAATGTGTAACCAAATCTTTTCTCTGCAGGCCTTTCCTTTAGAGCACAGTTTAACATGCTTTGTCTATTAAAATCTTGTATGTTTGGAATGTAGATTTGACGTTTGAACGACACAACAGATTGAGTGAAATAACTTTTCTATTACCTTTAATTTAGTTTAGTTGGTTATTTTGAGTTTTGCGTTCATAGAGATTTTACCAAGGTTTTTGTCAGATTGGAACAGACACGTTTCAGCAGTCACAGATATTCCCCTTACTTACGTATTGTGTTTTTCATCTGATTATTACTGCTGCTGAGAACAAGAGTTGATGTAACGTAGGAACTATTACCATGGTTTTGGTTCAACCTCATTTGGGTCTTTTCATGCTATGGCTTGGTGTGATGACACACAGTGAACATTTTTTGACAGCTTTTGCCTGAAAACTCAAAAAAGTCTTCATTTTTACTCCATAGAGTAGTAGTTGAAAAGGCTGCCTTCTAGTTGCATTACATAGTGTCAAGTGGTATTTAGATGTAGTGTTAATACAAAGAAAGTCAATAGAAAGATGTTAGCAGAGGGGAACAGATCTGCGCTCATTCTTATTCTGAATTACAGTCTTAAAACAGAGGGTGCAGGGGAGAATAGATGATAGGTACATCCCAATTTGATGAATAATATGTTCCACAGCAGTCTTGAACTAATTCAGTAACCCAAATTAGCAACTCAGAATTTAAAACAGTAACATGATACTTATTTTGGAAAGATGCTCAGTACATCTGTCACATTCATTTGCACAATTTGTGGCTTCGCATGCTACATTTTACATGTTGTTTTCTTTTTATCTCACCCGCTGTTTTTTTCTTTATCTTTTTTCTTTTTCTCTGTACTAGTTCATATTTCTATTTATTTTGTCTTGTTAATCTTTTTTTGTCCTCCTTCTTTGCCTGCCTGCCTGCCTGCCTGCCTGACCTGCATTGTCATTAAGTTTTTAACGTCTGACATGAAGGGAATATCTTTTTTTTTTTTTTTTTTTTTACTTACTATCACAGCCTCCTGTCCCAACAGAATTAAAGCATTTTCCCATTCCCATCACTACTTGCATCACTTTTGTATCTGTTCTTCCTATCCCTTAACAAAGTGAGATTTCTCATTCTATCAGCTCAGTGAAAGACCCAAGGCTTTGTATTACGTTCTGTATCTGGTATCTGGTGAATACTGTAATAGATGATGTGTCATATTTGGTTTCAGTGTGTACTGTGAGATGTGCTCCTATTGTGGGAAAGACCTCCCCCAGTGCCCTCATCTAATTTGGCTCAAAAGAAGGTCCTGTATGGATTTTGGCACGTATGTCTCAGTTGTCTGTGTTCCACGTCTTGTTGTTAGATGAGTTTTCCCTCATGTTTTTCACACCCACATGGTGTTGGCTGACTCTTTGTGTGTGTGTGTGTGTGTGTGTGTGTGTGTGTGTGTGTGTGTGTGTGTGTGTGTGTGAGAGTTAGTGTGTGTTTGGTCTGTTTCTGCATCTGCAGAACATTTAGTAATAAACATAAATCACCTAAGTTGCAGGGGCCTCTGTAGCTCCACCTTTTAACAGCCTGAAAACTGCAATGGATTTTAGATATATAATTGTACACATTTGGGTACTAAAATGTCTTTAAAACAGTCTTTGAAGTTACTGGCACAAACATTTCCTTTTGTTAAAGTTTAATATTACATTAATTGAGTTGTTTTGATTTGCATTTTGTTGCTGGAGCCAATCCCAGCTGACTTTGGGACAGAGGCGGGGTACAACCTGGACTGGCTGCCAGTCAATCACAGGGCTGACACAAAGAGACCGACAACCATTCACGCTCACACCAGTTAACCTGCATGTCTTTGGACTGTGGGAGGAAGCCGGAGTACCCAGAGAAAACCCACACAAGCATGGAGAGAGCATGCAGACTCTACACAGAAAGACCCCAGGTTCAAACCAGGATTAAAACCTGGAAGCTTCCTCCTCTGTTTATCCAAAGGGCACATGTTTGTGGCCAATCTCTGTCCATTTGTGCATATACATTTACAGATATAATAAGAAAAAAATACATTGAGACTATGGTATACTTTTTGTCACCAAAATAGAATGTATGCATAACTCTGAAATGATAATGACTTGAAAAAAAGAGGATTTTTTTGTGTAAACTCTTTCAAACACCAGGAGCTGCCTTCTGCAGTGACAATATAGGTTTAATGCATAGAGTTAAAGGGAGAATTTCTCTCAACAGAGAGGCCCTGGCTTTGGCAACCCAACGTTTCTGTACGAAAAGCAGGAGGAGCAGAGACACCAGCTGGCTGGAGTCCAGCCAGCCTTTATTTATCCTTGAGTTAGCACTGCAAGGCTAGGGCTAAAAGCCATACTGGCTGAAAGATTTTGTAAAGGGGGCAGACCCAAAAAACACTGACACAGCCCTCCACAGATGCCAGCGTTGTGCCACTTACTCCCTGACTTTGACAGCTCCGGCAGAGTACAGAGAACAAGGGATGAAGGGGATGAGTGTGCACTGAATAAAAACAAACTACTTAGTTTGAAAGAGTGATTGTGGGGGAAGGTTTTCAGAAAACATAACAGGAAGAACAGCTGGTTTAAAAATATTTTTATTTCTTATTATTCATAAAAAGTTTATTCCATTCATACTGTTATTATAAGTATTTTCACAGTATCAAAGAAAAAGGATAGAGCATTGTATTTTCATTGGATAGCCATCTACTTCCACGACATTTCATACCTGCAAGTATGAATATATTTGAAAGATCCTATTCCAAACCCACCCCTTAACCCACACCTCAGCAGTGTTGAGGGATGCAACTAACCATTAAATATTTTAACAATTTTTAACAATTTATAAAATGACCAATATAAATGACAAACTCTCATTAGAAGTCCCCAGTACCCAGAGTGATGTCTTCAGCAGTATTCAATTTATAATAAATGTGCTTCTTGGCATTTTTACATAATAAACGACTTCAATCAGACAGACAGACAGTGCTCATGCAGCTCAAAATGTACGACCATGCAGACTGTACGCCTGGACCGTAGACGCCAACAACTATGTGAACACGTCCCTGTATGCAGACACCCAATGTAGTGTAAATAGATCAGATCAGTTTTGGAGCATTTTGTGCACTTTAGGGTGCAATGAAGACAGTTTTGGAGGAAATACAGTATACTGTAAGTTTTGTAGTAAAGAAAACTGACATTGGTTTCTGGCAGTCGCTCTGGTAACACAGCATTGTATCTATCTGTTGATATTTGAGAAATGCACAAATATCCAATCATTATTCTTTCCAGAGTCCTCTGCTCAGGATGGAAATGAGTACTTCTGTCTTCCCCAGTTGGTCAGATGTGACTTTCTCAGGGAGATGCTTTGTGCTTTGGTCAAATCTAAGGTCTTGTGTTGTTCATTACTAGGTACAACAACACAATTTTGTTATATCACAGTTTGATATATTAAGGTATGAAATCCAAGTCCACAAACTGAGAAAAGTCTTATGTTCTCCTTGTGGACGTGGCTTAATGGTATCAGCTTGTGGGTAGCTCCAGGTCATTTGTTCCCTACTTGAGCTGAGCTGGGAATTTGTTGGTTAGGATCAGTGTTGTTCAGCTATTTGAATCCTCTGAACAACTTTTTTTTTGTTTTTGTTTCACTACTCATGGCAAATACAGCTTCACTGACTGGACAGATCGATTCCAAACAAAAGTTTTAAAGAGTGTTGATGTTGTTTTTGCTTTGTCTACTAGAAAAAGTGCAGTGAACAGCACTCAGGAGACAGACTGCAAGCCAACCTTTAGCCTACACAGTAACTGGTGGCCAAAAGGAATGATCATCTTAGTTAGTTACTGATCAGTCAGTCGAAAGCATTTATTTTTATAAAATATCAACTTTCCTCACAACAAATTCTCTTTGATGAGGAAGACAGTTTTGTTGCCATGATAAATGTCAGGGCTGGAGAGGTGCTCTGTTATGCTTGTTGTCAATTATTTTGACAAGCCCAGTGAACTGAAACCATGTGTGAAGGTTGATTACAGTAGAAGGATGTTACAATACATAACATAACATATTGACGTAAGTGCAACACTTCATATTTTACAGGTTTGTAATGTCCTATTAGTTTCCTATGAAATTAAATTATTATTTAGATTGTCATAATTAAGATTCTTCAGCGCTGGATTTGGTTTTTATGATGTTTTGCTGTAAAGAACAACACAATTTCATACTTATTATGTGAAAAATGGACAAAGTTCTAAGACTTTTCTTGTCGTCTTGATTTTATAAGCAGTTGTTGGTGTCCAGTGAAATTTCCTTGAAATACCAAAAAATGAACAGCTAATTGGACTGAGTTTAAGAAGTGCAATAACTGAACACTATCTGCTGCACTCAGTACTAAAATGCATAGTTTATTCCAGAAATCTGACTGAATTTCAGTATCACTTCCTTTCAGGGAATTTATAGGAGATCTGGAAAATAAAGTGTCACTGACCTAAGTTTGCTAACATTTAGGGCTATAGCTAACAATTATCTTTATTATTGATTTATTTCTCAGTTTGGGCCCATCACAAGTTTCCAAAGCAAAGTGATTGACTGACAATTAATCAAAAATGAAATATGGATTAAATTTACACTTGGTTGCAATTTGAAAAACACATCTTTCAATTTAAAGGAAATGTGACCAGCAATTTTGAATCGATTATTAGAATTGACATTAGTTAAGTGTCTTTCAGTTGACAAATCAATTTATTGACAAACCATTTTAGAAATGCCAGCATCAACAGAAAAGCCCATAACTACAGAAAAAACGTGCATCTCAGTTTGGGTGTTTGCCCACTTGGGAACAAAACAGTGCAAACAAATTAGGTATGTGCTGTGACCTGCAAGTGGGACCATGGGAGTTCCATAATAATGCAGACCTCTCGCCTACAGCTACGTCTGGTCATGTTTTGACAGACATACCAAAGTTGCTGAAGGATGCACAGTGAGACGTTTTTTCCTCTTGTGTTTGTCTTCATTACCTTTCATTTTTCTTGTCATCGTGGTCTTATGCAAACACATTGAAGCATTTCAGTGACTGCTGCTGTGAAAGAAAACTTGTTTTTTTTCTGACAACTTGTCAACAGTTGGAGCTTTCAGTATTGTGAATGTTTTTTTTCTGCTTCAACCCGACTCAACAAGATTATATTTAGTTACCGCTCAGTGTTTGGCTGTGTAGCCTCAAACCTTTCTAAATACCTCACAGCACAATTGCAGTTATGTCGTGTGGTGTTGCAGCTTTCAGAATATTTACACTCCCACAGAATGACTGAGAATTTAGATTTCTCTCCTGTTATTAATTACTGTAAACACTCTGCGGAGACATGCCAAAGTTCATTTCCTCATTCTTTGGTCCATAGATTTCCATAATGAAGAGCATATGGTCAAATGCAAGCTTCTCTGCACCAGTGCATTTGCTTTCAAGTGCCAACAAGCCATTTCAAATCTCAAATTATGGAGAAGACATTGCTAGTTGCCTCCAGTAGTCCATGCCAAAGTAAAACCAAAGCTTTGCCAGCTAAATATTGTGGCCGTTCACGAAAACATGAGTTACTGCCAGAATTTTGTCACATAAAAATGTTTTGAAGGTGCCTTTAACTCTATGGAACTGTGCTAAATCATTTTGGGTCCATCTACAGAAATTAATGTCATGCAAAGCAAATCCAGCACCGAAGGATGGCTAATACCATTGTCTATTTTTTTTTCTCTCTGTTATTTTCTTGTGTAACATCTGTATTAGGCACACTGTTGCTCACACCAAAGTACTACAACAAAATGATGGATAGAGTTAAACATTTAGCTTTTACAATATAGTCTCATTCAGTTTTGTTTTGAAAATGTTGAAAGAATAGGTCTCATAAATGTTCTACTGGCAGTCAATGACTGTGGCAAGTGTGTAATTAGCTACATGTAATTAGAGTTCTGATTAGCTAAATGAGAAATTAAATTGTATGCATGTAATGATGCAGCTATATATACTGTGACCCCATTGGTTTTAAGGAGTTTACTAATTATTAGCATATAAAAATAATTTGAGAAAACTTAAAAAACTTGTTAATGGGAAAGCCATAATTTTACGAGGTGAGGTTTTTCCCTGTTTTTCAAAGCCAGTGCCATAAGTGCCATGTTGTTAAGCCTGCAGCTTTCTTTGTGTGCGCATTTGTCAGAATGTTGGTAATCGATTTTACCTCACTGAGCTCCAAGTAGTTTGTTTATTAGGTGGTAAGGAGCACTCTTTATTTTGGTCGGTCACTTTACTGCTGCAGAGCCCATGTGTGCAGTTCACAGCACTTAGGGGAACACCCCTCCAGTCACATAAAGGAAATATAGCATGCTCTCTCACACTAGGCAGTTCAATTGGAGTCGTGGGGGTGTTAGCCAACCTGTCATTGGCAAATTCACATATCTGGACCAGTTGCGGCTTGGTGATTGCTGGACTTCAATATTTCATTTAGCAGTTTCACAAACACTGTGCTGCTGCAGGACCTCTCCAGTCACGCTAATAGCTCCTATACCACCCTTGCACTTGTTTTTATCACACACACTGCATTGTTCGGAGCGTCTGCCAAGATAAGAAAATATTGTTATTGTTCCTCAGTAGGACTAAGACAGCCATCCTGATCCCTGCTGAACTGACACAGTGGTACATTCATGAGTACTTGAGCGAGATCCAGACATTCAAACTTGATATGATCAGGAGAGCTGCAGAAGTCAGGCTGAGAAGATAATGATCCACCACACCTTCCTGTTTATATTTCACTTCGTTCACGCTTGTACGTATAGTGTGCCTCCACGCTTACATGAGCGAGCCTGTCCAGAGTGACTGGATACGGCATGATTCAACATGTGCACATGTACTCTGACTTTAACACTAACACGTATAAAAATGAATACATAGGTTTGCAAACTGAAACAAAATCATGCTAAATTCAGATGCAGTATGCATCATCTCGCTTCCCTCTAGTGATCCTTTTCAAAGTCTCGCCTTGATTTATTGGCCTGTGCTTTTGCTTATATGTTTTCATTAAATTTGAAGGTTTTGCTCCTGGAAGAGCATAAACATCACCACATCAAAGAATACACTATTATCTTATTTAGTTTATAACTTTATTACTTAATTACTTTATTTATTTATCTATCTAGTTAACTACATATATACTATATATTGTTAAATGTAGTCTATATTTTAGATGACAGTCAGTATTAGGTATGAGGTCTGCATTTAGATGATGATAATTAGATGATGCACCATTTTGCCACACCTGAATTAGTTACTGACACATTATTATTACGCATTATTTAATCCTTCTGTTTGCTCTTCAGTCAAACTCGCACGTTCTTGGAAGCAGTCCATTTTAGAACTGTGTCAAGAGTTTCTCTGCTACATATATATATATATTTTCTAAGACTGTCCTCTCAGGCTCGCCATCTCCTAACACGACATCCAGTGACACCATATTTCTTGGTGGTTGACAGACGACTCAGTCTGATACATTTCTGCTGTAAACAAGTCTGGAGACGCTTTCCACTGGAGAGGAATTTATTTCCTCCTTGACAGTAAAACACGTAACATGAACCAACAGATAATTGCTATACATTACGGGTCATTTGTGGAGCTGAGTACTCCGGGTTAAAGTACTATATATAATCCATGCTACAAGACAATTTTACAGTAACATGCTCACTCTAACACGAGCTGGTACTTAACTGTTCAAAGACAGCGTGTACTATTGCAAATACATAAGTTAATAAGTCAAATATAATTCAACAACCACTGTTTCAAATGTTCCTTCTAGAAAATAACCTGTTCATATATTTTGACCGGTATGTCAGTAATTACAGTTAGCGATCATTTTTTAAAACAAAAATAGAATCCAAATCATTCAATCTAAGATATTAAAGTCATAAATTTCAAAATGCAATCTGAACTTGAATCTTGAATCTTGAATCTTGAACCAGCATGTTCTCAGAGAGATGTTTGCTGTCTGGTCCTGCAGAGCTCAAACAGAGGCCCACTGTGCCACAGGGGTGTGTCTACATTCTAATCTGTGTGATGGACCTGCTTGATAAGGCCCTGGGCAGTTCTGCAGCATCATGGGAAAAAGGAGGTAATCAGGGCTCACTGCCAACAGCAACAGTGGTGAGCACCTTTTAAGCAATAGAGGACACACAGGCTAATGGTTCCTCTGTCTCCCCCCATGACGCAGCCACAGCATGTTTTCTCCTCACTGAGCACCGGGAGATGTCAAGGCAGAGTCAAACTGCTTGAAAAACAGAAAGACCCGATACCAAGACTCTTATCGGTTCTGTCATTATTGGCTTTGTGCCAATAGTCATCGGGGTGGGATGGTGTCCGTGACCCTGTTCATAAACACCACCAACATTGATATATCCTGCTTTGAGCTTAAATCAGTCTGTGGAAGGAGGTTAAACACAAAAGTCTTTCTGGAGAAAACACCTGAGCCTCATTCCAGCCAACAGAAACACGTCAGCAGCAGAATATATTGAGAAGTCATGGAAACACAGTCCTGAACAAAGAAGGAATTGCATTTTCAGCTGCAAAGTAACATTAGAATTGTGGCTGATTATATGAATGATGGAAATAAATGCCCTCCTACTGCTAGCAAATCTAAGCAGCCGCAATATATTGATATGCAGAGAAAAAAATACATACGCCGTACATGATTGTGTGTCCTTATGTAAAAAATACTGAGTTGTTAACTTTCTGCTTTTTACCCAACAAGAAACCCATCTGTCAGTCGGATGAGATAATCCCACTTCCAAGGGCAGTTCTCCTTGATTTTCTTCAAAATGATTATCTTCAAACAAAACACAAACGGGCAGATAGCTGCACTACTATCAAGAAAATCACACATGACTCTAGGAAATTGTTAAAATTTGCATTGAAGTTTGAATCGGAAACAAGTAAAATAATCTTTACACATTGCCGTCTGTATTGATTTTTGCTTTCAGGAAAATTATTTTTTTTTATTCAGCAAGGGTAAGCCAAACATTGAATTTTCTTTGCCAGTGTGTTCTACTGTAGTTGTTTAGTCTAATACAAACTGAGGATTAAATTCCATGATGCCATGTTTCAGTCTAAAAAGCGACTATTTTTTCCCATCTATGATAATTTATGTATGTTAATTGCATTTTATATATACTCGGTTCAATGCTAAAGATAGACAATGCTTAACTAATTGCTAAAATATCGGAGCTCATCCTCAGTCTTGTACATCACAGTGTGATGCGAGTAACGACAGAAGAGGAGAGCTGAGTTAATGTCCACCTGTCAACAGCTCTTTCGCTAGTGCATAATTTTGGCCTGGCTAGATGACAGTTGAAGGCAGTTTCTGTCGTACTGGTGATTGCTGTGTCTGTTTATAAAGTGCCTAGAAGACAGTCGCTCTAGTTGGGATGCATGAGGAAAAAAATATGGGGAGAAAAAAAAATCACCGTGCAGATAGGTCTCTCCTTCTGAGCTCTGTGAATTACATGGTCTGCGATTGTTTTTTTTCCTCTGTTGTGAGCTAGAGCTGGTGTAAAACTTTTGAAGTTTCAATCTCAAAACTCTTCCGAAGTGTTTCTCTCTGTCAGACAATCAGATGCCGTGGTTGTTGTTATTGTCATTGAGGCTAATGTTAGTAACGTTACAGCAAAAATGCTTTCAGCTGCTAACTTTGGCCTTGTGTTGTCATCTAATGATTTCTATTATTGAATAGGGAGACTATCCTTCAATCAGATGCCCTGCCCTCATGGCCTGCATTGATAAATGCTCCTCCTGCCCTGATGATTAATGTGGGGACATTGATAACTGTGACAGAGAGCCATTACAGTTGCATTAAATCTGTTTCGTACTTGAAGGGTAACAGCTGTGACAGCACTACCTGCAGAGGGTTACAGAGAAGGTTTACATACACTAACTTTACTTAGCCATTGATGGCTGTTCCATTACTTAGTTTATGGCCAGATACCTGCAAAAGTAAAGACAGCTATACTTTGTGTTTAGTGCTAATGGGCAAATGTTAGTATGCTAAATTTGAGCTAAACTAAGATGGTAAACCTTGCAAACAAAATGTTTTGTTGTCATCAATGCCACAACAATACTGTGTTTGCCATGTGCGGAAATTGTACGAATAACTGATGGAAAATGTCGACATCACCATTGAACATCAGAATATCTGCAGTCTGGTTTACCAACTAGATTGCAAGTCAGTGCCAAGATCCTATTGAGAGAAAGAAAACCTGCATGACCCTCTTAGGAAAGAAGCAATTTAGCAGCATTACTTTGTAGGCTCATTACCCGGGTCCACTGCCTGTGTGGCAACTGGCAGGGTCAAGGGAGCCTGGAACGAAATATATTTCTCACAGCAGAATAAGTTGAAAGGTGAATGAAGCATGTTCACAGATACCAGCATCAATATGACCCAACTTTTAGTGGCTGGTAAAAAAAAATATATATATGTTACCATCTCACATCCACAATTCAATATTTGTCTCCATCTGAGGTTGCAATAAAGTAAAATACTGATATTGAACATTATTGTGAGTGATGGCACAAGTGAAGATCAACATGTTAAGTAAGTGTTAAATATTTAACGGCCACTCAGTTTATCCGCTCTTGGAGCTGTGTTAATGCAGACGTAGTGAACCAAATAAAACCTGAAATGAGGTCGAAAGAGAACTTCTCTGTGGGGATTGATGATGTCATTTACTTTGTTAATGATAACAGTAATACATGTTAAAACTATAACCGTTTGTATCTTTAATTAAGATATTGATTTCCCCCTTCCTAACTACACTTTTTATGTGTCTTTTCATCCGGTTTCTTCTTTAAAATTCAAACAGAACTTTGCTGCAGGAAGATCCGCATTATGTTATAGGTACATCCTTTGAAAATTCAAGAACATTTCAAGGCATTATGAAACAATGCCTTCATGTTATTTGTGTCTGTCAACCCCTCTGGAAATGTTCAGTATTCTCCACATTGTGCTCCCACTCTTGTTTTTCTTTATACATCTTGTGGCTTTTTGACCTCTGTTTAACATATGCTTTATGACGTTCTTCTGACACTGAGTGAATCTGACACAATTACGGCAACCGAGGGTCTGAACTTTTAAGACCTCTCTCAGTATTACTCTATTCCCTGAAACCACATGAAAAAATGAAATTGAAAACAAAGGGAGAGATCGACTGACGTGTGCTGAGTTCTTCTGCTGTCTCCCTCTCAGATCTACAAAGCTTATGGGTTTTACCTCAACTCGTGTGGTGACCTTTCACCGAACATAGCTTTTTTGAGTGGAAATGCTGATTGTCAATCTTTTTAACACACATACTATAAAATTAATGAATACACCTTTTTAAACAAACAATGCTGCATGCATTTGTGCTTCTGTTTTGTTTTGTTTCAACTTGTAACCAGGTTACTGACCTCAGTCTGTTGTTTCTCTGCACATCAGCACATTTTAACATCTTTTAAGATGCACCTTACACGCATTGTGTGGTCTCTCACATGCTTGCCTTCGAAGCATAAAACAGGATTTGCACGCCTACAACTACATCAACAACAAATCGTTACATCAACAAGTTTACAGTGCACGTTTGTGAATTAGGATATTTTGGAACTCACTGTAAGTTTAAGGATTTTCCCAAGAATAGATCACAGGTAAAGTAGCTATAGTCAATATTTTTTTGTTAACAACTTGTGGATGCTCGTAGTGATGAGTCCACATGTAATTGTCACCCGACTCTGCAGTTCCCCTCAGCTCTTTGAATCTTTATAGCATCTTTCACTTCATTGTTTTGATGATCAGGCCCACAGCTTTACTGTTGTGGTTCACTCTCACTGCTCTCAGAGCGTCATTTTTATCCACTCCAGTCTGCTGTTTTTGGCAAAAATGCTCTAAAAACCAAATGTACTCTGCCTGCCCAGCACCAAATGACAAACAGTGAACATGGTGGAGCATTTAGTAGTTAAATAGTCTGATATTTCCCTCAGGAGTTGGTAGAGACAAAAATGGAGCTAAAAGTAGAGTGGATATTGAACATTATTCAAGATGCCACAAAAACAACATGAATGCTACTGTTGCTAGTGTTAAACGTTTTGTGCTAACAAGTTTACCATATAGACTGCAATCAGTAATTGTAATATTGTAATTGTAGGTTTTAAGTGTTTTATATCACATCAAAAGTTGAAGTTATATATGAGTAATCTGCGTTGTGACGTTTTGCTTATTCCGTTTTTCCACATTAAGCCTAATCTCAGATCCATCTGTTTTTGCCCTGTTGACTTTTATCACACTCTGTAATGCAGTTGGCAATTAAAGTCTAAACTGTGTTCACATGCATCAAAAGGCCTGTGTCCTGAGGCCTCTCTGGAGCCATGGATAAAGCCTGCGCCCATGTGAATTACTCATCCAAATGAAGAGAAGACTCTCAATTACTTTCCCGCTGTTTCTCTGTATTTAAATTCTTCCCTCACTTTCTTTATTGTGCTCTCCCCACAACTGGGATCTGCTCAATAATGGCCAGTATGAGTTCTGGCACTATGAAACTTCCTATTCATGCCGCCAGAACAAAAAGTCGCTTTCACTAGCTCACCTTCCCTGTTATCATATACAACGCAGCATGAGCAGCGTGTAGGAATAATATTTTTCTGATACCCCATTTCTGTGGATATGAGGGTGTGACTCTGGGCTAAATGAAACACACATCACTCTAGATTTATGGACCAGAGATGGCATCCGCACAGCGCGTCAACGGCTCACTGCCGATGTGGCGCGCTAGAAGATGGGAGAGGAAGATGCTGGAGACTGAAATGTGCTTTGAGTTAATGGGGTACATACTGCTCGCCCAGCAGCAGAAAGTTCTGCCACAAACAAGGAGGACACTTGATTTTTGGCTCGGAGGCTTGCTTTTGATGATGTTGAAAGATTGCTTGCACTCCCTAGTTGGCAATTGGCTGGAAACATGCTGATGAGAGAGTGAAGGCCTTTTCGTTTGTGTGCTAAAACCATTACCTGAAATGGCGGGTTGTAAATCAAATTTTGAGCATTTGGGTTTGGGGGGGACTGGGGTGGGGGGGGTGCTCACTGACAACAAAGGAAAGGAGGACATTAGAGGAATGAATTGATAAACATGTAGTGTGATTTTAACAAGTGCTGTGACGTCTTTTGTTGTAACAGTTGACTTTATTGTAATGACTTAATATTGAGTGGGACCAGCCGAGCAACAAAATAGGTTTTTATAATCATAACGAAATTCCACTTATGTTTGATAGCTTTCTTCTCTGGCAGACTTTTGTTTGTACTTTAATTGAGTTTTCAGATTAATTGCCTGTGAAAACCTGTTGCTTTCCACTTCATGCTCAGATGCAATGAGAACTTGTGCTCTTTTGCAGGGAAAATGTCAAATATCCGTGCAGTCAGGAAGAGACAACAGCTGAATAACTTGGTTGCCATGGTTACAGAGCTAGCCAGGCCGGGATACACGGTTGTGGATTTCTGCAGTGGAACGGTATGTGTATTCAACCATCAGTCAGACTGTGCATGTATATTTGTCACCGTGCCTGACCGTGGCTAAATGAGACTGCTGCTCCGTTAGCAGCCAGCTAAAGGAACTAGATGTCGCTCACGTTTTTGTTCCTCCTTAAATCCCTTTTGTTGTTGGCCAGTGTACACAGACAGACTGGCAATTACACTCATGAAAATGCACGCTCAGAGCGGTAGCGCTGTATGGCTTAAGGGTCAACGCTTGGTCGGAAAGAGCAGCACTAATCATAACTCTACTGATGCTCTCTTTGATGTGTGCTGCCTTCCTGTTGTGGTTTTTAATGTTTTTTTTTTTGGCCTTTCTTTATAATGTCTCTCAGGGCCATGTAGGAATTGTCCTGGCCCACACACTTCCTGATTGCCAGGTAATGTGTGCTATTATTTTTGACATTTGAAAGACAAAAAATGTAATAAGCACCAATACATTAATTGCTAATGACAAAATGATGATTATTAGTTATTAAATGGATCTCTACAATACTGTGCAAAAACTTACTGTGGTATTCTGATGAAGTGGTAATATATTGTTTTATCCTATGATTATTTTTACTTTTAAATCTAAGAATAGTGCGTCCTGTAATCATTTACTATTGGTGTTTTGATATAAGTGGGTTTTTTAGTTGTTTTAGACCTGTCATTGAATTTTCTTCCTGCGTAGATGAAAATTTGCTCAATGTTGCTATAGAATTTAAACTTTATTATTTGCTCCTTTAAGGTCAACTAAAAATGTACTAATCACATGCAGCTCTATGGTGTTCTCTTCTGTCTTAATTCAAGGTCATTCTCATAGAGAACAAAGAAGAGTCCTTGCTGAGAGCCCAGAGCCGCAGCGCTGAGCTTGATCTGAAAAACATCGGCTTCATTCAGGCCAATTTGGACTACTTTACCGGACCGTTTCAGATTGGGGTGAGCATAACATGTAACACTGTATTAAAACAGTGTGCCTTTGCGCCGTTTTTGTCTCCATTATTTTGATGATCCATGGATTATGTAAACAATGTGATGAACATTTCAGGTGACTTAACTCTTTAAGATTTTATAATTTTTTGATTAATACAAGAAAAACTGTTACAAGCAAATGCAATGAAAACTAGTTCGAATTAAAAATCACTAAAATTAAACCGTAGCAGCAAGTGAAACTTAAATTATAGATTGTAATTGTAATGCAAACTTGTAATTTGCTTTGTTAAACTGCAATTTTCAATTTCCACATTAGATTTGAATTTGAAGATTTGATTTGAAGCAAGTTGATGAGTTGTTGCTTTTTCCTCTTACACAGTAATTTCCCAAGAGACCAATGGAAAAAAAAATTCTGACACAGAAAATGTAATTACCAGTAGCACTTGGCAAATTTCAAGCACAGGAGGTAAAATTTTGTTTGTCTATGACAATACAGAGAATCAGACAACTCTAGTCCCACTGCCATGATGATCATCTCATCAAGCTACATTAACAAAATGGTTACGTCAACAGTCCTATAGCATTTATTTATTTTACAAGTAGTAATTATCCAGTTTCATATCACTACTATCTATCTAAGAAGCTTGCATTGCCGTCTGAACAGTTGCTATAATGTGACTTTAAAACCATAAACTCACTCTCTCACATTGTACATACATGTAGAGGTTAAAATGTAAAATGATAATTAAGTCACTGCTTCTATTTCTCATCATGTATCCAGACACCGAAGGAAACACCTAACGCTCTATAAACAATGTGCGACTTCCTACTGTGTCACAATGGCAGCTTTACTGCAAGGTGCCTGAACGTTGTATTTTTAGTCTGAATATTTATATATTTTGGAGAAGCTCACCCACACTTCACATAGAGAGACATGTCAGTCCCTCATCTTTTTCCAGAAACTGAAAATGCCAACATGCAATTATTTTTGTCAGTGTAGCTAAGATGGCTTTTCAATTTCCTGAAGTGCAGCTTTTAATCAGAACCCTTTTAGTGCTCTGTACTTCAGTCAAGCAGTGTATGTCACTGTCCCTTCTCTGATTATTGGAAAGCTAAAAGCTAGTTTTACCCAGAAAATGAAGGACAAAGGTGATGTTAGGGTTAAAGGATATCCTCATTGAGGAATATAAATGGTTCGCTTGTCTTTGTTTGTTCTTGTTTACTTTAAAAATCACCTATCCTAAGATGCTTTTGGTTTGCTTTCAAAAAAATGCTGCCAAGATCTGGAGAGTTACAGACTTATTAAAAGCTTAGGTGTCACATTTGTAATGGAGAGTGTAATCTTTGGAAAGTGTTTGTAATAAAAGTAGAAATGCTTGCTTGCCATTTCAAGTTTTATGCAGGCAACCTGGCCATGTCTCCCTTTTACTCCTTAATTCATTACACATTTTTTTTTTATACCAACATTTGTGCCAGGACTGCAGTTCTGCCTGTTTGTGTTTAAATGTGTTTGTGCTAAATGTCCGGCTTCATAAATGTGTTAAATTCTGCTCAACTACCTGCGACAACAGAATGAATATTTTATTATATTTCAACCTCTGTGCTTAATGGGGCTGACACACACTGAAATTCAGCATTGCGTGGCACTCTCCAACTACAAGTCGAAGCCGTTGCTAGTTTCTATTCAACAGTCACCTTCATCTACAGAGATCTTGACTTGGTAGATGAAGGCTGTTGAACTGATAATTACAATAAATTTTGAGCAAATATTTCCTTAACTGTGGTTAATCATGAGTCGCACAAAAACAGGTCTTTGGGGTTTTAGAAACATCCCCTCACCTGCTGTAGAGTCTCTGACTCCCTGTTTCCACACAGGCGACATTTATCGTCATCACTCATGATCACTGTTGTTATTTATGTGTCTCAGGTCAGTGTCTTCCCCCAAACATGTTGGGAAAATCCATCTTCCTGCCGTGTGTCATAGCCCAGTTCCAGAAAAGCCAGCTGTTCAAGTGGCCTCACTTTAACTCGCTGTGGGACAAATAGGAATATATACTCTATGTACCTGCTGTAATTAGCAGTAGCTATTGTTCCAGCATTGTCACTCCACTGAGACCCGTTCCACTTGGCAAGCAACAAACAGCACGGATTATTCCTCTCCACAATATGTGGGAGTTTTTTTTTTTTTTTTTTTTTTTTTTTTTTTATAGCCTAGTCACAAAGTTAATACACACACATAGATTTTTTTTCACACAGTATGTGAATGTTAAGATTTATGTATGAAACAGGTGCTTATGTTTGTCCTTTTCTGCACTGCTTGGGATTCGTACCTCAGCATTTATGTAGCCGCAGCTCGCTCTTGCTTTGGCTCAGCTTCTTCCTGTGTGACAGCTATTTCTACCTGAAGGAGCCACCCATCACACTGATTTTAATCCGGTTATGTATAATGCATGGTCCCATTTTTAGTCACGCTCATTTAATCAGGCTAATTAAGTCGAGATGTCCCTATTCCTACTCAGCGTCTGCTCTTCCTGTCTGCAGTTGCACGTCCCAAGTGTTAGAATGGTTTCAGCACCAGCCCTTACATACAGCGTGTTTAGATTTTCTTCTTTGTCCTGTCTGATAACATTGCGCCAACAGACCTCGGAGGCAGGAAAAGTTGTGGAGCTTGAAGTTGATTGGGATTTTATTGGATCCAGGTCATTTATTGGTTCTGCTTAAGGGTCGAATTGTTTGCAATTGATTCTTTCAGTCGAGTTCTTTCTTCTTTATGTTTGTGTCAAGAAAAATGAACTTGTTATTACCGCTTTAAATCTTTTGTTGAAGTGGGTATTGATCAATTCCAATAAGGCTTCATCAGCTCTAATTCCAATGCTGATATCATTTAAGTAGGTTTGGGAGTTTTGTCTTGGTTCATTCGCATTCACCTTTGAGAGGAAAACAACTATGTAATCACACTTACTCTAGTCTGATTTTTTCTGTCTTTCTCAAATTTCTGGGTGATTTTTAGACGTGATATTATAATGAAATCTAAACAACAAGCAAAAAGGAACATTTAAAGCTGTAAGCAAAGACATCAGAGCTTTTAAGAACTGTTGCAACACACCTTTCTTCAACAGGGTGTTGCGAGCTCCATATTGTTGGAGAAGGGTGCCATGTTGATTGAGTAGTGCATTTGTTAGCTGCATTGCTGGGCCTTGTTCTGACTCAGGCCGAGATAGGACAGGAGACGGATGTAATTACTTGAGTAAGAGTGAATAATGAAGCCTCATTATTCTGTGATGTGTGATTATTGAGAGAAAGATGCAGTTAGAAACAGCTTTTCCTCTCCCTGAAAGACAGATTAATAAAGAACAAGGCTGTGCAAGTGCCCCTTGGTCCTTTGGTCATTGCATATTGATTTGTGATTTCTTCTTCTAGTGAAATGTTTGTGCAGCGGCGTGCTTAGCGGGGCATGCATGAAATAGTGTACATCTATGAGACGGTTTTAAATCAGCCTTGCATATACATTCACCTTCCGTTATCCATTTTTAATTAGTATCCCATATAACATGTTTGGCTGGGGGCATGGCTTCATCAATATTGCTTAAACAGACAAAGACAAAAAAAAAATTGCAAACGTTGATAAAGCAAGAATGCTTTTTAAATCAAGAATTTGAAAAACATAATTAGCTATCAAAACACATCAGGATGTGTTTTATTTTAGTTGTGTGCAATTCTGTTCGGTGAGTGGCTTTTTGTGTGCTAAATCAAGGCTAAAGGTTATAAAATGTAATTAGGATTTACCACGGCATGACTAATCTACAACATTAAGTAGCAGGGTAAGAGTGATGGTGTTACTTTGTTAATTATTTTTGCTTTAGATGTGGGGGATGTAACATCATCCAATCTTTGATAGGGACTCCACCTCCTAATTAGCAGTTTGAAACACGCTGTTGGAAGAATGTAAGATAGGCATTTCCCTGCAGTGAGTAAATGCAGGATATAAAATTGGGTGTCAAATAGATGCAAGGCCATGCAGGTAATTGATGTTAATTCCCCAATTTTCACTTTCTGGTTATTTGCAGAGTCTCCTTGTGTGAGTTCATGTTTAAATCAAAGCACATCTTCTCGAAGTGGAATAAATGATTGTTTGCTGATGAATATTCAGGGAACAAACGCATAGTAGTTCCATATGGAGCTCTTCATGCAGTTGCAAAAAAAAAAAAAAAAAAAAAAAAAAACATTCCCAAGCATAGACTACGGATCATTCAGAAAAGTATACACTTTTGGTTTCTTGTTTGAGCTAAAGGATTGCTGTAGCCGTGAAACTTTCAGGGAGAGTGCATGCATCACTGAGAAATGTGCCCAGACATTTGAGTGACTTTATGAGAGGGTTTGGCCATGCTGAGAGAGTCTGTGTCTTCCCTAATCTGTGGAGCTGCAGCCAATCTTGGTTTAGCTGCGTCCTGACCGGCTCTGAACTTCTGCTCCATGGCACTGCTGTCAAGGCAACATGCAGTGGACTCAGACTCACGGACGCCAAGTGACAACTTCTTGGAAGACAAAAAAAAAAAAGTTTGAAGTGACTGCTTGAGTTGGACGGGATTTGTTTCAGTATGCCCAAGTGGCTATTGTCACGTCAGTCTGTTGATAATTTTTTTTATTTGGATCATTTAGAGAAAATCTATTTAGGTAATGTTCGCTTGAGAGGAAGTCCTATATTTTACCACTGTACTTTGCATATTAAACTCATTGCCTTTGAGGACTCCTAATGTATTTTTGCAGATGGACTGGGTAAAGGCTGAAACACAGACATGCTATAATTTGGGTCTCTTAGTCCCTTTGTGTGATCCAATACATAAACACACAATTACTAATGCATATCTGGGGTGTTCCTCACCACGTGTAGTTTACCCACTCGATGGGAATCCTGATGCATTCGTGCCTCTGCTCCTAAAGCACTAATACATTTTGTTTGCTCTAACTCCCCGAGTCTGCACCTCTGAGAGCTTAGATGTGTTTAATAGCAGCAGCTATTATGAAGTAATCAATGGGATTGAGTGCATGCTTTCAAGCGCTCTCAGTTTTTGGTCTTGCTGTTGGACAAAAAAGGCTTTCAAGAAAGCTTATATTTTATTGATGGAAAAAAAACATGTTGGGTTTGTATTTTCTTTGTTCCACTTCAGGTTGCCCTCCATGCATGTGGAGTCGCGACAGACATGGTGACGGAGCATTGCATCCAGGCAGGAGCGGCTTTTGTGATCAGTCCTTGTTGCTACGGCTTCATCCAGAACGCAATCAAGTTCACCTTCCCCAAGAGGTTTGTAGCACCTCATCCTCAGTCCAGGGTTGTCACTGATTTTTGAAATTTTGTTTCTGATTGTTGTTTTCTCGTTAGACTCTTTCTAGTATTGATGCTTCTCTTTTCTCTTAGTGTCTGTTTTTTCAGTTTCTCTTTTGGGGCTCTTGCTCTCCATCATTTTGACACTCGTTCTCACTGTGTCTGACACACACACACGATCTATCTCTCTCTTTTTTTTTTTTTTTTTTGTTCATCTCATGTCTCTTATCATCTCCACTGACAGTATGAGGCAGCAGTGCCACATCGCTTTCACAACAGGTTCCACAACTCTCCTTTTCAATCTTAGCCCCGTTCCTCAGCAACTGAGAACAGGGTTCTCTGTGTAGAGACCATCTTGGATATTACAGACTGACAGCAAAGTCCAACTAGAGGTGCAGACAAGAAGCGTGACTCTTGGTGGAATTATTATAAATAAATAACAACTTAATTGTCTGTCCTCATGTGATGTAAGTCAAAATAAGATGTTATTTAACTAGAGATGGAAGGAACAAGCAGCAGAGTAAGAAAAGTGAGAGGCTATGCTTTCATGGTGCAGGTCCTGTTGCTATAGCAGCACTTTCTTAACTAATGACACTGATTTTGTAATGGCCTAAGAAGCACAAGGTGGTTTGCTATTACAAACACATTTGGATACTGAAAGCTTTAAAACAAAACACTGTTGTGTAGGATTACTGTTGTAGCAACTGAGAGACTGTGACCACCAGCACATTAAGCACATTAAGGTGGCAAAACCAATTTTAATTGTTCGGCCTGTTTTGGTATTAAGACTGATCGGACCACGTCTGTTGTGGTCTGTGATGAAATAGTACAGTTTGCCACTACCCATTGTTATATTTAACTATGACTGGGAGTGTCTCACAGAAGGAGGGCAGCAAGATGGTGCAATATGCCTTATATGAAATTAATTTTAGAAAACATTCATCAGGTTTGATTGCTGAGACGCAGCCCAGTCACCTCAAGCCCTGTTTCCATATTCCTTCTTTTTGTCAGCTCTTCATCCACCCCTTCATCCGCATTTAGCTTTTTTTACATGGTTGTTTTTATGACGTCAGTTTCCTCCGTGATGGTGAATAGTGGCCTCTATTTGTGGTGACATAACGCTTTCACACGGCACAGCAGCGCTATTGCCAGTAAGAAATCATCATAAGCCAGTTGTGAGTGGTATGTGATAATGGAAGAGGAATTACTTTCTGATTTCATGTGCAGTACGCCGGTCAAATAGCAGCATCACACCACTAGTCAAAAAGGCATACCGTTCAGAACTGGCATATGACAGCAAAACCAGAATTGTATAATATTATTTGCACATGAAAAGACACCTTCATGGGTTATGACTTGCTTTAGTTCATTAGTGACAACACAATGAGACAAGTTTTTCCTTTCACTACATTTTATTTGAGATACTGCATTAACAAAAGTAAAATGGGATCGGAGGCATTTAGCTTATACATCAGAGTTTCACGTGCGTGGATTTGGGTACAGTAATTCAGACAATTGCTTAGACATGTTCAGGCGTACCGTACTGATAGTCCACCAGTGGACGGTGGTATATGTTTGTGAAATAGAAGTAATGAGCCTTTTATAATTTGCAAGCTGTTTATAAGAGCCATAAACCAGCAGAACGGTGGCAGCATACCAAAAACTTACAGTGACATAGTTAACAAATCAACATATGCTACAACAAGAAAGGTGGCATACCATGAGCCACTTCAATTTTGGTGTTGCTGTCAGTTCAACTACTGTTTGGTTCATTTCATCCCCACTAATAATACAGTTTGAAGCGTAGCTCTTATTGCTGTAGCTACCAGGACTTAAACATTAATGCACACTGATATGCAAAAGTGGTTATATTGTTTGCATTTATTATGTTTCAGGTGATTCAAGGATTTTTTTTTTTTTTTTTGTCACTATAGTATAACTGACCCTAAAATTATGCCTCGTGGAAGACCATCAGTATGCGGTGTAGATGTTCATCGGTTTCACAAAAGTTAATCCTCTCCTCACTTTTGCTAAGTTGACTCGACACTTCATACCTCCCGACTCCTCATAAAATATTAAAGAATGACAAAAACTTTGCATCTATAATGGACAACAAGAAGCTGTGTTTCTGGAGGGCAGTTGTGCAGTATATGTGAGGGGCCTCCACACCTGACTGTGTCAATCTTCGTCTTGCTACTTTTAGAGTTTTCCCCTCAGGTCATGTTCCGGGTACTCATGTGGATATTCTGCAGGTGTAGACATTCCAGGAAGTTCACAGGTTTTTATGAGCTGTGAAACCAAACTGCCCATTTCATTAAGGCCCTTACTGTTCTAGTTAAACTTGAGACTTCTCTCCATGTGACCCAACTGGCCCCTAACCCCTGACCCTCTTCATGTTGATCTTTAATTAGCTTCAGTGATGATCTGACTATGTTTAACCACAACAAGCAAACTGACTTTGTTCCCATGTCGTGCCAAAAGCTTTGTTTTTATAAAAGTCCTTCTTTCCCACTGAGAAAGTGGTTTGTCTTAGAGAAATACATGTTGTTTGTGTTCTGTCAAGCTTTAGCTTTGGTTATATATTCTTAGTTTTTTGTGAGATGGTTTTTCCTCAGACCTGAGTATGTAAATATGTGACATGTTAATCACTGCACGCTAACAACAAAATATCTTCTGTATTTACAGCAAAAGGTTCCAAGAGACTCTTACTTATAAGGTATGTCTTCGAATATAATTAAATGCCTCTATTGCATTCATTATTAATTTGCACTCAGGGGTAATATCAAACACACTTATTACAACAACTCAAGTTTTACAAAGATTGTGTTTCAGATTCAGTTCACAATATTCACATCAAAAGATGCCTTGCTGGGTCGTGACTTATTTTAAAAAGTGTTCATTAGACTCTTGTGTTTTCTCTTCCAACACAGTGGAAGAAGTTTTTCTTCTAGCTAATTGCTTCTTAATTAAAATGCTGCTGCATCAACAGAAGTATAGTGGAATCAATGGCATTTAGTTTAAAAGTTACAGTTTCACAAGCCTGGACCAGAGTGCAATGGGTCGGTGAAAGGTGAAAGTGCTTTGTCATGCCACAACTGTCAGCACCCAACAAAGCAAGAAACCAGAAGAGATTCAGACAAATGTTTAGACAAATGGGGATGAGAAACAAATTGGGGAGCAGAGACACACCTGCATTGGGTTGCATCTGCTATTCATAAATTCACTACTAAGTTAGTGCATCCTTTCTAAGTTCTTTGTAACTACTAGCTGGTTTCTAAACTAAAGCCTTAGTAAGTAATGTGTACACTTTTCTGCTTGGAATACAACTGTAAAGCAACTACAGTATGCAAATAGGAGACAACTGTAGTAACGCAATTATAATACAACCTCCATAAGTATGATTGTTTTCAGCTTCTTCCTACACTGCTTTACTTTTTACTTGATTCATTTTATTGTTTTTTTATTGGACACAAAAATAAAATTCATGAGATCTCTGAGCTGTCATCACTGTCTTGGAAACAAAGATTCCCCAGGCAGTTACCGGAGGGAGTCTCACACTCTCCAGTCTCTCAATCCCTTATCGCTCAGCACAGACATAGCACTGTACTGTGGGAGGGCCACCCCACGATGATGTATGGGACCTGTCAGTGCCCTTAGGGAGAATCTGTGCAAAAGTTGCTGCAGGTCCTATCCATGGCAACCTCAAGAGTTGACATGTCACAACATCGGACCACCTCTAACTTGTCTTTTGTGCACTAGAAGAAGCTGAGTTTTAGAGATGTGGCTTGAGAGGCACAGGAGATTATGTATTATCTACAAGACACTGGAAAATTGTAGCCTACTGTTCTGTGATTGTGAGTTGTGACTTTTCTACTGTTGTCTAAAAGCCCAGTGAGCAAAATACATCAAAATTGTTGTATTTTGTGTCTGGATGTAGTATAATAACGTGTAGCCACACAGAAGAAGAAATCAACATTCTATTTAAACTAGACTAGACACATTATCTGCCACTTTAAATCCCCTTAAGGTTTTGCTGTGTTTTGTATTTGTGATTCATCCGTGCTCGGTGCACAGAACCACTCTACTTCCGAATCCCCGGCTGACACTTGCAGAAGCAAAAAAAAACCGCTGCATTGCATTGTTTTGTAGCAGAACCTTAGTTGTCTCCCCTGAACTACAGTAGTTGAACAGAATGACAGCGCATTGACAAATGGGATATCGCCGGAGTAAAGGGCTAATGGTGTGAGATATTAGTGCTTAGCTCGAACTTAAGCACCTGCTCCGTGGCATTGTATTCAGCGCCGACCCCGTGCAGTGAGGAATGGAATCAATTAGAGCAGAAACAGGGTAGAGATTACTTACGGCTCTCACTTGTTCTCTTGTTCTGTGAACCAAGTCAAGTAAGAACCATAGCGAGGTAAAAACAGGACAGAGAAATGTGTCCTCCGGTGGGAAATCACTAAATATCTGGCCTTTTTTTGGAGAATTCGTAGGGATAGTTTAATGCAAGATGAAGGAAGCTGGTCCATTGTTACATCATTATTGTAAAGACACAACACCTGACACAGGGTTAAGAGTCTAAACCAATGCTAGTGTTTGTGTGTAGCTGTATGCTAATATTAGCATGCTAGCAATGCTCATAGTGACAATGCTAACATGCGGATATCACAGTAGGTAATGTTGACCAGCTTCACCCTCTCAGTTTAGCCTGTTAGCATGCTTAGCAGGTTTCATTAGCAGGATTCATTCTTCATGGAGTATATGGCGTGTGTACAAAATATTATGGAAATGTTGTGTTGGAATGACCACACTTTGCCTCCCTAGAGCCATGGCGCTAGTGTGGCTAAAAAGGACCTCAAATACCGTTTGATTTGAATTCCTACATTAAATTTGCCGCATATTAGAGTAGTGATCGGCTGAGAACATTTTCATGCCGCTCTGTCCGTGCTGAGATAGGCTCAAACTCCTCTCTCCACGGGTGTAAGTAGGATAAGCAGATGTGGGGGAAAAAAATGGATGAAAAAACAGAACAAATTTGTGTGCGCCTGTGTGTATATGCATGCATAGTAGTGTTAGTTTCACTGAATGGCCCATTATTAAAAAAAAAAGAATCTTTGTAGAATTCTTTAAATCACAGATGGGTCTTGTCAGTGATTTGCTTTTCTTGCAGTGGCAGGGTAAAAAAGCCTGTACTTTTCAGACCTGACAGATGGCATCCAGAGCTTTAGTGTTAGTATTGATTACATCTCCAATAAACAGTTCCTGCAGTCATTTTCTGTGCTTGTTTCAGGAACATATGATCCTCTGCCGCTTCGCAGACCAAACTGCCGTCCAGCTCCCTCCTGAGAGGCGACTCATAGGTACGGTTTACAACTGTCTCCTTACACCATCACCCAATTTACCGTATGTATGTCTGATACTACTGCTATTTTGATCTCTTATTCTTTGTCTGTTTTGTTAAAATCATGGAATCAGGCACATTTTCCCAGTATGACTTTCCAGCTCTGAATCACAGTTCTACTTTGACTACTGTTTATCATGTAGTAGAATTTTTGTCACACCCAAACAGTTACTCCTGTGCATGCCGATGTTGTGTTTTCACAGATTTTCACACTGCGACTCAACCATACTGCTACACTTTTTCTAAAGTGTGAAAAATGTTCATGGAGGGATTTTTTTTTTTTCAGTGTGACAAAACAGCTGCAGTGAACAGCTGCCAGATCAGTTTTGTCAGGTTCAGAGGCAGTGTTTTGTCTGACTGAAACCTCCAGGCCTGTGCCGAAGCCTCACCGTACAGTGTTTCATTATGGTGCGGACTCTCTTCACTCTCTTATGGTAGCTCTCCAGCTTATCAAAGCTTTCCCTCTGAATCTGAGGAGGCTCCCCAATGCCTCGTCAGTCTGAAGCTCTTTCATATGTACCTGACACCACCTGTCACAGGGGTTTCTGCTCTATATCAGTTAACACGGCTCAACCTCTCCCACTGCCATTTTCTAACCATGTTTGATCTCATCTCTCTGGAGCCTGCCAATGTGACTGTGACCGTGAAGGCAGCATGGCAGACCAAAGCTTGTGTTTAGTGCGTCTGCCACCTGCTACCCAACTGCTTAACTGTATAATATATTTGAAGTGTTTTTTTAAAAAAAAAAAAAAAAACCTTCAATGTTTAAAAGAGAAATGTATGGTGATCGGTGGGAAGCTGCTGACGAATAAGTAGGATCTCTGTAGGACACTGATACACATGAATGATAGGAACATACAGGAAATAGACAAAATAGCAGGAACACTCATATGCACAACAGCCTGATTGATATGCTGATCGCTGATATTGGCTTAGATATATCAGCATCAGCAGCATACACAGATGGGTGAAAAATTCAATGAAAAAAAAAAAACAACACAGCTGGCATCATAAATTACCAGAGCAGCTTCAGTGAGCCTCGGCATGGATTCTACTCGTCTCTGAGAGTCTTCCAATAAGATATTACCTCAATCTAGTGATCGCGAAAGTCGTATCGTATGATTCAAAACGTTTTTGTTGGTATCAAACCGATCAGTGACCTACATCCTGGGAGAGATGAAATCTCAGGATGAAAGTGCTTCCTTAAAAGACTTAGATCTTTTTGTTCGTCATTCAGGTTTTTCCTTTTGATTTGTCACTTTTTGAGGCTGTGCTTGCTGTCATTTTGAATTGTATTATATTGTAAAAGTACCTGTTATTGTGTCCCTATCTGTGAGTAACAAGTAAAATCAAGATTAATGTCCCTTTCTTTAGTAAATGTCTAAACCCAGGTTAGTCATTTTTCGAATGATAAAATTCTTATTATTTTATACATGAATTATACTGTCTTTCTTTCTGGACCACTCCAGGTAAACAGTGTATGGGCCTGGTAGACCTGGACCGGTCGTGGGCAGCGGAGACTCGTGGGTACTCGGTGCGGGTCATGACTATGGAGCCTGAAAGCTGCTCACCAAAGAACAACATGTTGGTGGGAATGCTGCTGCAAAAAAGTGGACTGGAAGTCAATGCTAGCCAACTGGAAGCACTGGTGCATAATTAGGACTGCAAGCATCGGTGCACGGCGGAGTCTCTTCAGTGTGTTCAGGGTTTGATAAAGCACCCAGTCTCTGTGCCTACCGGCTGTGTCATGATGGTGCTGTTATTACTACTATTTTTTTATCCAACCACAACATTTTCTTTTTTTATTTCACTTTTTCAAGCCCGTTTTTAAGAAAATAAAACTCATTACTTCTGGACCATCAAAGGTCATATTCTGCAATCTCTTTCAGACTGATTGTGGTGGCAACAGTGCCCCAATTTTAGATAAAACAAACCCCTGGAAGAGTTCTTTCTGAGAACTACTCCTTAGGTGTAACTTTGCGCAATTAGTGGACAGTTAGTTGTAGTAAAAGAGCTTAAATCTCACCAACTGCTACATCACGTTTCTGCTTTTGCTTAAAACTGTGTGATCAAGCTGTCAAACGTAAACAGAAGCAGCAGGAATTAGACACCCACATTGCAAATTAAGCACGCCATACGTCGGTGTGCTGTTTTTGCAAAAAGACTGTATGCTGCCTTCTGTGATAGAACTCAGCGGTAAGCTCCCCCAGTTGCCAGGTATTAGCAGAAGACAGAGACATTCAGCGCTAGAAACTCATCTGCACTTTAAGATGAGATGGGGAATTATCATTATCTACCTCTCCTCGATGTATGTTTGTGCGAGACTGAGAGAGGGCGAGAAGGGGAATCTCACATCGCGCCAGGTAAAATATAGCATTTGTCATAGTTCCACAGAGAAGCTGATTATTCCTCATAAAGAATGAATGTGGTATGCATAGGGTTGTACATTCAGCGGCAATGAATATTTTATGATGCTGGTGAAAAGGTCAGTGTGCTTGATTAGATGCACACTGTTCAAAGCCTAGTACCTGAAAATCACACAATACTTCCCAACATTTCCCATCCTGTATACTTTAGACATGCTATAGCCCCCTTAAGCTTCCATTCTCCTAGGTGAAACAGGTTATCTGTTTCTCTGAAAAATCCTGTGTTGTCACCTTTGACAGTATATTGCAGCTGCTTGAGGAATCTGGGGAGGTGGCCGGAGAACCCATTTTCCCTCTCGCACTGAAGGGATAGACAAGAGCGGTGCAGGCTTTTCCAGCGTCGAGCTAATCTGAATTCAGCCAGCAGAGTCAATCTATCCTGAGGTGAATGGCCACAGACACAGCTCCTTCCAAGGACTGGAATTATTTCAAAAGGAGATGTCTGACTCCCCTATTCATGCTTGTGGCTCTGTACAAGCGCACATTACAGAAATGCATATAGGCAAAAGAGAGGACACAGAGAGAGAGAGAGAGAGTAGGTGGCACTACTTAAAGCTTGCACAAGAGAGAGGGGAATTTTGAGGTGTGAAGTGGGTCGATTTCAACCCAAACATCCGGGGCTGGAAGGTGACTAGACGAGAGTCTTTGTTTAGACAAAAATGCGAGATGTGTGAGCTTCTTTTCATGTAAATATGCTGTGAGGCCTTTCTATATAGCATAGACTCACTCACTCACTCAGAATGCATTCTTTTATAAGTAATTAACAGAATCACAAGACAAAAAGGTTTGTTGCCACGTAGGTTTTCACAAACATGGAATTTGCCTTAGTGTTGTGGTGCGTAACATTCAAAATATACAAAATAAACTTTCTTGGAGCAAAATCAACATGAGACTAAAGAAGAACGTGCATACTAGATTGTCATTTAATCAGTCTGTATATACTGATAGTCGTTATTATAGAGGCACACTTTTATATAGAATCTTCCCTATTAAACTCGGTGGAAACTCTTCTTGCCGTTCCTGTGGCAGCTTTCAACTAAACAATTTGTTGCATCAGAAAACCACTAAGAGGAAATAATGGAGCTGTCATTGTTTTATTAACTTCAGTTATTACTTGTAATTAAAATTTGGCTCGTCTTAGTGTTTTCCACTTCATTACCCTGTTAGTGTTTATGGCCCTTTTGCCTGCAACAGTTCGTTGCTCCATATTCGGGGTCCCTCCCCGTCGGTGTGGATTTTCCCTTTTGTCGGTGACCTTGTTTGTGTGTTCACAGTTACTATAACAGGCTCTCATATGCAGTACAAGCCCAGATGAAATGGATACACGGTGCTTCTTCTGCCCTGTCAGTTATCTTAAATATCACGCCTGGGCTTTTATATTGACCAGTTAACATCCAATGAAATGCGTTTCATTTGGCTTTCATTGCATATAATTTTGTGTTGAGCATAATTATAGAAGTCGGGTAAACCTAATAAATAATAATGCATTTTAGGCATACATGTCTTCATTGGTTACTGTGGTTCCCTGCTGCTGTTATTTTGCACACCCTGATAATGTTGTGATGCACTTTTTGCTGCTTCTCATCCTGCTTGTCACGTCTGTTTTGGCCTGATGTTGAGCCTGTTTATATTCTATTTGTGCATTTATTTTTCTATCGGTCTGCTCTAGCCTTGTCTGTTAAGAGCAAAACATAATGACTCACTTTCCCTGTAGGGCTCATTAAAGGTTGAGTTCACCTAAATCACAGAAATACATTTATCTTTCCCCATTTATCCACAGTAATTAAGTGTAATTTACTGGAAAGACATGTTCAATACTTTTAGTACCACAAACAAAATTTGGTATGGCTTTATTTTACAGGTCCTAAAGTCCTATGTGATTTCCTTGGATGTTTCCTGGAAAAAATAGCATAAAATTTGGCATTAATTATATGTGAAATACTGTAGATTAAACGCTCAATTGGTGCCCCTCCAATTACATAATTCACATTAACTTCTAATATAGTTTAAGGAATCTCTAGTCGATACACAGCAGGTCAGCTGAACATGCAAAAATGGTTGCTTCTCCAAACGTTAGAAGATAAAAGTGGGGAAAAAAAACAAAAACCTGCATGATTCCACTTAGCATAAGTCAAAAAAATATGTATTTTAGTGTTTTGTCTGAACTGACCCTTTAAAATAAGTTTAATCTGATCAGTCTTTTCCACAAAATACCAGTATTACTGGCAATGGGGCATATTGAGGAATGTGCACAACCTGCAAGTTGTTTCTAAATGTAATAAATCATCACGGAAACACTCTTACAGTCCAGTCATGAAAATAATGTGATTAATAGTATAATTACACACAACCGGCGTTCCTCCGATCAGATGTCAAACCCCTGCTTCACCATATAGATTTATTATCAGGTTGGTGACGGGGTGTGACAAGGCAAACAGTGGCATGTACCAAAAGACGGTGGTGAATGTGAACAACATCAAACCCTCATCTGAATCATCTCCTGCTCCCTGACTGAAAATGATGGCGTTTGGTTACCCAGTCATCTCTGTTTTTCTCCCTTTCTTTCCACCGACTCCTTACTGGCGAATGATTTCATTGACTGAGCTGGATTCTGGAGGCAGAGGGCTGTCACATCAGAAAATGAGGTAGACGTTTATAATTCTGCTCCCAGACAGGAAGTGCAATTCACCAGGCTTTGAATATGAAGTGCTGCTCATGAGCCGGGCAGGAGATAATCACCCTAATAGAATCAGACTGAACCTCTCGTCGAGGAGTGGATATTAAAAAATAGCTCCCTGTTTCAGAAAGACTGCGTCAGTTTTTCCAAGTTGTGCAAAGTATGATGGACAATTGCACTGAAGAAAAACAGCCAACTGTGCAATTTTCTTACAACAATCCAATGCAACAGTGGCACAACAGTAGGCCCATAAAACCTGGAGCTTGAATCACCATGTCAAAAACATTTTAATCATAAACTATATCACCAGTGTTTTATTTACTGTAATTACAGCCCTTGTTTCCTCAAACTGTGTCAACCCGCTCATTTTGTATTATGTGCTGCTTATCTTTTCCTGCTGGCCAAATTCAGCCCCAGTAATTTTCACCGCATTGTCTTCACAGCGTGAGCAACGTCTACCTGGGTGGGCGATGCACCTGCGTGCCTCAGCAGGCTGCGCAATTAATTAAGGCATTTGCAAAAGCATGCGCGCCGCGGAGCTACAGCTGGAGCCTCCTGGCTGTGCGGGTCATGATGTTGTTACATTAGGAGTCCCACACGCGCGGCAGGCTGGATATCCGGGCTGTTTCGCCCGCTGGTCACTGGAAGGACGGGAGATAAGGTCTGACTGCAGTGGGTGCTGTTGGTTGGACAGCCGGCTGACTGATCTTGGAGAGGAGAGAGGAGAGAGGAGAGGGAGCTGTGCGCTCTCTTCCCGGCAGAGTGCGTCCCGCTCCACACACACACACACATACACACTCATACATACGCATACACACTCCGAGGGTCACTCTACTTGTAGGCAGCGGAATGGTTCCTCCTGAATATCGCACATGAGCAGTCCGACGGACAGCAGACCTGTCATTACCTGTGCACCCTCAGCGCGCGTCAAATAAACTCTGCTGCTGTTGTTTTTTTTTTTTGTTTTGTTTTTTGTGTCTAACTGTTTCCTTGGCGGTGCCGGCGCTTTTGGATTACGGAGAACAACGAGCAGCGTGGACGCGCAACTCCCTAAATCATGGATTTATGGATAAAGTTGATGTTGCTGTCCGGCTGCTGCTTTGGAGCAAGTGCAGACTTTGATGGCAGGTAAGGGCACATGGTTCACATTGTCTGCGTAAGCCGATGCTTTTGTGGGAGAAGAAGGCGAGTGGGTCTGACTAAACAGTGTGCTGCGTTTTGATCGGCACAGTTCGATCTATCCACAGGCTCTTTCTGTGAAAGCTGCGCCTTTGGGTAAAGGGTGCAAACTGCTGCGTTCTTTCATGATCTCCAAACTACGAAGCTCAAATTTGGATGTGACTGAAAAACATCTTGCTCCTGTGAGATCGTGCGCTCAAATGCGCTGCGAGCACTGATTCATTCTTGACATCTTCGCTTCATCCCCCTTCTCTGTCTATTCTTCTAAACTTTTATTCGAGCGAAACACAGCAAGAATCCAAGTGCATCCAAATCGGTTGGCGTCGCGATCGTAGCACTTCTGATACAGTACAAGCAGCGTCTACACGTGCAAAAGAAAAAGAAAAATCACCCCAAGCGGCTCTTTCCTCGGGCTGATATCGGGCTGATTATAAAGTGATGTGACAGCACATCGCCTGGTGCTTCATGTTCAAACATGAATCCGATGAAGTAGGACTGGGCTGTGTGGAGACAGAGGTGTGGAGACGTGCCAGAGCCCAAAGAATGCTTGTGTCCGAGATTTCGATCTGCCTATAGGTGCATCTGAGTTGATGAACATGATTTCTTTCTTTCTTTCTTTCTTTCTTTCTTTCACAACCATGCACAATAACACCAGGTTGCAGATCAGTCCTAACCGTGTGGCCCACTCCCTTGAAACGAGTATACATAAAACATCTTTACAAATTGTTTGTGAAAAAGAAATTAGTGTCAATCAATTTGTTCCTCGACCAGATAGATTCCCGGAGCTCAGAGTAAAAATGGACTTAAGTCCAGTCAAACAGAGAGAGAGAGTGACAAAGTCCTCCTGCTACACCTCAAGCGGAAAATGCAGCCTGGTATTGTGCTTCATTTGTCCTCAGGTATCTCTGTGAGCCAGACTGAGCCTCTCTCATGTTTCACTTTTTGCAAATGAGTGACAAACTTTGAAGATTAATGAAGGGAATTATAACTGAAATGGAGTGCGTGCATTTCAGACAGCACTTTCAGACTGAATGCCATTCCACCTGCTTGCTGGTGGATTTTGACATCAGGAGGTATACAGCCTCTTCCCCCCCCACCCCCCTGCCCCCCGGCTCCCCACCTCTTTCAGTCCAGATTTCTGCTGTGTTCAAAAGCATTTCTGAAGATTTGGATATCAGAGGTTTTAACAAGGAGTAAAAATGTGTCTGTGTTAGACAGACAATAATAATTTGAGTTGAGCATTTGCAATTTTATATTATCATTTAGGACATTTTATTTTTCGTAATCACCTTGGCTAATGTGTGTGTGACAGGCTGTGGTCTGATGAGATGCGTAGGGCTTAAACTTTTATTTCACGCCTTGCCTTTGCATAATGACCATTTACTTTAACGTAGCAGCAGCATATTGTACATTATTAACATCCCTGCTGATGGAGTGGCTTGTCACCATGGCCATAATTTGCCAATTTTTATGGGTATAAACTTGCGCGGGCATGAGTCTCTGCTTCAATATCAATTCATTGTGAGAATATCCCCTGAGACCGAGCACAAGCAAAAAAGCCATTTATTACCTAGTCTCCCTCACTTATTGCCTTTTAGAGAGCGTTCCTAACAGGCTTATCCATCCAGTCCTGAAGGGTCCTTCACGGGCATCACTGGCAAGATCATTTTGTTCTCCCATAGCTGCACATAATATGCTTACCTGCAAATCTGTGGCTAAAAACACTGTACTGTTGTTGTTGCCACTTTTTATTCCAACCATGGACTCAAGGACAGATGATTTCCTGTCATGTAGCGTAGAAGACTTTGCCAAAACGAAAGACAAAACATATACGATGGAGGATATTCTTTCCCAGTGATGTCACTAAACTGTTAAGTCCACCGCAGCCAAGTAGCACATACCAGACCTCCTCAGTAATAATCCAAAGCAGGGGAATGGTGCCAGGTTATGTTGGCGTTGTAATATCAGACCCACTTTTGGGCTTTCAGGGCTTGTGCAGTCCAACAGGCAGTGTGAATAAAAGAAATAATACATTTACATTTTCTCTGTGCTCAGGATCTAGAGTATGTCAATGTACTGATGAAGCATGTACAGACATCTTTATGATGAGTCATTGAAAAGATTTGAAGTGTTACCTTGCCATGTTCTCTGAGAGTGAACAATGCGGTCAGATGCCACTGACTTTGAAGATGTTTCTTGCCTGTTGAATGACATGCATTCACGTGCTGTACCTCACTGTACAAGATGTGAAGCGTAATAAATCAAATGCCTCCAATGGAAAACTCAGCATACAGTATCTCAGTTTATGACTAACATAACTGCACTCACTGCTACTTTGTGGTCACTGAGCAAACAGGACAGGTCAGGAGTAGGTGCCAATCGGTTACTTTATGTTATGTTGAAATAAGTGCTACATGAACAATTGAACCTATGCAGACTATTGACCTCCATGGCACTTTCACAGGGTCTTCACCCATGCAATTTTGAGTATTTATGTGCAATGAAAGCATACTATGTCGGTATGCTGTCATTGCACATGAATACTCAAAAATCGCTGAAAAGTTGTTCTGTCCACCATGCAAAGAAAGACGGAAAGAAAAAGGAAGAAAGGAAGAGAGAGAATAAAATGCAAAGTTAAGGTCCTGTGGAGGTTGAATGAACTTTGGACAAAAACATCAGTATAGCATGATGCTTGAAAAGTAATACATTGCATTGCAGCAGTATTATAAGAGGTTTCCAAAATGTTGCACATTCATTAGTGGCGGATCTTTTGACATGGTGCTCTGCCTGTTGAAATGCATTGATGTACAACTTGGAAAGCACCAAATTCCAAATCTGTAGTGTCAATACAAAAATGTTTGCAATGTTCACCACAGAGTTTTTTTGTTGCGTTGCTTTACATCATACAGGTATTTTTATTTTTCTAGGCATTGAGTGAATTCCTTCCACTATGTCTTCTTTGTATCAAAAAAGCAATTAGATTTCTTTCTTTAAATCTTTACCCCAGATATTTGTCAATATCCCACATGGTGCCGTGTGTTAATGTGATACTCTTGGCAGTCAGCGTGCAGATCTGGCAGCGCGTGCAGCCGCGGTGGGTTATTAAGACCCCGGACACCTTGTGTTTCCATAGGCTCATGCCTTGAGCTGAGCTTGGCAGGTTCAAGCAAGCCTTTCACACCAAAATGCTCCAAAATGCAGCAATCAAACATCTATGGGTGTTTGTGAGGAAAAATCCATTTAACTGTCCCACTTTGCATGCTTCGGTATGAATTCATGGATGGATGATAGATAGTTAGATTGAATTATCATCGCTCTGAAAGATCATGGTCCTGGCTATCACGCTCCACTCCACACTGCTCCTCCGTGAGCGATGGATTGACTACTCTTCACTGTCAGGCAAGGGAAGGCAGCCAGCCCTGTATCCCTTAGTAAAACAATGGAAGAGGAATGACATCCCCGTAGCGGATATCATCCTCTCAGGTTCTGCTGGAAGAACCTTGTCTGATAGTCTGCGCTAGAGAAGAGGTGTCACACGGCATGCGTGAAGGGTTATAATTATCTGCTCGAGTTCCTTCAAGGCTTAGAGCAATTTAGGATCATTATTCAGGGCCTCTAGATAATAAATACCGGTATTACGCTCACGTTCATTTGATATGCCAGCTTTCCATTCAGGGGAACATCACTGGGGACAAGTTGTAACTGAAAAAATGCTCTTCTTTTTTGTGCAGTGTCTCCGTAACGCCAGTTGTTGATTGAGATTCGGCATCATTTTAAACCCATGAATGTTCTTAGAAAATGAAAAATGCATATTTGACATTGCTGCAGTCTTGATGTGATGAAACGGTGAGGTGATTTAAAAAAAAATAATTTTTTTAAACCCTCAGTTTCAAGTTCAGAGTGTGCTGCGGTGCACAACTGCTGCCGGCTAAATTCAGCATGAAGAGAGGACTGAGTGAAGCACTGAGAACATGAAATGAGAATTCATATTCACAATGTGTGTATTTATATGAGTGTGTAGGAGAAAGCATTGGAGGAAAATATTTGATTCAATAATCCAGGACCTGTTGCATCTCTGAGCTTCCTGTCTCCTTATGCTTCCACTGCATCAACCAGACCTCCCAGACACCTCTCGCCCACAATCCACTGGGAGCCTGCAGGAGTTGAAACTCTGCTCCTTTGTTCGCAGTCTTCATAACATCATGTGCTCTGAATCAGATGTCATGCCCCTGTGATCCCGATATGTTGATATATATATATATATATATATATATATATATATGTATGTATGTATGTATGTATGTGTATATATATATATATATATGTATGTTTGTGTATATATATATGTATATGTATGTGTATATATATGTATATGTATGTATGTATATGTATGTATATATATGTGTGTGTATATATATATATATATATATTATGGCAAGCCGTTTAGGAAATTATATATTGAATGAAAGTCCAATATATGGAATGAAACTCTGAATATATGGAATGAAGGCAGAGCTGCCCTACCCAATGTGGTGCCCTAGGTAAGATTTTATATAACGCCCTCCTCCATTGGCGAAATACATTTGCTTACAAAACAAATCGAATAGCATAGTTTTGTAGTAATATTAATTGGGCATTGCTTTACATTTTTAATCAATGTGAGCCTTTCCATTTTAAGAGTTAATAGTTATAACTAGTTTTAATATTGTAGCGATCGCAGAGCTGGTCGCAAGTGCTGGACTGTTTTGCTGCAATGCACCATGGGAGTTTTTGGGAATGTTTTTGCAACCGTGAGTGAGAAGGGTAGCGGGGTTAATGGGTACCTGCCATTGTTTTATGCAAATTGTTTTTTAAGTCTGAATATATGGAATGAAAGTCTGAATATATGGAATGAAAGTCTAAATATATTGAACGAAAGTCGCCATCTTGTTTTTTTTAATTACACTTTCACCTGAACAGTTATAAACACCCTTGCTAATGCCTGCAATGGTAACACTAATAGTAGCACTAGCACGGTAGTTGCTAGTGCTACTATTAGTGCTACCGGTGCAGGCATTAGCATTAGCAACTACCGTGCTAGTGCTACTATTAGTGTTACCGTTGCAGGCATTAGCCAGGGTGTTAATAACTTGTTCGTTGCGCAGTATCGCAGCTACTAAATTTCGGGCAGCTTCACCCATCCTCTCCCTCCTTCAGCCGTTCAGGTGAAAGTGTAATTAAAAAACAAGATGGTGACTTTCGTTCAATATATTCACAGTTTCATTCCATATATTCAGACTTTAATTCAATATATTCGGACTTTCATTCAATATATTCAGAGTTTCATTCCATATATATAATTTCCTAAATGGCTTGCCATAATATGTGTATGTATATATACACACACACACACACACACACACACACACACACACACACACACACACACACACGTATATATATATATATATATATATATATATATAGCCTTCAGGCTAACAAAATATCATAATCGTTTCTTGCTACTGGAAAACCAACTGAAAACCTTAGATTTGATTGCCAAGATAATTTTCTTGGTTCAATCAGATTTTTATGACTGCTTCATCTGCCTGTTGTTTCCATTTTGAAAATGATTTTATACATCATTGACCTCAATTTCTTTTGGATACCCATATACAAAGAAGTGCTTCATACACATCAGTTTTCTAACCAACATCTGGCAATCAACACCGTTAGATGGGATTTTCAAAGCAACTTATGGCAACATGAAGAAGCTGGATAAGATGAGCTGGCAGAACAACAAGTGCCAGTCACATAATTGATGATATGCTGATTTTTTTTTAATGTTGCAGAAAAAAGTGAATGTCATCAAAAAGACATTAAGGAACAAGATTGGTGCTAAACACCATTTAATCACTGCAGCAATGACCACTGAGTTAATACAAAGTTTCTGGAATTAATGACTGGGCTGCTATTTGAAAAGAGCATTTATTCAAGGCCACTACAGCACACAGCGTTTGTAATGAAGACAAGACCTTGAACTTACAGCTGTGTTTTTTTTTTTTTTTTTTTACAGTTCAGCTCGAGCTGATGTCAAAATGCTAACTGTATTAATGTGACGGTGTCCCTGGTTTGGGCAGCGTTTTACTGAGAGGCTTTATGTGCAATGATTGCTACATAATATGATAAAACTGCAAAGGAATATGAGACCATTAGGTTATTCAGGAGCAGGTGCTCACTCTTCACACATGAAGACTTTTAGACGTATTTTAAGACGATAATTACCTTATGCACACTGATTAATAAATTCATTCTGTGTCCATGAGATGAAATTGGCTTTCAGTCATCAGATCGAAATATCACTGAAATGTCATGGGTTGATGTCTTTTTTTTTTTTTTTAAAGGGTGTTATCACCTTCCAAATGAAATGATTTTTGCCACAAGCAGAGATGTTCTTGTTTTGTTTTATGTAACAAGTTCACAGTATGGAGGGACAGCAGGTGATACGTTTGTGTTTGTGTGGGTGCTTGTCACTTACAGAGACAGTGGCATTTAAACCCGACTCCTTTCCTTTCTTGTCTTTCCCCTCCTCTTTTCTCCTCTCTTACTGTGTACCTGGAGTTTCTCCCTGCCTGACTGCCTTCCTGCTTGCCAGGCAGCAGACAAACATTTTCCCTGGATCTGCCACTCTCACTTAGCATCCATCTGGTTTTTTTCCAATGAGGTGATTGGCAGCGGGAGCAAGCATTAGCATTTCCTCATCTTGGCATAGACACACTAACAGGCAGGGATAGTGGCAAAGATGTGCCCTGAATACTGAGCAACAACCTCACTGTCTCATCAAGGCACAAAAGACAGCATCTTTTGTCTAAAGGAAGCATCAGGAAAATTTCTCCTCTGTTTTGTGACTGGATTGACGTGTCTCCAGCTCCTCTGTATCTGCATAGTCAGTTCAGGTCATTCAGCTTTCCTATATTGGATTTATTCAATGAACTACGCAAAGTTCCCATTTGCTCAAGACCACTTGCAATGATAATAAAAGTGCAGCGCTCAGTGCTCAAAGAGATGGGGAGTTTTCGTCATTGTACTATTAGAAAATTCAGGCAGGCTGGTCTTTCCTAGTTTCTGATTCATTTATAACTGGCTAGATTTTAGGTAACATCTCAGAGCCAGGCTCTCAAAGTATGCAGCTTGGATTTTCATCAGTATCCTTAAATGGACTCATTCCTTCACCCCATTCTCTTCATAAATATGTGGTGAGCCTCGGTACAGATAAAAAGGTAATCCACATGCACTGTCTGCCAAGAAGCTATTTCTTGCTCTGAGGAGAATAGAACATGGTGTAACAAAAACATCCAGCTGTAATTTCTCTTGCAATTGCAAGTGCTTGGAAAATAACCTATATCTCTTTGAACATTATTCCCTCTGTAGAAGGGATGATATAATCTTCCACTGTCATGAAGTTGATTCTGATTCTTTAAACATTCGGTGAAGGGACACGTATTGTGACGTGTGTTACTGTAATAAATGTAGATTTAAAACACGGGCTAAATTCTGCATGGGTATGGGCTTCTAACAAGCCTTATAATGAACACAGTAATGTGGTCTTCTCAGATGTGGTGCACTGATGCACACTTAAGACTAAATTCAAATCGGGTCTGGCAGGCTTTCGACACAGGTCTCCAGTTTGACATCAAACAAACCAACAGGATCTGATGTGCTATCAGTTTCATTTCCATGATGCAAAGATAATCTGCCACAGGGAAGCAGCGAAAAGTCTGGTTTCAGCACCCTGACGAAATGTTGTGTGAGTTTTATATTTTAGATTAAGAGATAAATCATTCATAGATGAGTTGATTGACAGTAAATTAATTCATTCATTTAATTCAATTCATCTGCAACTATTCTGACAAACAGTATCACTGCTCTCACTGGAAAGGGGCTTTTTCCCCCTTGGATACTCAAATACATTGTATGTAACAGAATATGTGCCCTTCAGTGCTACTGAAGAGCTATTATACTTAAAAACATCGATATAGATTAGTCAGTTCAGTCTTACTTATATTTTACCCCAAATCGCAGACTTGCTTCAAAGGGCTTTACAATTGGAACAACCCCTCTATCCTTAAACTCTCAATTCGGACAAGGAAAAACTCCCCTAAAAAGCCCTTTGACTGGTAAAAAATACAGGGAAATCATTTTTATTAATACAAAAGAAAACATTGTCTGTAGACACTTTTCTCTCTACAGTAGGAAACTGAAATGAATCATGTGAATGCTTTGAAGCCTGTCTCCAAACAACATTGAGAAGACCCCTGCTTTTCATTAAGACATTTTAATTGGCTGTGAACTAATTATGTCATCCCCTCACAGGTGGCCACGGCAGATGGCGTCGTCCAACGGCCTGTGTCGATACGGGGCCAGGGTGGACTGCTGCTGGGGATGGACACGCCGGTCCTGGGGTCACTGCCAGCGTGAGTGCCACCATGCCTGCTGCTGCTGCTGGGGGCAAACAGAGCTAACAAGGTTGCAAGGTTTCAAGCTGGGGTCAAAGATGCTATTAGACAGAGGAGAAGCTGTTACGGTGTAAATAACTAGAGGCTCGGGAAAACACATACACACACGGTCGTTGTCACAACAGACGCACATACAGTTAATGGAGCATCACACCTGGGACAATCTTTGAGTAAAGATTGATGGTAATGGCTGGTTGGACTGGGGGACTAGAGGGCCGGCTGACATTTATATTCACACTGTGGGCGGCCATAAAGGGGGAGAGCTGCAGGTGGACAAATTCAAGGCTAGAAAGGAGATTGATTATAGATTATTACTGTGCAAAGACAAGCTCGCTAACACTGCTAAAACAAGAAAAATCAAGAGCAGTGGTGTGAACACAATCCATGTTATCAGGTGTACAGACCTCAACTCATCTGTATATTCCACAACCCCACTTAGGGGATTCAGAGGATGTGTCCTGTCATTGCCGCATGCCTCTGTCAGATGAACTCCATGAAATATTAACATATACATTTGTGTAAAGATCCTCTGCACTCCTGTAATGCTACCCAGGGAGGTGTGACTAGACTAACATGGGTTTCAAATCTGGCCAGTTGCCTCACAAATGTCAAATCCTCTGCATGGCTTGGTGCCTGTGCTGGTACAGCTGCTGCTTCACTGTGGAGGTTTAGAGGGATTAACACATAACTAGGCCTTTTGCATAGCAGGAAATCAGCAACCCGCAACTTGAAGAAATAGTTTGACTTTTTGAGAATTACTTGATTAATACTTAATACTTTGTTTCCTTGCCAAGAGTTAGATGAGAAAATCAATAGCACTCTCACATCTGTTGAATATGACGCTGCAGCCAGCAGTGGATTAGCTTTGTATAAAGTCTTTCAACAACTACCCTGGATCTGTCTAAGGGTAGAAATAGAAAGCTCATGCTACACTACAAATTAATTTTGTGTATGCTAAGCTAAGCTAATTGGCTGCTAGTGGTAGTTTCATATTTAGCGTACAGATCCTGTAGATCCTCATCTAACTCTAATGTGTATTTCTTGTATCACTATTGTTTTAATGTGTAGCCACTGTCACAGGTTCTGGTTTTGTTTCCACTGTTCTCTGCAGGCTTTAGCCATGTGTTCCTAGAACTAAAATCGAGCTCTGCTCAGGAGGTGATTCTAAATTCAAGTTGCAGATACTGCCAGAGGGTGCAGGCAGTGCTGTGAGTTATGATGAGTCAAGCCAATGTGTCATCACATCACAACAAACACAAGAACATGGCAGTAACCACTATTTCACTACCATGAGCTTGTTGGACCAATGTGGCAACGCCTGAATTGTCTGTCATTGATACATTTTGTTGTTGGCATTGAAGATACTCATTTTCTTTGACATGCAATTTCCCATTTCAAATTCACATGAAAGTGGGGGAAGCTCAATGGCAGGATCAGTGCCACTTTTTCTGTTGTCTGTGCCACAACTTCACTCGCCTACCAAACAGCGAATAAAAATGACAACGCCTGTCCCCTTTTAATCAGTGTATCCAAAGCGCTGTTGCCTTTTCTCTGAGGCATATCTAAAAAGCTCCAGTTTGTAAAATACAGTGGAAACAAAGCAGAATCAAAGACCAAAGCCTTAAAACTTGAGTTTATTGGAGGATCCAGGATACGGGTTGTTAAGTTCCTGCAGTGGAAAAGACCTAAAAGGGTTCATTACTCTGCATGCTGGTTCTGGCCACATATTTACTGTATGGCTTGTTAAAATAATGTTTATTAATCCACTCATTTTGTGTTTTTCATTGCTGAAATGATGTTTTGATTTTTATTCTTATGTATTGACGCACATCATGCCATTCTTACCTTCTTTTTTTTTTAACCCGTGTTAATTTTGTATACTTTGTGTGGGAAATATGTCACACACTGCTCGTTGGATCCAAAGGTCAGTGCTGCTGCAGCTGAAAGACTTCTAAATTTGCTGTGTTTAGCAGCTATTTTTCACTCCATTTTCATGAAAAAGTGGCAGAGTGCCATCTTTTCTCTTAATGCTGGAACGCACTGCAAGATTTCTTATTTTGTTCTGAAGAATGCAAACAGTATGACATGAGTTCATGGTCCCAGTGTTTTATATTCCTTTTAGCTCAGCCAGATTAACCTAAGGTCTTTGCAAGACAAATCTGCTTTTTACCTACCTTGTGCTTCATGTCTATTAGTAACAAAATATGATAATTTTATTCTTACATAAACACTTAGGCTCAAAAAAACAATTTATGCTAGTGGTTTCTGGGATAGACCTAGACTCATAGCTTGAGGGGGGTTGATTTCATGGTTGTAAATGAGAGAGTTGTGTTTTTTTTTTTTTTTTTAGTTGGCCTTTTCAAAAACCTCCTACATTTTTCCAAAGACCTCATTTGGGTAAAAGCGCTACTGTTTTACTCAAACAGCTCTATTGTATCATTTGATAATGTTTATTTGAACATGGGGCCAGACTCAGCAGTAATCCTGGCAGGAGTCAGCCGCCTCAGTGCTCAACACCTCCAAATGCATCAGCACTGGGCTCTCTGCCTTTACAGCCTCCCCGGGTCACAAAATTCAAGGTGAAATAGATGTGGGTTTTGGATGAGGACTACAAAGAAGAGTATTACTTTATTATCACAGAAATTTAGATTAGGGGGCAAGACATGATTCCTGTACTCATATTCTACCCACTTAAAACCCAAACATTAATGACAATTGCCAGATAACATGTAGTGCAGTTACAGTTGTTTTGTCTCTAAAGGCCATGATACATCATACATGACATTTATTTCATAATAAATTAAGAATTGTCAAATTAAAAAAGTCATGCTGGCATCAGTGTCTCAACCAGCCAAACAGCAGTGTGTCAACATGTTTTCTTTGTTGTTCTGGAGTCCCACATGTTCCACACTGAGCTAAAAATATGAGCTAATTTAGAGCTTAACCACCATATTAAGCTGCTATAGTACTTTCACTTCACTGCTTTTCTATTTTCAACAAAACCAGATCTGGTCTGTGAGTTAAATCACTCTGTGAATGCTTGCCTTAATGCTTCCAAATGCTCCTGACTGGGTGCACAGCTCAAATCATTCACTTGAGACTACAATCAGTATTCCATCAAGTCAGTAAGGTGCTGATTTAAACCTTAGAGGAAGGAAGTATAAGGTTTGGGAAAGAAAAGAAATGTAATCAGGTGTGTGTGTGTGTGTGTGTGTGTGTGTGTGTGTGTGTGTGTGTGCGTGCACTTTGTGTGTGAGAGGATGCAGTCATTACAGTTTTTAGGTCTTGGTATGTTTTTGTGGCGATAGAAGAGATTAGATTGGAGTAATAAGAATTCTCAGCCAACGAGCTCAGTGATCTGTTTGTGTGACTTCTCTCAAAAAGTGAGAAACATAATGGATCAAGCTAGATTTTTTTATTTTTTTTAAGCTCCTGGACCTGAAAGAGTGAGGGAGAGAGGAGAGAAAGGACTAAAGGTTGGAGAAAGTGGAAATCCTGGGGTGTGAGGGAAATGGTTTAGAGGTAAAGAGGTAAGGGAGAGGAGATACGATTGCTGTTTGGAGTCAGGGTGAGACATCAGGAGAAGGAGACTAGTGAGAAAATCAGGCAGATGGAGGAAGAAAGACAGGAGCTTCAGATTTATAGTAAACTGAAGCTCCACTTTTAACGCTCTGACAGGCCATCCAGCAGGCAGAGCCGTACTTGAAGCTACTTATTCTAACCAGCTGCCATCATGAACATTTTGCTGCCACTAGGAGCATTTGAATATTTGTTCAGCAATTGCATTTCCAGTGTAATCCAGTTTACAGTGATCAAACTAAAAATACTTTTTCATCTCTTCCACCAGTTCCACAAGTTGACCCCCCTGGTGTTAACATCTAAATATACTACTAAATAAGTCATAGCAGGAGCTTTGGTCGCTTATTTCATTTGCCGTCAGGTGTTTCAAGATCTGTGAGGTTGCAAAAGAGACTGACTTTGATTGAATTGAATTGAATTAATGATGCTAATTTTATCATATTAAAAGTGTTTGGGCCTTTGGTATAGAAATCAAGAAAACAGATAGTCATAAGAGGACAATACTTAGTGTAAATGCAGCCAGTATGGATGGAGAGTAAGTTGGGGTGGGGTGGACTCGGGTTCCTCCGCCTTTCATGTGAGGCAGAAAAGTCTGTGTCCACTCACAGACCTTTTCTTCTAAAACTGTTTCTAAACCACAATCTTCCCTCTTAACCTTAACCGAGTGATCTAAATGCCATGCACAGATACAGCAGAAGGAATCGTTGTTGGTGATTTATCATTGATCCTTCATAAAGATCTAAAAGAAGGATCCAAAGCGGAGCTGCCGCCTTAAAAACACTGGCATTGAGCATTAAGAAATGTTATTATATGTAATCGTGGGATTTGCAGTGTAGTATAATATCAATGTTCTTGTCTGGAGGGAGGGTTGGATTATATTTAGACAGATACTGTACTTGAAACTTGCCTTCTGTGAGACTCTCAAGAATAATAAACATTCAAGTCAACAAGTTTCTATTTTGAGCAGATAAAATGCTGGAACAATTACACTTTAATAAGTCAGTAACTAGCAGGCCTTGTAACTTTACACAGCTTGAATATTTCATTTTTAGCCCTATATATTGAAAGCGCTTTGTCTTATTTAAAAAACAAAGCTAAAGAAAACACTATTAATACAGCATTGAAGGGTAAAGGGTAAGGCTGTTTCATTTTAATGGTCAGAATTCAGACTTGAATTTACTGCAATTCACTTGTTATTTGACATGTCTCAAAGGGCTAGACACATGCTGATTAACTTGAGTCTTCCAAAAGGCTTAAAAACAGCTCTGATATAAAACCATACATTTATTTTCTATGCATTGTTGAGAAAAAGGATTGAATATCAACCCCATATTAAATAGATCACACACTCTTACTTCGTCAGAGGTCCTGGCGGATTTTACAAATCCATTGAGACCAGGATTTAGTTTGATTGAGTGCAGTCTTTGTTTCGACAAATGGTGTGGACAGGATTAAGGCAGGACTTTTGAATTGGTAATTTGAGCTAACGAGTGAGCGATGAAAGTGGAAAAGTGATATCTCAGTTTAAGTAATTCACTTTATCATGATTGTCTGTGCTGTTTCCTTGACTGCTCCACTTTCTTTCATGAGCACTGGGCTGTAAAGGCCCGTCTTAAAGTGTGTCTTTTCGTCTGCTTGAGGTAATAAGGTGAAAACAAAATGGAAGGGTTTGCTCATAAAATTAGAGGGAATGTGTGCAGAAATAAAAGGCACATGTTCAGAATTACTTCACACAATTTTGGGCTTTAAAGGCACTTCGAAACAGTGCTGATTAAAAAATCAAACGTCTAATAAAAAAAGCAATCTGTTCACAGTCAGGTAGCTGCACTTCCATTTAGGTGGGAATGATAAGGAATATGTAGTTAACATTTTCAGGGGTGAGAGAACATTCTCTGTGACTGTGGTCATTTTAATGATTAAAACTCAATTGTAAATGCATTCAAAATGTACCTGTATTACCTAGAGGCAACTGGGAATATGTGCGACTCCAGAACTCCAGACTGTGTGTGTGGTTTCCTTTTTTTCTCTTTTTTTCAGGAATGTTTGCTTGTCAAAATGACCTGGCTCTGCCCTCTAACATCATGTTTATTTTTTTTTCTCCAAAAGACTTAGCAATGCCTGCAACCTTTGTTTGTTTGGCTATTTGTTTTGCAGCTCTCTTCGCCTTAACTCACAGAGTAGCCGGGATAAGGTGCCAGCCCCAAGGTTAGCTCCACATGTTTCTTGAAATAATCTTGCTAGACATGTATTGCTCGGGGCACATCTTCTGAATCTTGGGCTCACTCACTTATTTATAGAGCCAAACCCACTTCTCCCCCTTCCCTCCACCCAACACCACGAACGGCTCACACCCCTTGGCGGGGGCCATCTTCTTCCCTCTGGCCTCAGATTTATGCAAACAGGTTACACTGCAGACCCGATTTCACCTGGAGCCATGTCTAACATGAATTATGCTGAACTTCTTCAGTGTTTCATTAGCATTCAGCGGCCCTTTTAGTCGACCCCTTAGAATACTAATGGGACCCTTGAAGCTGAAATCCATAATGTTTTTTAATTAATCTATCGATAATATATCCGTCTGTATGGTGCAGAGTATTTACTGTAGGTGGAGATGTTCTGCATATGTCACTACATAGAAATCTTCATTGGGTCGGTCAGGTAGAGAACGGCAATCATCATACAGCATACCTTAGAAGTAGGTTGGCTTGGAATAAAATTCTCACCTTGACCCAGCTGATCATGACATTTTCATTGCATGCATACAACAAGATAAAACATACTGTACTATATAGGTGATCTGCCATCTGTGTAGTATGTACGCTGACATTAGTCCAGATAAGGCAAAAAAGATATTATCAATGAAAAAATAACCAGCAAATCAACTAATAATGAAATAATCATTACCAGCAGCTTTAGGGAATTTCTTTGTTGAATGAAAGTTGTTGCAATTTTTAATTAACTCTGATTTTCCCATCTTACTTTGAAGAAATAATACACTATACTAGTATAAAATGTACACACAATATGCGCACCAATTAAAGAATAATACTTTCCCGTGACTTTACCATCTGGCATCCAAGAACAGTCAATAAATCAAAAGAATCCGCATCAGTACCAGCAGTATGTTGTCCTGAGGAATGGCTGATGTAAACCAGAGTGAAAGTGTGTCATCACTTGGCATGTTTTGATGGTGTTCGTGGAACGAGGGTCATACTATGTTTGGCCTTCCAGCTGGTACGACCATTTTTAGTCCTCCGTGGCCTTTGCTGTGGTTAATGAACACTGGTCGTTTCCCTGATCTCTCTGCCAGGCCAGAGGCTTAAAAATATCTTCGGTGGCAAAGCCTGTTGATGGCCGCCTCTGATCCTGCTAATCAAATCCTCTCCCATGTAGGAGAGTAACAAAAAAGTATTCCCCTTCACTACCCTCTAACTAACGACATCAGAGAATTCTTTCATTTCGTCTGACGACCAGACCAAGGTCTAATAAACTTCTACTTCCCGAAAAGTACAACTCTTTTCTTTTTTCTCCAACAAATTGGACAGTTTTTAATTTGTACTTCTGACCATTGACTGCTTGGTGTGTTAACACCCTGGCTCATATCACAGGTCTCTCCAAGTGGGCTAACAATACTTTCTTTCTATTTGATTACATAGCCTAATAAAGTGGAATGAGTCTGGAGATGTTATCGACTCCAGTTAAAGGATTCATCACATACCTTTGTGCCTTTGAATTCAGCTTGAACAATGTTACTGAATGAAACCGGAGGAGCTAAAGTTGTTCTTCCTGGATAGCACTGCTGCTCTGAGAGCTGAATGTCTATGAATGGGAATTTCTGAGATTGTAACTCGATTCTGTGGTAGAGTATAGTTTAACCCTTTGTGCTTCAGTTATATTAGGTGCCACTCAATGGGCGTTAAAGCAAGTTTCACCTTGAAAATACTCTAAAACAGGAAATGTTTCCACCTGCACAATTCAGTGCAAACATGTTCAGTAACATCATAACAAGTTTTGCAGGACAGCTCAGGATGGCGAGGACAAGAGTTTATGGCAGTGTATGTAAATTAGACCACACAGTATGGCAGTGTGGACTCATCCAAACATGTATCAACTTTTGTTAAGATTAAAATGGAAGGATGGTGGAAAAAAATAATCTGTTCAGACCCAAATGAATGTTGGTTCTGCTGATAGACGAAACCAGGAACACAGTCTAATCCACACTCCACAAACTAAGACTGCGTTCATCCAGAAAAAATGTTTCATCTAACTTTCTCAAAGCCCATATAATAAGCCTCAAAAAATGTGTATTTTGGACATCCTGGATAATTTTTCCTCTTCTCACTAGTGTCTGTGAAAACACCAATGCAGTGCTATTTTTGGTCTATTTTCTGTCTCAACCTCCCACCAACTGTAACTGAAATCATTAAAGTTTTTTTTTTTAGCCTATTTTTCTAATAGTTATACTGACAAACATAAGAAACCAAAAGTAAAATCTGCTTGGTGGAGGTCATGCACCAAGAAGATTGCTTGGTCGCAGTATGTAAGGCATCACAGACACAACTATATAGATGTATTTTATGCACAGATGTATTGCTGAAAATAAAACCACAAGATCACACCTTTCCAGACATGCTGTATGCACTCTCCACCAGAATCCCTCTCTTTCTCTCTCCTTCTCTCTCTCTGTCTCTCTCTCTCTCTCTCTGTCTCAAAGACACACAGACACACACACGTATGTATTGCGTCCACACCAGAGTGATAATTAAGTCCTCTGATTGCACTGTATTATGACAGAATTAATGAAGCTTTTAATGAAAATTAGTAACACTTGGCTGAGGCCCAGTGTATCAGACATGCTTAGCAGCAAGCTGCAGTAAGCATAGTCAGATAAGCAGGGCAGGTCTCCAGCTCACTGAGACAGAACACAGAGCCACGTCTCTGTACACACTCAAAATATCACCATCCACTCTGTACGATCTGCAAGGCAACTCCTCACTGAGGCACTAATTATAATCCGCTGTTTTGGTGCTCTAATTGTTTCAGCTTCAGTCTAACGGGAAATATTATTTGCCTAGGTAATCTTCGTTGGCTGGATGCCAGTGTGTGTATGTATATATATATATAAGTGCTGTATTTTAAAACCAGACAAATCAAAACTTTGCTTGGTGTGAAAAGGTCATACTTCTCATTTATCGTGTACAATATGAAATTACCCAGTATCAGTGAGGGTAATAAAACTTTTTTTCCAAAGTCCAGCTCTGTTTAGTGTGAAAGAAATTGCTCCGGTGGTTAGCTGAAAATGGCTGTTATATTATCATTAATCAATGATAATAGCGCTGTCACACCAGGAAAAAGAACAAACAGATTTCCTATATGAATGAGGCATCATGCTGTCTTATTGCTATAATGTGGCGTAAACAGATAATTTACAGCCAAATCAAGAAGCAGTAGGATTAAGTGCTTTGTCATCGTGATCTGGTACATGTAGTCTTCCAGGGCGCTGCACTGATCTGTTTCTTCCTATTTCAATCCCCTCTGAATAGCGGTGTGTCAGCCTGGCTGTAAGCATGGAGACTGCGTGGGACCCAATAAGTGCAAGTGCCAACCTGGATTCACTGGCAAAACCTGCAATCAAGGTGAGCTCCCGGCTGGTAGTTGTAGACGGCGTGAAAGCACAGTTGTTTCTTTGCAGTTTGTGCTTGTAGCTTTTTTTGTTTGTGGCAGGGCAATGAAATTGTAACATGCACCACAGAGAAAGCGGCGGAGAGTCAGAATATACGGTCGTCCTGAACACTCATGAAAAAGCCCCCCTTCAAGCAACACGCACTCCTGCTGGCGTGTCCTGTCCTTAGCGATGGCTGGGAAAACGTTATTATGACCAGATCCAGATCTCAGCCAGCGTATTAAAGTTGCCGCTTACTTGTGGAGTGGAAGTTGATTTGCCAGGAGCTGACAGTAGTGGGGTGCTTTAATCACAAGGAGGGGGTGGGGGGGGATGGAGGGGGGGATGGAGAGCTGATTCAGCTCAAATGGAAACGAGTGATGAGGCCATGTTGAATGATCCCAGGACTACATCCTCTCCTGTGAAGATAACATCTCAATTACTGACCTGAGATAACTCTGGCTCCCTGAGTGCAACCAACGCTATTGAAAGTGTGTGTGTGTGTGTGGATGCTTGAGTTTTTGTGCATTTTCATCACTGACAGATTGGACATGTTGAAAAGCGCTAAAGCCTCCCAGTTAGGCGTAAGTCGACGTGCATCCAAGCAGCTTGAAAATACTTGTGGAATTCATGCCCTAAGACAGGAATAGGATAGTGTGTAATTAAAAACAAGGGTTGGGGTGGTGGAGGAGGGGGGCGGCAGTGGTGTTGAAATCCTTTCTGGAATGTTCCAAATGACTCATCCTGCATTTCGAGGCTATAGGTGGCTCCTGCCTGCCCGGCCAGACGGCTGTACTTTGTCTTAATCCACAACAAAGGAGAGAGGAAAAAGGATCAACGTCCCATATCCAACTACAATAGACTTTGCTGCCAACCATTCAGACAGAGTTATCTGACAAATGTGATTCCAAGACCTTTCAAGATGAAACTGTACTTTCAAGTGTCCACTGAACTCCCATTTGTCCAATAAGCTCTAGACATTTTACAGAGCTTACCATTTTACTCAGCTTTGAGTGGCAGACTTGCCCTTTCAGCCTATTTAGGCTGAGATAACCTTGGATTCTGTCTTGAGCTGGCACAAGCTATGGAAACCAATTTAATTATTCAGAAGCCATGGATTAGATTTTCTCATTTAAATGCAGCCTCTGTTAAACATTGATTTGAGGTTTACTATTGATGTGCCAGGTGGCCCATGTTTCGAAGCATTCTAATATCCTGCCCCTCTGAAGCACAACATTTATCTTGAGGAGTCGACTGGGGTAGTGAAATGATTTGTAAAGAGATGCTTCCCTCCATGCAGCAAAAGGTCACGTAGTCACCTGAATCACTGTAAAACATCAAACAGCAATTTACTGGAATCAATTTATATTAATCTAAATATACAAGTTTGATTCATTTTAAGTTTATTAAACCTAAAATTTCAGATTACCTTGGAGTTTGACACAGATTAGCATACTTCCCAACATGCATTGTATGAGACTTAAAACTCTCCAGAGACCCTTCTTTGGATGGAAATTTGCTGCGTTTTTTATATTAAATCACAGCCATTTCTCCTTTATAATAATGAAAACAGCTGAAGCAGCTTGAAATGTTCTACACCATAGCTTGTGAATCACTTAATGATGTGTAAATTTCGTGCATCATGATGTTCCCTGAAGATGATGCTTAGTGAGTGATAAGTGGAATCAAACATGAGAATATCCTAATGCAGATTAGCTGTATATAAACCTGTCCGCGCAGAGCAATATGTCGCACACGCAAACACAAATGAGCATGCATTCCTTCGCTCTAAGTGGAAGGTGTGGACAGTTGTCTGACCCTGGAGGCACTCTGATTAACAAGAGTGGTAAACACCTCAGGAACACCAGTTGTATGAAGTGAAAACAAACCACAGAGGAAACATGAGTGTTTACATTACTCACAAGCATGGCAGAAAATGTCTTGATTCTATGACTCTCAGAGTCAAGCCAATATTTTCCTCTGTCGCCGTTGTATGACCTGGTACTGTTATATGAGATTTATGCTTCATAGAACCAGGTTTTTTTTTTAGCACCAGCTCTATTCACCTGCCAAACAACTTCATCCTACGCTTTATTTCACTTTCATTGCTTTTCCTACACAGAAAATCTCGACACCTAAATGGGCTATCATTTGAATGATTCTGATTATGTTTGCCATTAATTTAACAGTCACTCAAGTGTCAAGGACAATAACCACTACTTTGAGAATCCCTATCATTCTTAGAAAGTGCTTCACCTTCTGTGCTGATGAGAATTGTATCTGTCATATAGCGTGCTGAGGGTAGATGAATACGCTCTCGCCACACAAATAAACTCATTATAGGGATAATCTGTTTAACAATTTGGCAGCACACTCCCCCTGCTGATCCAATCATTTTAATAAGATGATTATTCTGTGCAGGTGGATTTAATTAGGTGTAGTTGACCTGCTGTTAAGGCACTATTAAAAGATTTTGCTGGAGGATTGGCGTCTCAGACATCAGAAGCAATACAGCTGCACTGCCTCCAGATGCTCCTGTCTTCTTTTCCCCCCCTTGTCTGTCAGCCATCTATATAATTAATACCACTTCAAGTATGATGGTCTCGCACTAGGGATGAAGTAAGTATGCAATTAATTTCTATATATGTTTTTAGAATACCAATATCTGAACCTTTCCCTGCTTTATCTTGGCGAGGCCACATCGCAGTGATTTTATGATCACTTCCTCTAATCGTATCATGAATTTTAGTCAGTCTACGTGCAGACAGATACTTACGGATTGTTGGTTTAGAAATTGATCCTTCTTTCACTGTTTGTGGATCCTCATGGATGTCTGCTATTTCACATTCAAACAGCTGCAAGTATTTTAAATATTACATGCATGTGATCATTCTGTGTATTTTCCTTCAATTATTAGCTAATTGCTCCAAATTGTATTTGTTTTATCTATGTTCTCTTTTATAACAAGGTCATTAAATGGCTGTGAGGTAATGTTTGACCTTGACTGACATCTGTGAGCAGGAAGCGGGAACTGAAATAAAATTGATAGAAGTGATCTCCTTCAAACGTCCCCTTGCATGGGGATTTTCATGATACAAAAAAATAGTCAAATTTTTGCTTTAAAGGTCGAACAAATGTCCATGAAGAGGCACGCAATAGAAAACGCTATGTAGAAAACAGTATATCTTCATACTAAGTGCATGCATGCGGAACTCTCCTCCATTGCTGAGCCAATGAAAAGGTATTGAGAATGAGAGGAAGGTGTTGCATGGATGCAGAGCAGAGGCAGCATTAAAGTCTGTGCCGCTGGCCAAGTGATTGTTGAAATCGGATCAATAATGTCATCAACCTTCTGCAAATTCTTTGAGGTTAAATCTTACCAAGTGAAGTCGACACAAACACAGTCTAGGTTTGGCTGCTGTCTATGTGTTGTTTCTACGATGGCTGAACTCTGTTGGAGAATTCAGTTAACAATAGGTGTACAACAGTCTCAAAATCCATCAGATAATCTTGCAGAATTTGTGATATGATACCTCTATTGAACCTTTGTCCAAACAATTTAGACGTTTATTGTCCACCATATTCATGTAAAGTGGATCAGCAGCAAGTTCAGCGACACCTGCAGTATTTCACAGTGTCAAAACAAACTGAATATTTCAAGCTTAACAAAAACAACTGCAGGGCTACAATATTAGGTCTTACGACTTTACTTAATAAACTTAGAATTTGTTGTACAGTTTTTGAAGATGTTTTAGTTCCAAAAGACATTTATTATGTTCCCCATTTGCTTTCTGAATGGACTGTTTACCTGCCTGTCTGCATTCTACGCCCCACCCCCCTGCCCTAAGGTTCAACAGGAGTTCAGGAAAGGTGTTCTAATAGAAAACATGGCAGTTTTGATATTTCTATATTGCTCCATGCTTACACACATTTGTATGGAAAGACAGTCAAACTCTTATCAGACAGTGCTGCTGGTTAGACTGGTAAGAGCCACTAAAACGTCTTCTATCAATTAAGCCATCCATGGTGCTTATGTGCAGTGAAGGCCAGCAACAAGAGTTCCTGTCCTTGGGTACAGTTGGCAAGAATGCAGTTGGCTTGCATAACCTTTCAGTCTAAGTTACTGCATCCGTCAATAGAGAAAAGCTTGAATGATTTGAAGCGTGCAAAACAGTCAGAGGTGGCTGTATCATCTTCCTGTCAGTTAACAATGGGTGTTGTTAGCTTACTGCCGGAGGAAAGGTTGTCTGCAGGATGCATAGACGGATAGACAGAGAGGCGGGGGGCTGAAATTCTAGACGCTGAAGTGTTTGTAGTCAAGCAATGATTTGCCTCTTTAAATGGTAACTCCTGTCTACCTTTGAACCTCCAGATACAAATTGAGAAGGGATCGCCTGAATCCGTGAGATACTGTAATTCTCTCAGATCCTATTTCACCCTCATGACAAAAAACGAATGCAGAAGAGAGAAGAGGGCAGGAGGAGAAGGGACGCGAAAGCACTTTCACTGTTTCTACCATGTGCCCTAGAAATGTTTCTGATACTCAGCTCATGTCCAATTCCCACAAGTGTAATCCTCTTTGCTGCATAATGTTCCTCTTTACTTTCCAGGAATGTGGTGTGGTCAGAGGTGTTCTAATCCATTGGTTGGTGCTTTTCATTCTCACTACATCTCTCTTTTTTTTTTCTCTCTCTCTCTCTCTCTGTCTCTCCTTTTCTCCTTCTTACTCTTTCTCCACCCTACTACCTTATCTTAAATCAACCCCCCTGCCTCCCACTCCCCCATGCCCTCTAACCCATTTTCTTTTGTCTAAAGAAGAAGAGTTGGACTATTTAACCCCACCAGTGTGGGACAGTCACCTTCCTATCTTTCTTCCTGTGGACCATCAGCCAGCAAGAGTAGTGATTGAGGGTGAGATTCGTCGATCGACCTCCCCCCAGCATCTTCTTTTCTTCCGCATCTTAGCAACATGCGTGTTGTTGAGATGGGGAGACTGAGGGGGAGTGAATGTGACGCTCAACTCTTTTCTTACTGCTTCCTGCCCTCCCCTGGCAGAAGAGGCACCACCCAAGAGCAGCTTTTCATTAGAAATGCCAGCATGAATGCCGAGCATGTCACAGTCTTTTACCACTCTAGATTTGCCTCTTTCTTTCACTCTTTATCCTAAAAAAAACAATTGCTCAGTACTGAAGAGTCATCATGATTTTTCCTTATTGCTCTGCCCTCTTTTCTCTCATTTTCCTCTCCAGTTTCTTCCAGCACTTGGAACAAGGAACTCCTCCTCCTCCATCTTTAAAACCATCATCGACATGGACTCAGCACTCATGACTCTTCCATCGTTGCTCGAACAAGGCCTTGAGTTCCAACCAAGTGTTATCTTCTTTAGAGGCACGCATATCCCCAAGAAAAATCCCCAGCTAATCTCTCTGTCAGTGATAGAGGCGTGTCGGGAATGTAGCATAGCATACCTCGGTGGAGCTGACCCAATAAATCACTCCACTTTGCATCACTTCAGATATGTCTTAGCAGTCCATTTACCGTACAGTGAACACCCCAGAGGGGCTCTTCACCTCTGATATCGCTCAGGTTTCTGCAGTCCTGGGGCCGTGTCGAACTGTCAAATGGTGGTCATGTCTGTTATCTCTCAGTTTTTCTATCACTCTGTGTCCTCTCTCCGTCTTGTCTTTTGTGTCCGCTCTTCTTCTTGTCTGTTTTCTTCTACATAGAGGAAGCCCTGGCTGTGTTTTGTGTCTGGCATGTGCTGATGCTCATGGTGCTGCCTCTCTCTGAGAATGTGACCATTTCAATAATCTCTCATTTACATTTTTAAGCTGTTTTTTCTTTTCAGTGCAATGGGCAAGTGGAGACCTGTTTCTCTGCCAGGGTGACAATGGACAATGTTGCTATGGTTTTCAATAATCACAGTAATGAGAATGCCAGTTGTTTACTGTGAAAACCAGGAAAGCAGGCTTGACGCTGTTAATTAAAAAAGTGAGGAGTGATGATGTGTGTGTTTGTGAACGTGTGTGTGTGTGAGTGGCTTTGACTTAAGTCACTTTCAGGGACACACACCAGAGTCAAGACCAGGTGACTGGGGACAGCTTGTGCGATTGGGGACAAAAGCTGTTTCCCCATGAAGTAAAATGGTGTTTTTTGGGTCAGTGGTCAAGGTCACCAGGAAATGTGTGTAAGTCTATGTACAAATACCCTAAAAGTGACTTAAGTATGTGTGTGTGTGTGTGTGGGTGTGTGTTGAAGAGTTTGGATTTTGACTGTAAAAACAAAGAGCTAAGCCTTCTGCCTGACAAGGGCAAGACAAATCAATTTGACTGAATTTGTTTTTAGGATAAAGAATGAAGACGCATAATATCTAGAAAAAAAGTTATTTTCCAACAGGCTTTTAAAAAGCCTTTCAAAATCACAGTGCCCTCTATATTATACATATATATATTATACATATTCATGTAGTGCACACTGGAAAGCGCAAATGCAGTTGCATTGTAGTTTGCGTTGGGCAACAAGACCTGTTATGTTTGTCAAGTGCAATTTCAGTTCATTTTGGCATGACATTGCACCTGCTTAGAGAACCTCTATTTGCAAGCACAAATGCAAACAGAAAATTGTGCATTCAGCTTGAGGAGGCACACACATACACTGCTATTAAACACAACCTTCAATCAAATAACATTTATTAATTCTATAAATGAAAGTAATGCATCAACTGACCCCTGTATGTCCAGACAAATTTATAGATATGGAGCATGACTTAAAGCCTTGTGGTAGGATTCAGCAAGCAGATGGTGAGCCCAAATTCCAGTGAGCCAGAAGCTACCATTAATAGAAGGTGTGGCCTGCAGATATACAGAGTGGGCAACTGCTCCGCCATTCATCCGAATTAATCTATGGTATCTGTTAAATGTAGGAGGTATGCGGCATTTAAAGAATGCACCCTGCATATGTCCATGGAGTTAAAAATGGCACCATTTACAATGTGGCTCGCCAAGATGAAAATGACCCCTCGTGTGCTGTACAGTGAGATGAAATCTATTTGTGATGCTTCTACTGTATCCCAGAAACACGGGGCGATATTCATGGTTGAAGTTATTTATATTTCTTCATCATTCCAATGTGATGGATTCCAGTGTAGTTTTGAGTTGGATTTTCTCCTCTTGGGCCCAGTACTCCCAAGGGACCCCACATTTAGGTTAGGAGCTGGATTTGTTTTGATTTTGATGTGTGAGTTTGGCCAAGTGAACTATTCACTCCCATCAGTATTTGCTGTCTCCAGCAAGACCCACAAGTCTTTAAACCCGGCCTAAACACTCATTAGAAATCACTGAGGGAAAACCATTGGACTAAAAGTACTAAAACAATGTCAGAGCCATTGATACCATCAACAAAAAACTACTCAACACTTGTCTGAATATCCTATTAAAGAAGATGCACTGTAACTTTTTGAAAAAAGTAAGTAAGAAAAAAGTAAGAACATGTTGAAACAAGAAAAGAAGTGTTCTTTTGAATGTGGCTTTGAGCAAGATTTGTGATGGTGTTCTGGTATCCATAACCAGTTCAATATGAACATGCCTCACCATCCATTCCCCCGTACAATTCAGTGATGCTCTGCAAGAGCAGAGACACTATTTTCCTTATGAGAAAACTTAATCTTGAAAATTGCTTTAGGAGGAAAAAGCGGATTGAAGCAAACTGAAATGAAAAATCATCTCTGTGTCAGAACAGCATAACTCCAGACTACTTTACAGTCCTCTTTAGTTTTCCTCACGGTATGAGTGCAGAAAGCATTAAGAATCTACTTAGATAAAGTATTGAGTGCACTCAAATAGAACAAGTACACAACAAAGATTATCAATTAAAGTAATGAGTGTAATTAGTTACTTTCCACCACAACTAATGGCAGCAGGATCAATATTCTATTAAGAAGGATGTGCATCTAGAATGCATAATATTTTTTTTTACCACAGTAGACATTTGATTTTCTCCTAGTGGGGGAAACAGATGTAGCTAGTCATCAACTTTTAACCATTTATTTCAGTTCAATTTTAGTTTGGTGCTATAATTCTGCTTATGTGATGCTCTGCTGCAAATCTTGAACAAGCTTGAACAGACTTGATGGACATAAACATAAAGAACATGCTTCTTACACCCACACTTACACCTCATGGTTATGCTGGAAGATATTAGGGAGGTGGAGAAAGCGACAGTAGATTCTAGACTGAAATAAGACTGTGAGAGCATAGAAATGAGCAAAATGAACAGGCGCCAACCACACTGCATGGACTACTTAAATGAATGGGATGGTTGTGGAAATGAAAATTTGACAGTAAAGAGAATATGTGACTACAAAGTGACTTCTGTCCCCATCAGAATTACTGAGACGCTCCATTAATGAGGGCTCTTGTTTTATTTAGATGTCCCAGGATATCACCATGTACAATACCAGGCCCTTGAATCCAACACACCTAAATGGAATATAGACAATAATTAACCAATGTTATTATTACACTCTTGTGTAAAAGTGTCTGCTGTGAAGCCAATAAATGTTTATCTGGGCTGTTTTATCTACAGTTAGAATGCTTCCTTGCAAAAGAACTCCCATCAAGATTAAATCAAGGTGCATTCAGCAAAATATGAGCTCACTGGAGCAAAGTGTGCATTCACTGGAGTCTATAGTAAGGAATAAACAGTTTTATTTCTTTAACTCTCCACTATAAGCAAGGGCCCTTGACTTGTCATAGCAGGAAATACACTGTGTAACTAATGACATTAATGGTGTCTCTGCTCCATTTAGTGTCAAGATGTCATCCCAGTGAGACGACATACACAACAGCAGGGCCTTGCCACTGAAACACCTGTGTGGAATACAGCATTATTAATGCTATTAGTTACACCTGTACATTTGCTGTTATGACATGTCAAAATGTCTGCCATTGTAAAGGACTATGGAGCCCTTGGTTGGTTGGTTTCATGCTGTGAATGTCACTTTACTTTAGTTACATGCCTTAAAATAGGATTTCAGTGGAATCTGCAGTAGGTAAACATTAACATAAATCTATTTATTTCATTCAGTCACTGTAAGCCCTTCACAAACACTTCAGGACACTTTGACTTGTCATAGCAGGAAGTACACAGGTGTAACTAATAACATTGGTGGTGTCTCTTTTCCATTTAATAGTGTCAAGAAGTCATTCCTGTGGGGTATCATACACAACACGAGGGCCCAGCGACTGAAATAAATACTTGGAATGCAGACATTATTAATGTTATTAGTTACACCTGGGTTTGACTAGTCAAAATGTCGGCTGTGAGAAGGGCATAATGACTTGGAATTTGCATAAGCATTTGACAGGTGTTGAGCTCAGGGCATATTGCTCTCTCCCAGAAGCCCTCCCTGCTCCGAAGTCATACAGCATCGTTTTCTAATTTTCATGGGCTGTTGTGGCTGAGATTTCTCTACTTTTAGACCTGCATAAAAACACCACAATTATATGTATCGCTCAGAACGCACTGGATGGTGCAGCTACAACCACACGAACTTGTGGTGAGTCAGAGGGTATAATAGCATCTTTTATCACCTACAGGTAATGGGCAGGTTGACAGTTGACACTGGCTTCCTGTTAAATCATCAAAGAGGGAAGTTGCAGGCTTGTCAGAACATGGCAGCACCTCACTTCCTTGAAGACACCCCCACCCCTTCCAAAACACACACTTAAACACACACACACACACACACAGACAGACAGTCACCTTAAACCCGCACATAAATGGATGGGTGAGGTTTGACGTGATTGACCTCTTCACCTTTGCCCTCTGACTAATTTCACCTTTGTGTTGGAGGGTCTCTCTCTTTCTCTCTCCCTCCCCCCCTCTCTCTCTCTCTCTCTCGTCCAGTCCACTTATGCTGTCTCTCTCTGTCTGCAGATCTGAATGAGTGTGGGCTGAAGCCAAGGCCTTGTAAACACAGGTGCATGAACACATATGGAAGTTACAAGTGCTACTGCCTCAACGGCTACATGCTGATGCCCGACGGGACCTGTGGAAGTGAGTCTGTCTCTCTCTCTCTCTCTCTCTCTGTCAAACACACACACACACACACACACGGCTCTTTGATTGTACAAACAGTTTGCATTGTTGCCTGAAATGTGGATATTTTCAGTCTCAATCTATTTTCTCCCTCATGTGTTTTTTCATAATCTCTCCTCTGTAGCTTTGTAGCCTGGTTGTGCCACCGTGAAGCCTTTCGTCACGTCATTACAAGTGCATTCATCTGAATGCCTGCGCAAGGCAATGTTGATGACTTATATGCTCTCTATTATAAAATACATTTTCCCCCTTGTGTGAGTACCCCTGACAGCAGCCTCCCAGTCCTTTGATAGACTGTTTTGATTAAAGCCCCGTGTTGATCCGCTTTATTATAGCAGCTGTACAGTCAGAAGCACCCCTGTGAAGAACTCTAAGAGGGCTAAATGAAAAATGTGAAACAAACACAATCTTTAGACCCTTGAGTAGATGTACAGTTCTTATTGGCTGCCCTGAGGTATTCCACTGAATGGGAGTTGATGCCTGTACATGTCTCCCTGTAAATTCTGCTTCCCACCTGATAACTATTTTCTCCTCACGTTTCCACTCGAGAATGGCGTGACTCCCAGTGCCTCATTTTAATTAGTTCTTTTTATCTGACGAAAATTCATTTTCCCCCTTTTAAAGTCTGAATTGCTCACCACTTAAGGCAATATCAAACTATTCTAGGTGCTGTTGTGTGATGATAGCATGATAGTCTTAAACACCTTGCCGTGCTTCTTTTCTCCTCTGCTACTGCTTTGATCAATAGATCACTGTAGCATTTAATCAGCCTGGCCTGCCTCAGTCATCAAACTGTACTCCACGGTGCCTGCGGCAGCTGAAATAGCAGTGGCAGCATGAGCTTCACTTTTAATTTCCTTTTTAGGGTCCAAAGTTATTGAGGGAGGGTGAACAAAATCTATTTTATTATATTATTATTTTGGAGTGTCTTGATCCGCCTGGCACGACTCAGCAACAGAGGTGCTGCACACTGATGCTCCAGTAGGGTGGAGATGGATTTTGAGTCTGTAGTCATAGCAAAGGATGAAAGTGGGTGAGGGAATATTGCGTGGGTTAAGGTGTGAGCAGAGAGTGACTGCGCAGCACAGGAATCTAATAATGGCAGAGTGTGTGCTGTTCCGTTGTCTGCACCTCAGGGTCAACGTGAAAAATATCAATATCAGCTAATATCAGAAAAGGCAGCCAAGTGGCCTGGCTCTTACACACTGGCTGAAGGATGAGGGTGAGAAGTGTGAGATGGAGAAAAAGCGAGTGTAAGAGCGGCATACGAACAACTCCTCAATGTCTCTCCCTTGTTGATGTGTGCTGTGTTTCCTTTGTGTCCATTAGATGCTCGCACTTGTGGCATGGCCAACTGCCAGTACGGCTGCGAGGTGCTGAAAGGAGAGGTCAGATGTCAGTGTCCCTCACCGGGGCTACAGCTGGCTCCGGATGGAAGAACCTGTGTGGGTAAGTCCCAGTCTTAATATATCGCCACTGGCTTGAAAACCGAGCTTTATGTTGCCACTCCCTTCCATGAGCGACTAATGTAGAGCATCACAAACAAGAACGTTTTAATGTTTTATATATTAGTTCCTCTCTGCCTTGAAATTTGCTTAGTAAAGATCAAATGCAACTCTTTTGGCAGAGCAAGAAAGAAAGCTTGGCAGTGACAATGCAATTTGGGAACTCAGAATAAACCTCTTAGCAAGCCAAACTGAAAGTCATCCAAAATATTTACCAATACGTCTTTTTGCTTTGATCAGGCGCCTCTGCAATTTAACATTGCCTGTCAACCAATTGGTGACTTTATTCCACTGACTTGAAATGTGATCAAGGGAGGCCCACCCCCTACCCTCCTCCCGTCCCGTCCGCCTGTGGAACAGCTTCTCAGATGAGGAACTAACAGATGAAGGGGCCATTTGAGGCAGTTAACCTGTGTCGGGTTTTAAATGCAGGCTGTTCCAGACTGGACTGTTCCTGTTACGCTACCTTATAGTCCCACTTAACTGCTGACTGGCTAATGGGGGGCGGATTTCTAAAACAGGACAGACATCAGTCGTGAAAAATGATGGAGGAGGGGAAGGAGAGGTTGCCTGCCGCAGGTGTTACGACAGTTTAATGGAATGTTTCCGGATCCCTTGGGAAGCTGCAAATTTACGGAGAGTTTTATGGAGAGTTTCTAATCATATTTATGGAGCTGATTCTTTCTAGTAACCAGAACCTTAGATGGGAGAGTTTGCATTGGGCTATTTTTACTCATTATGCAGTGACATTGAACGTGTCGACACGTTTTTGTTGTCGTTTTAAAAGTGGGCCCATGCTTATCAAACTTCTAAGAAATATGTTTAGGAGTGCTCTGAGCGTGAAGAATAAGACCCTTTATCAAGCAGCTTATCCCTACTTACAGCAAAGTATAAAGGTTCAGTCACAGTCTACACATATTCGCTTCATCTCCCATTCGCTTCTATTCAATCATGTACGATGCAAGCCTGTGTTTCCCGTCTCACTGCGACCTCCAGCCAGCCCAGACAGAGCAGGAACTGCCAATCAGAGACAAGAATTTACCCTACATCTACTCCATTGTTCATTATTTTTTGCAAGTTACTATGTTTTTCACCAAAAACGTATGAAAAACTTCAGCACATCAAAAATATGTGAAATGAATAATAGCCAATTAACAGAGATGGAAAAAAATAACAAACTGGTGCAGGAAAGAATTATACATATTCACCTCCAGCTAATGTATTATACTCCACGGCCAGTGATATTTAGCAGAGTTATTCTAAATCATGTGTGTCTGCAGGGTGCGTCTCTGCACTGCAGTCATCTAAGATCTACTCTTAATCAACCTCTGGAGCTCTCATCAGGAAGCTGTGTCATGTGTCATAAGAAATCTGATAGAGAGCTTTTATACAGCTGAAGAATTTTTACTTTTATCTTTCTCTTGAGTCCAAAATGAGCCTTTAACAGTTTGAGAAATCCAGGCCCGATGTTTAGCTAAATAACTTTGGGATAATTAGATTTATGTCTGTTTAAAATCTCTAAAAGCTTTTGTAAATAAACTGAGCACTTGCTCTTTGTGCACTCAAAATGGATTGTGAAACCCGTTAAGAGTGATGTCTGATGATCCACTAGAAGGAAGTATTGACTTGCTGTTACACTGAGACAGAACTACCACAAAACCGTCTATTGATCTTTTTGCATGGTTGCAAAAGTTTAGCCCCATATTTGAATGCTGCCTCTCTTTTTTTTACAAATTGGTTAATGCATCAGAGAAGTTGTCAAGTAAAACACAGTTGCACAGCTTAATAATGGCTGACATGTATCTGTGAATATGACTTTTAAAACAGATGCTTAAAGATTTAACACTTTGAAAAGTCAGAGCTGTCTTCAAAGCCAGATGCGAACATTAATAAAAACAGGCATTTATAAGCGATTTTTTTATTTTGTATAAAGACGCACAATGACTGCATGTGTGCATGTGCATGTTATGTAAATATGCTCATGTAATAATTCACCACTGTCCCGCCAGTAGCTGAATAATTTAACGGTTGGCCATTAAGCAGCTCCACATGAAGTGTTTGGGATTAAGTGCCTTGCTGATGAGAACCCCTCAGCAGTAGTTGTTAAAGGATGAGAGAGCTCTGCCACTCACTTTACGTGCTTGTTCTCCCAGCTGGTCCAGGTGTCTCTGTGTTTCGAAGGTCCTTTTTAACAACACTCCCTGTAGCACCACAGTGTCTCAGCTGCATTATGCAGCAAATAAATTAATGATTTTAAGGCAAATGCTTTGAGCCTCTCTGTATCTAAATATTAATGGCCACATGTCTGCAAAGGTGATCAACAGAGACACTTAGAATAGGTCTTTAAATAATGAACAAGGTAGCGTGCATTGTATTCTGCTAACTGAACAGAATACAAAATGTGCTTTGTTCATAAATGAATACTAAATGCGAAAGGTGAAAAAGTCCTCCAGTGTGAAGAGAAATGTTTGTTTAGTTTTGGATTGAATTACTTTTAACCTTGATTTTCATTGCATTGTGTTCCTTTGAATGCATTATATACTGTTTGCGACGTACTCTAAAATGATTTTTTAGTGAATAATGATGAATACATTACATTTTAATTTGAATATCCTTAATAATCTGCGTCTTTTTTGCTCTTGCAGATGTGGATGAGTGTGCGGCAGGAATAGCAGTGTGTCCTAGGTTCAGGAAATGCATCAACACCTTTGGTAGCTACGTCTGCAAGTGCCACGAAGGCTTTGACCTGCAATACATCAATGGGAAATACCAATGCTTAGGTACTGTCTCAAGGTCTCTGCAGTGAGGCTTTTACAGATAAAACTTACAGAGGTCATAGATGTCTAAGATGTTATAACCAAGTTATTTTCAGTGATGCAGGTGCTGATTTTACATTACATTAGATTGTTTGTTCGCTTACACTTGTTTATTTCAGTGAACTTTGTAAAGCACTATGAGACACTCTGTTGTGATATTGGGCTATACAAATAAAATTGAATTGAATTGAATTGAATTGAATCAGACAGAGGGAGAAAGTTGAAAAGATAGCACAGACATACAAAAAGGCATATTAAAGGATAGTTCACAATTTTACAAGTCTGTCTTAAAACAATAGAACGGTGCACATGATGCATTGAAACAGTTTTTGCTTGCTATAATAATTCCTCCTTTTCATTATACAGTCACTTACAGTGAAAAAGTGCTCTGTTCCATTGGCTCTGTTGAACAATGTGGCAATGTGGATTACTTAAATTTTCTACATTTGCAAATTGGAGTTGAGGTAGAAAACTACATAGCTGATTTAAAAAGAAATCCTCCAAACCACTGCAAAACTAATTCAAACTGCTGTTTCTGTTTCGTGTTATTAAACCTTTCCCCACCAGTAAAGTTCAGTGATCATACTTGAATGAATACCTGCAGTGTGAAAAGTTTAATCAGCGTAGAGATCTGCATGTTACCTTGAATCTCGGCATCTAGAAAATACTCCACTTCTAATCCTTATCCTCATTCATTTTCTGGAACAGATGTTCTAAAAAGACAAAAAGCTTGTTGCCTTGACAGCTGACAGTGCTCCTAAAACATTTGCAGGACCTCTCATAATGATTTTACTCTGGCATTCAGAGCGGGATCACAGTTATTCACTTAAATGCTTTCACTAACAGTACATATGACATAAACTGAGTCCTGCTTGAAGTGGAGGTGAAGCAATCAGCCTTTGATATTCTGCTGTTATGTCTGAAGCTTTTCACACTTGCACCCAGTAGCTGAATGTTGTTGTGTTTCTTTCAGATGTGGATGAGTGCTCTTTAGGTCAGAGCCACTGCAGCAGCTTCGCCACCTGCTACAACACGCCAGGCTCATACAAGTGCAAATGCAAAGACGGCTACAGGGGGATGGGGCACGACTGCAAACGTAAGAATTGAGAACAAAAACCCTGGCCCCGATGCTCACTTTTGCAAAGAGGAACGGGGCCTCACTTTTTTGTTTTCTTTGCCCGTGTTTTTTAAAAAGGTAGGGAGGCAAGAGAGACGGAGGAACAGCCTTGCAAGCACAGAGCCAGGACTGAAATTCCTTTCTTTGTAATCGCTGTCAGTCATTACTTAAATCACCCTGTTCCCTCATCACGTGGGCCCAGACTGAGCCTTTGCTCTATTTTTGACATCTGGCCAAGACGAGTCATCATCAAATGTAAAATATTTCTTTTCCTGGTCTCATTTTTGCTTGCTGAAACACAGTTCGTTAGTCTTTGCATCTGCAGTTTTTACAGCAGCTCAGTAGACTAGAAGTCATTTATTCTCCACAGTTATTAAATTATCTAGCTGACACAACTGGTGTAGCAGTCAACAGAGCAGACAGGATGCCTCCTGGCGTAGTGTGCTTCAAATGTTTCACCCTGTCACCTGCCCAAAGGGTGTGAGCCCAAAGTGCTCTGGGAGTCGAGTTGCAATATCCTATTTGTGTGTCACATATCAAAGTCCCTTGCAACATGAGAAGGCAATAACTGCACTACTTGCCTTTGTCCACTCTCATTCCTCACTCATGAAACCCTCATAAAGCCTCCCGACTACCACCATCACCACCACCACATCACACCAACCCCCCAACCCCCCCAATCCCCCAACCTGCTCCTGATGTGAAGAATGTGAGGAGAAACAAAGGAATAGGAGGCGTAACTTTGATGACATCAGTAGAGCGAGGGTGATTTTCAGGGCACGGTAGCCAGTTTGAGCACCAAGAACAGTCTACGCACACAGAGCAGCTTTAGCCCAATGCTGCGAGGCCACTGGCTATGAACACACCAAGAATTACTAATCAGGACGAGCACATGAACGGATAAAAAAACCAAAGTTAGAAAGTAATATTGATTTCACAAAAGCAAAAATTCACTGAATGCGGGGTGTCTTTGTGGGTTTGGTAGTAAAACCACATGTAACCACAAAGCTGTCCCTTCTAATGTCTTTTCACACTCCCATTGACGAATATCCAGAAGTAACCCAAAAATGAATGAATGTGATGTCACAGCACTCTGATTTTATGGGCCTCTGTCTGAGCTTCTGCTTCAGTGAGATTTGAGACAGCCAATTTGTTTTAGGATGCTAACATTTAGTTCATAGATATCAGGAGGAGTCTCAGTAGATGAAAGCCAGCCCTGCTCTGCAAAAGCCAGGCTAATCATTGCAGTTAGTCTGCAATTCTATGCCTCATTAATTCTTAAGTGCTCATATTTCAGTGCTCCATTTGCATTCTCTTATTACTTCAGCCATTCCTAAGGTGGTTATCGACCCCCCAAGACCGGGCAAACTGCCCCCAAATCATCACAACCGCATCCCTGACCTGGATCAGAAGAGGACCACCACAACCAGCCGCCCACCAGTAACTCAGAAGAGGATCTTCCCCGTTGTTCCAAAATCAACAACTGCCACTTCAACAACCACAACAATGACCAAAGCACCTCTGCCTCCAAAGAGAGTCACCCCTCCTCCGCGAAAGCCGGCAGTTCCGACCCGGATGCCCTTCAACCCAACTAGGAAGCCACCAGCACCAACACGCAAGCCCTACATCCCACCAAGGCCAGTGGCTCCAACCAGACTCCCCCCAACGCCACCACCAGTTACATCAGTAGACAACACCATCCAGAAGGAGGTCACCAAACAGAGAGGAGATGTCCACAGTAAGAACTGGCTTTTTGTTTTATTCTGCTTAATGTTTGCATGGTGGACATTCATTGTGGCAAATTTTCACTGCACTTTACCGAAGTTCTTGATCATTAAAAATCTAAGGTATATTCACAAACATAATATAGGGGTTTGACTTATACATGGGAAATCAGCACTTTGTGTTTTTTTTAACTGCTCACATGAAATTGTAGACTTTTTTTAACAAATATACAAGCAAACATTTAATCTGTATTTATTTATTTTTCTCAACATCAGGGCAGTTCTTTACATAATCGCCTCATAAAGTTGTTATGGTTAACTTGCTAGCAAACTATTGCCTATTAACACACCTGGGAGATACAGTGTAACACTAGCATTCAGTTTGAGCCAGGTTTCTGGCCAGCTGTGTTTTGGTTTCCACCGACTCCTGAGGCAAATATCTGGCTCTTTAGCTGATAAATGCTCCTCTGTGTTCACCAGCCAGTCACTAACTTTAACTGAGTGACTGTTTGGAGCTAAGTGCGTTGTGTACAGTGGGTGTTTAGAGAGAAAAACAGCTGTTATTGGAATTGCCACTGATGCGAACGGTGAGAGTGAACCATAACAGGGAAGTTACGGCTGAGAAAGTATAAGAAAGTATAATCTCTGTGTTTTGATGTTTGATAGTGAAGTGAACCTTTTGTTTACGTTTGGGTCACAGACTTTGGCTCTTATTTGTCTAACGATTCGTCTTCATCAGCTCAGCATCGGCTGACAGGTTTCCGCGAACCAAATTGGAGCAGATCTGCATATTTTTTCATCTGAATACGTAAATGTTGTATTGATTATCAAACATATCACATTGTGGGAAATCAGAAGTGATGTTTACCTGACAGATGATGTGTATTATCATATTCATTTTGTATTCAAATGTGGATGAAATTTATCTGAGCAGTTGGCAGTCAGTTCTCATGTGAACACAGTTTATCTGCCAGCTAACCACACGACAGATTTAATAGAAAACAAAGAGAGACTTGAAATTTGCGTTCAAACTAGTGAGAATAGTTGAGTTAAAGATATCACGTTCAGTATAAGCCAATAGGAACGCTCTGCTTGCTGCACTGTGCAAGTAATACTTGCTCATATACGAGAATTCAGTGATAAATATTTTAATCAAATCGTTTCCACCTTCATATTGCAGTATAACACATCAACTGCAAAAAAAACAATGCCCATCTTTCCAAGATGACAAATTAATCTGGCAAATTGCAGTTGAGCGTTAAGTGTTAAAATAGAAATGTTTTCTCTCAAGGTAATTACCTTTTTGGCTTCAGTTAACAAACACAAACTGATGCGCCACCAAACTGTTATTCATCCACATGTCACACCACAGTCTGCCAAGCATGTATCTTTGACACCAATCACATTCAAAATGCATCAAACCAAAGAACCAAAGAGTGGAATTCAATTCAGAATACTGTGGCAGTGAGAGGCAGTTGAGTTTGTTTCTTTTTGCTCTAGCAAAGGAGATAATCACTGCAATCATCTGCTGCTTTCTTCTCACAGTGATAAACGCATATACCTTTTCACGATGGTTTCTTAATGAGATAATCCGTGTGACATGCGACTTGTGAGGCCTTAAACATTCAGTTAAGGGCCAAAGTCACTTGATCTAATAGATTATTTCTCTGCAGCTAAACACTTTATTACAGTAATTAAAAGGATAAGGCTGGCAAAGTTCCCATGAAAAGACCAAAAATCAACAATTAATTAAACCTTCTCAAAAGCATCTTTATATCCATAACCTGATTTTGTTAATTCCTTTGTGCCATAAACCTCCATTATTGCCCAACAAACTATAATGAACACATCAATTAGTTGCTGTATTGGGACAGAAGTTTCAGAGTTGACTTTTTCAAAACCCAGACACACAAAACCAAAACAATCTGCATGGCTATATACCAAGTGTTGAGTGATTAAAATAAGTTATTTTGTCAATGTAAAGTTTATTTTATTTTTAGTCAAGTGCAAATACATACATTCTAGTACCATAAATGTAGTGACTTTGCTGAAAAAGTATAGTGCTCATCCATTACTGAAATTTACTGAGTAATTAAAAAAACGGTTGTGACACATTTTTAAAGACTGACTTCTTCAGTAGGAATACATTAACTTTAAAGGGCCGAGAGAGGTATGGACAGGATTGTGCATTTTTGGTCATTTCATGGGATTTCTTGAGAATAACATAAAAACATAAACATAAATACCAGCTTTATTCTTTATATTTTTAAATTGCTCAAATGTAACTTTTGTGTCCTTCAAGTTCTCATTGCATACAACAAACTGATGAACCAGAAACTACTAAAAAATGTGTAGTTTCACTAAATTTGGACAATATGACTCACAGTCAAATGGAAAAAGACAGCAGAACATAGGACTTATATAACTATATGATGTTTAGCACAGATGCACCAACAGTATGAATTGCAGGAAAAGTGTTATTTTGTGTTGTCATGCTCTCTTTTAGACACAGAAAAAAATCAGTGTTAACCAAATCTAACATTAAGCCCCTTTCGACATGGAAATGTCTGGTGAAATGCATCAACATGTACAGGATAGTACTCACCTTGCCAGATGGCATCACATAATTAGAAAAAGGAAAGAGGAGAGAAGATTATATTAACACCTGTCTGCACTGCTTGAGGGAGGCATCAATCTAATAGCTCGCACCACGGCAGAGTAGTTCTAGAAATCAGAGCTTCCTGAAGATGGTTTGAATAAGATGGGAGAGGGAGGGAGAGACAGCTCTCAGTGATTATTCAAATAATTACATGGAAATAGGAATCATTTGAGCCTCATGGCATGAAGAACACTTGAGCTGTGCCTCAAGTGCAGGTGTGCACTGCAGTTAGAGTAATTTTGAGAGCTTTGTATTGTGGACCTTTGAGAGTGGACCAGTACATTTTACATCAGTGTCTGTGGCCAGTGAAAACCCTGTGCTTCCAACCTTTTCTTGTTTTCAGTTCAGGAAATAGCTAAAGAAATTGGTCAGTTCCCTGCCAAGAATTAAACAAAACACTGATACCACTGTTGTGCCTGTGTGACAACTTTCAATACTTTATTGCCATTTGAACATAGTCGATTTATTTATAAGAAACCGGTTTGGTGAGCTAACACGAAGCAAGAACCAAGACAAGAAGGAGAAACAAAAATCCCCATCTCATAACGTACACCGATCACCTTAGGACATAAAAGTATGTAGATAAAGAAAAAGTACTGTGGGGGTGCTATTAGTGTCACAGCCAGCTACCATTGTATACATATAATGTGGCTCAGAGGCAGAGCTGGTCGTCCACTGAACCCCAACTTGCTCCTGAAGCAAAGCTTCAGTGTCTGAAAGTGTGTGTAAGAATAGTCTCTCCCAACTTAGATTCTTTCTGTATGAATGATGTCTGAACGGGTGAAAGTATGTGAAGTGAAAAGGCGCTTTGAATGGTCAAAATGACTTGAAAGGCGCTATACAAGTACACACCGTTCACCATTTACAGTGCCTTAGATATGAATAATAGCACAGCAAAGTTCAATAAACGTCTACCAGCATATCTGAAGTTGAGTTACTTACTGTAACTCGAGAAAACAGCTCGTCTTCCCATCATGTCAGTGCAGCGTCTCTGCTGGTTGCGAGGCAACCTGATGAAAAAAAACAAACTGAAGTCATTGCTTCCAGCCAGATAATAGTCACAGCACGTTTTTATATCTCTGTTTGACTGTGGATTAAAGACATTGTGCTAATTACAGACACTAGTACTCAGATCTTTTTTTTTAAACTTTAGGCTAGCTGTACCCTGCTTCAAACCTTTATGCTAAGCTAATTGCCTCTCAGCTCTCGCTCCATAAGGCGTATGCAGGACAGTGATATCACTGTAACTCTCAGCAAATGCATGGATAAGCATATTTCACTAAATGTACATGCATCTCTGTTGGATGAGAAGTCCCTCAAACCTTTAATGCTAATCCCTTTCAACCCTTGCAACATCGTTTCTATTGCATCAAAAATGCATTTACATTAACTGGAAAACAAGGCCGTTAACCTAAGCTGCGTATAAGTGGGTGTTTTCGAGATTCAAGGTTTTCAGCCTAGTATGAGGAAAAGATAGTTGCTCTGCATCTATAAAACACGAAAATTATTAAGTATGCTGTGTTGATGTCTAAACCTAAAAAGTCAAGGATGGGTTATTTCTCAATATTTTTGCAGCACATTGGGAATCTCCCTTGTGCAGCTTTTATTGACCTCCCAAATATTTGGATGAAATTAACCACACAAGGTCAAGAGGTAAAAAAAAAAACCAAGGGTGGCCAATGGAGAACATTTAGTCTTCTTGTTTCAACTTAGTTGTTTAACTTATACAAATACCTCCAACACAATGGAGGAGAATGGTGTTTTGTTTGTAGTGCTCAAAACACTACAAAGAAATATATTAGAAAAATTTAATTTGTCTTTGCAGAAACAAAGTGCCCCAGTTACTCTGGATAATCCACTGACCTTGCTGTGAAAAGTTTTCATTTGAACTACTTTCTGCTGAAGGAAAAGTCGCATGAAAACTGTTGACAGTGAGGTCTGTGGATCACACAGACTAACCAGGACATAGTTTGTGGAAAGATGCGTGTTCTTTAGTTTTTCTGACTAAAAATCTACATTAAGCAGCACAAATGAAATTTGTTTCACCTCCATAATACAGTCAATACAGTCAATGTGACACTATTCTCAAGTTTTTCCTCACATTTTTTTTGCTCATATGTTCTGTCCTTTGGTTAAACTTAGCCTTTAACACACAAAATGGCAGCAGAGAAAACAAAAACTACAGTTTCTTTGCCAGAATTTGAGTGATTATACGATGCTCCTATCCTGTTAACATGCACTCAGTAAGATATTTTTAACTCACTGTGGAAATGACTGCTCCCTTATCACCATATATCTGCTCTACGACCGGACACAAGACATCAGGGGGGGGCTCGTTCCTTAACAGCGCAAACACAGACACACACACACAGAGACCTGGATGCCTGGGATTGTTGGAGAGCCTGGCGCGAGTGTGACCTCCCCGCTCTCAGATTCCTTCGACTGTCAGACTACATCGCAGTCTGCCAGGTGGTTGTGACCCAACGTGGGGATGAGCCCTTTCAGTGCTGAGGCTGACTGGAGGGGGCACATGTTGGGTACTCTGGGTTTCTGACAGTTCAAGTGCAGGTTACAGCACATTCACAGCATAGGAGCAGGAATCCGCCTGGGAGGCTGGGAATAGTTTTATTGATACTCAGTCGCATTAAATTCCTCTGACTTGTCTCACGTGCAAATGCAATACATAAAATGATGTTTATCCGTATTTTTTTTCTTCATGAGGAACCAGTGAAAACAATTGTCATTCTAATAGCATAAAAGCGTCAAGGATATTTTGCTATGAAAGGTTTGACACTGTAAAAGTAAAAGAAATAACTTTCTATGCTTCACTTGTCAGTTGACCTTTAATAAGACAGCTTGGCTTATAGTATTTCGGGCAGTGTGACCCCATTGGAGGAGGAAAGAGGCTATTTCAGGACTGGCTGCTCGCTGTACGTGTGTGGATGTGTGTATGTACTGTAGCTCCAGGTTGTGTAGCAGCAACATTTACCCAGACGTTGCATCAGATGAACCATCGCCCTTTTCTTCGTTATGATTCGCATCTGACTCCTGCTGTTCCTGCGGGTTTTCCCAGGTATTCTGATCTCTGTGGTCATCAGTGCCGCATTGTTAAATAGCTCCTGATGTGGAGGCACTAAACTATGACATTGATTCATCCTTGTGGAGACCTTGTAGAGCAATGAAACAAAGCCACACAACAGCCACAAGCAGGGATGCCACTGAGCAAATATAATGCCTTTGTTAATCCTTTATCCATACCTGCATCTCTCACCTCTCTCCTCAGTCCCTCGGAACCACGGCCATAACACGGTCCTCGGCATTGACTTTGACATTGAGCTCGGCAACACGGCAGATGAAGCCAAGGATGATCCAGGTAAACACAATATGTTTGACAGAGACAATCAGCAACAGCCCTGCTCATGGCGTACTGCAGAGCTCAAATGATGACAGACGAGCCACATTTGCTATGGGCAAAATGAAACTGACAATCAACTCCGGCAGTGGTGCTGCTGAGGCGAAGATATTATAGTGACCAGATGTGTTTTGATAGGCCTTTCACCAGGAGGTGACACATGACATCTGGCCGTATCCGTATAAATAATGGCTCACAGCCCAGAACATACTGCCAGACTTTCCCACTTTTTACATTATGTCTGCTTGATTGCTTGACTGCTTGAATGATAAATTGATCATTTGGAAGTGCATCCGCACTCTGCTCTTAAACTCCATAGTTCTCGATGTAGAGCTCCCACAACTATAAGAAAAAAGGCTTTTGTGAAGAGACTGCATTTTATCTGTCATATTTGCTCAATGTGATTTATTGATGTCAATGGTATGCAGATTAAACTGCCTAATGATTTAGTTACGTGTTTATTTTGGCTCAGTGCATCATTTGCTATGCAGTGTCAAGGCGTTTTCATTGGCTCAGAAAATGAACTGAGAAACGTTTTTGCGGAAACCCTATTTCAGAGACAAAATGATGGATGTTAGTGTTATTTTTGAACCAATTTGTAGAGCAATGCATGGATGATGCCACAACTGTTTTGCCTGCATTCCCTTAATATTATTGTCTAGGCATCATAGCTAGGAAAGAAATCATCAGTCATTGAATATTATGACTCTCTGTTGAAACTGTAATCTATTTTATTATTGTGTAGGGTTTACGTACAGAAGGCTATACGTGTACACTCACTTACACACTGATACCAGCAATTCCAGCAACTTATACAAATATTTGCGATGTTTTAGATGAATGCATTTCTACTTGCAATTTATGCAGCTACTTTTCCATTTGATTTTATACAAATACATCAACTCTCTTCAGAGATTACGACAAGTGTTTATACTTTCATTCTATCATCATGTTTATCAGAAGGTGCTTCAACACTCCTCTTGCTCCAGTTAACGTTAGAGGCACACAGCAGGATTCCTGTGAATCATTACAAAGAGAAAACTGAAGCCCTTTTGCACGTGTCCATCCTCCACTTCTCTGAAAGGCGTGTTTTATTCTCTTCAGACTCGGGTTATCTGAGCTGCTCCTTTGATGATGGTCTTTGTGGTTGGATCAGGGACAAAGACGGAGACCTGCATTGGGAGACAACGCCTGATCCATCAGGTAAATTAAAGGGCAGGGGTCAGCTTTTCTCACTCACACACTCTGATAAGGAAAATTGTTTATTTGATTGCTAGTAAATAAAAATGGAAATGAGAATAGCTGCATTCCTTTACTGACATGCACACATATGCAAACACCCACAGAGTCAGACAGTCTACGCAGCTCAGTTTTGTTCTGCTCAATTACAGGTCAAGATGAAAATTACTTGAGGGAAGTAGTTTGTCTTTTCTGCAGATTAGTGCTTTGCTCTACAAAGCGATGCAAATGAGAAGTGGATTACGCGACCCGTCAGCGATACCTGTGGCTCACATTAAATGGGAACACAACACTGTTTTTCTTGGGGTTCAGAGGAGGAGGAAATGGGATGAATTATGTTGATGGGACTCAGTAGACGGGGTGTGAAGACTAAACAGTGCAGCGTATTGGCACTGTTTAAGCGACACTAACTACATCTGGCTTCCTTTGCCAACTGGCTTAATCTCTTACTAGTGTGTTCCCAGACATTCACACTGAGGCCTCAGTTCAGCCAAGTTTGTGCTCACTCATTAGAGAAAAAATAAAAGATTTTTGCCCAGAACTCTAAGTTCCCCTGAAAATCATTTACAGTAAATCATAAGCTCAGCCCTGACTAAGAGTAAATCCATTTAAGGGGCAACATTTTAGTGTTGAGTAGCCGTAAGTGAATATACTGCATTTAATCAGAGCATTTGAATAGTCTTATGTATGAATATGCGTGTGTCCACCTATACATGGCTTTTACGACATTTTAAATGGGTTTGTAGCATGCAACTATTTACTGTTCATCACTTTGAGTTCTTTTGAACACTTTAATCATCATAGCTGTGAAAGGAATGGCACAGATTTGGAGGGGGCTCATAACTTATGCACAAAGACTCTGCGTATCGCACCCCCTGTGGTTCACACCAGCCTGACACTCATCTGCTGGATAAGCAAAATACTATATATAAACATTAATCAGCTATGACCCAGAAGCACTTTTACCTTTAAATTTTTTAAACTATATAGCTCCACTATCACTAACTAATGCATGAATTAAATTTTAAAAAATCAATTTGCCACAGGCATCTGGCTATACTCTGAGGTAAAAAAAACCCTAATTGGGTCTTTTTCAATTGCCCAAAGTTTCTCTTTTTCAAGGATGAAATTTTTTTACGTGTGCTATGACAGACAGACAGAGGAACAGACAGACCTACCTACCTACACATTAAAGGTTGGGTCTGCAATGTAGATCCAACCTTGTTATCTTGCTTGCATATAACAACTCAATCAAAAAATAAGTACCTTGTTATGTACAGTTTGCATGGGGACTGTTTCAGAAGTACAAAGTAGTTCCAATGAAAAACTGTTCATCAGGGTTCAAATTATAATCAGAGCTTAACAGGGTCTCTAAAATATCAAAGGTTAGAGGATGAGATAAATAAATCATAACTGACTTGAACCACACTGTGATCACTCTGACATGAGATCTGTCAGTTATCTAAAATAAACTGGGATTTTATGTCTGCAAAACCCACTTTTCAAATGTTATTTTTCAATGCTTTAAGCATTGCAAATGAAACTTCATGCACCATTTTCTACTGGGATGGCAACAAAAGTCAGATATCCCAAAACCTTAAATGGCTTCATACCACAGGGTAAGAAAGAAAATAGGTTTATTTGGATGAACCAACTCCGTTTTATCCCTGATTGGACATCTTACTGTATATTGTTGAGTCCACTTCTTGTTTTGTTTAATATCAGTTTTGGTCAGTTTGGTTCAGTTTAAGTCAACTTAAACCAATTAAAAAAAGACTTACATGGTTTGATTATTACATCATTGATATTTTGCGATTTTAAAAGACACAGTAATAAAATATACGGCGAGGCCAACAAATGCTGTGCAACCGGCAAAGGTAATACATTTTCACAACGGGGTGGGTGACATTTTTTAATGCTACGTTTTCTGTTATTAAGAGAATTCAGCATTTTGACATAAAATTTATGTTGAGTTTATTTTCACTAATTGAATATAATGTCCATCACCTACCTCACCAGGTGGACGGTACCTCACCATTCCCGAAGTAGGCAACAAGAGGACCGGACGAGGGGCCCGGCTGGTTCTCCCACTCACTCCCCCCTGGAACGACGGCAATCTGTGCCTGTCATTCCGGCACAAGCTGGCAGGCCACCATGTGGGCATGCTGCAAGTGTTTGTGAAGAAGGGAAAGCAGTACAGTCCAGCAGTCTGGGGACGGACAGGTGGAAATGGCTGGAGGCACACACAAATCACATTATGGGGCACAGGCTTGGAAAGTGTAAGTATAACAACAAACATGTCTGAGAAGTTCACTTGCACACTGTGAATTGTAAATGAATATTTCTCCAGACATTTTTGACAGTAGTGAATAGAAATGTTTGTATTCATGTTTATAAAAAATAAATTAGAGAAGTATTCTGCATTTCAAAAGAGTGGATCTTTTGAATTTAAAATTGACATCTGCTTTGAATAGAAACGCAGCAAGTCTTCTTTCATCACAAAGCAGCATGTGGTAATTGTTACCCTCGTGTGCGTGTTGCCGTTGTTCACCAGGTGATCCTGAAGGGGGAGCGTGGGCGAGGCAGGACCGGCGAGATGGCTGTGGACGACATCACCCTGAGGAAAGGCTCCTGCACAGAGGAGCACAATCTGAGAAGACTTTGACTGACAGAACAGAGAAAGACAGAAAGAAAACGAGAGGGAAAATCATCTCAAAGAGAACTGACTCTGTTGTGACATCCCCTTACTCTGCCTGGGCTCTTGCTGACCCACCCCCCACCTCAAGCCCGTCCACCCCTTCTAGCCATCCTGTGAACAATATCTGAAAAATTGTGCATCTGCAGAACAGTCAGTTTCTCTTTCTTAACTGTCCGTGAATAAAAAGACTGAATTGAATGTCATGGATGGATCCCAGCAGCACCCCCACCCCCATCTTCTTCTGCGCCTCCCCGTCACTCCATCACCTTGTTACTCTGAAACCTGCATGTACCTTCTTAACATGGAAATGTCCTCCACCTAACACAGGCCTGGCAGCCTTCCAGCCACACTGCTGAGAGGCCCACATTCACTTTATTTCTTCCTGGGGAGAGGGTCATTCCCTTACTTAGGAGTCTGCTTTCTTGCCTTGCTTTGATCATTTAACCACAAGCCATTTTATTTGCTATAAGATGATGTTAAAAGATATGGTCAGGATTGCATTTTGTGACTGTTTTGATCAGCAAAATATAAGAGATGGTACACATTTCATTGAGGGTTAGAGATTAAAAAGAGTATATAAAAGACAAAATGTATTTGTCAAAATATCTCTTTCTAATCTAGATGACTCCAAATTTGATATAGACCCAAAATAGTCAGTTTAGCCATGATTTTGTTGGTCTAAGAGTTTTTACTGCAGCTGTTCTATAGCACAGAATTTCTTTTGTTGTCACAGTATTTTAAAGATTTGTTTGGCAGAGGAGGGTATAAAAACTTAGCCTCTTCTACCCTGACCTTTTATTGAAGCCTTTTAACGTTATTTAAACACTCCATGGTCATGTTTTTTGGATACTTGAAATGTGTCAAACAGAATCAGTGTATGATTTTTTTGACACTTGCAAATCAACAATTACTTTCTATTACACAGTATGTACTTTGTTATATTAAGTGCAGTTTGTTATAAAGACGATACCAACAACTTTTTAGGCTTTCACAAATTGTATTATTGTAAATGTAGTTGTGTGTACATACTCTATAGATCTACAATCCCATTTGTTATGTGGTTTATACGTTATGTAATTTCATACATGAATATTAATAACATGGATATCAAAATGTTTGGTATTTCAGCTTTTGTTTTAAAACCCTGTGTACAGATGGAAAGCTTACGTATTGCAAGGGTGTGTTTAAAGTGCACAAAATGTGTTTTGTTCATGTGTTATGGTATAATGCTCTGTCTGTAACTTGCAAAGCACATAGTTGCATATTGTATGCTGTGATAATGAAGGGCATCGGCTGGAATTTTACGGTTTTCTGCATGCATGGGTGCATTCACCAAATTCAGATTTATCCAGACCAGTATGTAAATAAAATACATTTGAATGACATGATGTGAAACAAAGCATGACTTTTTTTTAAAAATCCAAATGCCTGACACAACACAGGTTAAAGAAATTAAAACTTATTTTTAAAGGTATTCTGAGTTTTGACAACTAGGGATGCTGTGGAGCGTCATGTATGTTTTGATGAGCAGGTCCCCACATTGTTTGCATTGTGCTGTTTGTATGAAGGCTCGCATACAAAATAAGAACACAAGGGGATTTACAGGTGATACCATAAAGGATGGGGAAACAAGACGAGAAAGAAGAGGTCCAGTAAGCCAGTAATACAATCCAAGTTTCCTCAAAAACTTCTTCTGATGAACAAATAAAACTGTATTTATATAGAGTGAAAACTCAAAATGATGCCTTTGATATAATGATGCTCCAGAACTTCAATCTACTTTCTTTATGCTGGGGCTGGGTAAAAAGATCAAAGTATCAACTCACAATATTCTTCTTATTTATGTCAGTATTAGGGAATAACTGTGCTTGATTTATCATGGTGATTTATATGGCACCAGTTTCCAATTGCTGCTGAATCCCTGTAAGTGAGTTCACAACTTTTGTCTCTAATCAGTTTCTTTTCTTTTTCCAGGGCACTTTTCTTTATCCAGCACAATTTGATATTAAAATATTAGTCAACTTTGAGATTTAAGATTTCTTTTGTGAGAATAATTTATTATTTCACCATTAGAGGCTGACTGCTCCTATTTTTTTCTCCAAGTCAGCATATACATATGCAACAGAAGACCTCGTTAAATTTTATGCAAATTAAAAGATTGAAGGATCAGGTATCGGAATTAATTTGAAGAAAATAAATGTGAAAAATGAAGCCGTTTCCACAGCACCTACCATTTTCTAAATAGAAGGAAGAAAGAAAACAGCATATTGGAGTGCAAGCCACTTCTACTCTGGAGACAGCTAAGAGGCAGAAGGACACATGCTTTGATTTAATGAATGAAAGTCCTGTTCAGACATTGTGCAAGACGACGGACTGAGAAGTGACACGCTGCAGTTCACTTTTAACCATTAACCCTGAAGCTTGTTACACTTGTTTTCTCTTGCAGTTTTCAGTTGAGAATGAAAACTCTGGAGCACCGTATTCATCGGTTTAACGGCAACCCAGCCCAGTGTCTTTGCCACCAAAGATGAACGTGACGTGTTCAGCGTAATGGTGTTGACCACTGAGCTTATCCATATCCAAACCAAGTTGCAATCAATAGATACTTCAATTGAAAAAGCCGTGCAACATCAGGTTCAGCTGTGGTCCAAATTAACTGACATCAAAATTGAATCAACTGAATCCTGTATGGAAAATCTGGGTCACTGTGTCTGTCTGAGGGACATGATAAGCACATGTATTCATTTATCTGCAAGAACGTTACTGGGTGGCTGCCATCTTATATCACACCTATGCTTGATTGGTCCTTTGGACTACATCAAACTCAATCTAATAACTGGCTTTCACTGCAAGTCCCTAGACTTCATACTGAGTTTGCAAGATCTGCTTTTTATTTTTATGCTTTGATCACCTGGAACTCCTTGCAGAGCATCCTAAAAATTCCCGCTTCAGTAGCCCTTGGACAATTAAAGTCTATGATCACTATCCACTTTAATTAACATTACATGTACTTACATGCTTGTTGTAATTGATTTGTTTTATGTATCTTGTATCATTCATTAACTGGTTGTTTTCTTTTATCTTGTATTTTTTCTTATTAGTATTTCATATCTTTGTAGAACTCAATGGCATCATTGTAAATGAGGGTTCGCCCTCAATAATTTTTCTCAAGTTTAAATAAAGGTAAGGTTAATTAAAGGTTTATTTAATACTTGATTCATGACATGTTGTCATTAATTCAACCATGCTTATGCAGGAGTATGAAACTGAAAGCAAACACAATCCATATCTTTCACACTACATCACCAACTCTTGCTTTAACCTAACTGACTCAAACTGACTACTTTGATTTAAACACAGACTCTATGTTTTTTCCATACTTTCTGTAGTAGGTGATTTCAGGATATATCATTATGGATTATCACATACACGGAAATGTTTAAGTCACGGGATGTACTTGCAGCAGTGAATTAGACCTGAATAAAGTTTTCACATGTTCAGTCTTGGTGAACTTTATAGTGCAAATTCATGCTGTCTGCTGACCAAGAGGAAATAGTTTGATGGCCTGTGAAAGGATGTCTCTCTCTCTCTTTCTCTATAACTCGCATCCACACGCACAGCAAACACAGAGAATGAATCAAATTTTTGTTGAATCTTTGTTTGCTCAAATAAGGTGGGCACTTTCAATATGAGATCAGTCTCCAAACAGATGATTCTCCAAAGTCGTCACTGACCTGTGATGAAATGCCTTGAAAAATCATTTTCCCTTAGGACTGCTTTTTTGGGGCAAAAAGGACAAGCAAATAGTCCCTTTATTAAGATAAACCACCACAGCAGAAATCCAGAGGGCAGAGGCAATAGCTAATGTGTATTTGGCTGCATTTTTTTGTTTGTGTATGTGTGTCCTCTATGTGGGTTCCCAATTTTCTCTTGAAACGAAGCTCTCTCTTTTCTCAAAAACACACTCCCAGAAAGTGGCAGAGAACATAAGAGAATGAAATATCAAACATCTTTTCAGTTCATATAGAATAAAGAGCAAAGCCGCTGGCTGAATAAAGGTGAAACACCTTCCCAGGCACTGTTCCGTTTGTACTATGAAATCTGTGAATGTATCAGCACTAATAGAGTATTAATGGATGTCATGAGAGGGGATACATAATGAAGCTAGATATGAGGCGAATATAAATTAAACGGCAGTGATGTCCTTCATCATGCCTAAGAACAGAGCAAACAAAGACTGGCATGGGTTACCTTCAAACCTCAATTTGTTGAATAGCCAAAGAGTAGAGATTTAATAAATCGCAACTGGGTCAACTGCATGATCCTTTCAATGTAATCTCATTATTAGAAGTGCCACAATGTACTTTTTTCTTGCCTGTTTACTGCAGTTATTCAAGAGCAGCCTATCAGACTTAGCTACCAACTCAACTCCCATTGTAAATGTTAAGGTTTTGATCATGTAAAAAATCAGCAGCTTAATCTACCCTATTAATCACAGATTGAGTGAGTTAGTAGACCATCGATCAATCATTGTTGTCTGAAAAAAGCGTTTTTTTCCCCTAAGAATGCTGAAGTTAATGAATCTGCACATTGTACTAATTACTCTCAGTAGAACTGATTTAAGAGAGCAAGGTTTCGGTCTAACAGAGCTCTTTGTCGGGCATTGTCAAGTAAGTTTACTTTGCCAATTTACTTGGTCTTCCTAATGGGGCTGGTAATGCTGATTCAGCAGAGAAGCTGTCAGAGCAGGTGACTACTGGATTTTCTCAAAGAGGGCAGATGTGGAAATGGATTGGGGATAAAGTTAGAAGGTGAAAGAGACCACTTGGAGGAACTTAAAGAAGTCTGTGATGGAAGATTCATTGCTGTGGAAGTCTGAGAGTTCATTTACAGAGTCGAGGTTAAAAGGGCAAATGATCAACAGGTTTGTGCATAGGCTCAAGCTGTGGGTAGGAATGGGAAAATCTCACTGCAGATGTATACAAGAGCTTAGATTCCTGTGCTGGATTGCTGGCCATGGTTGCAGCAGCTGATTGGTTGAATACTTTGCCCATGTATTGACTATGGGTTGTCTGTGGACCTGTTACAATGCTCTCGAGCTTCTTCCCTTTGGAAGTTCCAAAACCTGACTACAAAATGAGGAAAACTTTGAGGTTAAATGAGGACTTGGCAGAGGAATGGTCACATTGGCTGTTTTGTTTATTCATTCAAATAAAGTTATTGAATTGAATTGAATTGAATTGAATTGAATTGAATTGAATTGAATTGAATTGAATTGAATTGAATTTAACACAATAGAGTATATAAAAGAAAAAGATGTCGATTTTGGGTTTGAAAAGTGAAGCCATTGCAGAAGTGCCTATAACCTGCATTTCCTTGAATGGCCAGCAGGGGGCGATTCCATTGGCTCCAAACAGAAGTCCAATTGTTGAAAGTCTTTGAACTCTTTACTTCTCTCTCATTTAATTTCCTCAGTTAACATTTTCCAAGACAGTTCATGGTCTCAATTACTAGTTTTAAGTTTTCTTCAATACAGCATGTTTATTTTGTAATTTATGGTCCTATTTCAAGTAAAATAGATGCAGGCTTTAGGGCTGGGCTACCTTGTAACTAACCACTCAGAGGTGGATTGTGCCTAAACCTAACCAATCAAAGGCATGGAAAAAAATCAAGTGTCACTTCTGGCTCCAAAAAACAAAGATGGTGACTCAAGGCTTCAAAACTATAGTCCACAAATCAATGGGTGATGTCACAGTGCTATGTCCACTTCTTTTATACAGTTTATGTTTCCAGCAAAACTCAACTTGATAAGAAAAAAGAAAGATGAGGTGTCTGTCTACTTACAATAGTACTACATACAAATGACTTAACAGGCCATACCAGTGTGTTTACAGCTTTTAGTCAGTATACAACTAACTGCATTTTTTTTTACATTGCTGGTAACCATTTTCCAAAGCACACCACAGGGTTTTATATTTTTCAATGTTATAGTATCATTGCAAGATAGTGCTGGTGTAATTACATAAATGACAGCTATATCAGAATCTTGTCAAAATTGTTAATTCTAAGGGAAGGTGAAATGAGAAATTTATACCAAGCTGACCAAGTTGAAGCTAAATGTATGACATACGAATGTTTGAAATTTATGATCATGGTAAGGTTAAAAATGAGCTTTAGACAATCACAGTGTAAGGACAATATGAAAAGTCATGACTGGATAGCTGAAAGACTTAATTATGTTAATTAGGATTTCCTCAAAAGGACACCAACCCTGTTGGAGGAAATAGATGCTTAATCAGCAAACTATACATCGTATGACTCAAGAAGAAGGTCACACTGTAATATTCAAATGGCCACACTATTTTCCACCAGCGCTGGATCCATGTATGTGTATGGGACTTCCAAACTCTTGTTTCTAGTTTTGATCACCGTGCTTAAAATGTGAAGTTCTCCTTGAAAATCCTTTATCAGCTTGCAGGGAACCTCCTCAGAGAAATGCTCCTGTGGGTACCGGCCGATAGGGACCTGACAAAACACAACATTGTGTTAAAAAGATGAAGAACAAGACATGAGCGTTACTGTTCGTTCCTTTTCTGACATAAAATTTCAATAAAGTGGCAATTTCATAAGTATCAACATCAGTTCCAAGACGAACGTATGTTGACATATGTACAGTAACACATAATCAGGAGTTATGTGTAAAATATGTTATCTTATTTCACTGAAACTGCTAGCAGTGATCAAATACTCCAAAGATTTGATTGGTAAATGTAATTTCTCAAAAAGTCTTTGGCACTTACAAAGTCAGAGGACTGCTTGCTTAGTAGCCACATGGTGGACATTCCCTGTACTGTCGTGTTGACGTCAGGGAATGTCCGCAGCATCGTGGCCTCGCTTGCTGTCCCTTTTGTGGTTGGTGGAGGAAGTTGCAAGGATATAGGAGTGTTGGGCATCCAGCCACCATAGTCATACTGTAATTAGTGAAGTGATTGACAAAGATTAAAAATATTAATAAAAAGCACAACATAACAAAACCAGATAATAAAATGTTTTGATCATTTGCCAAGCTTTTATACTAGGTTATAGTGATGTACCTGTCCAGAGTTCACAGCTGAGTGCTGGCCTGAGCAAGTGAAAATCACCATGGTGACAAACTTGATCAACTCAGCCACAGTGCTGAAACTTTGAGGAATTCCTGAAAATTCATGAAAACAGCAAGAATTGATGTATTGAGATCAGAAAGAAACATTCTATCTAATAACTGAATTATGCAGAATAATGGTAATGTAAAACAAGGACATTCTGAATAATAACATATCAGCTAGCCTCACCTGTGCATGTTTGGGAGAGAAATCCGTGTTCAAAAATGTCTTGAATCCACTTCTGCAGTTCAGAGTCTTGGCAAACCTCAGCGTCTCTCTTGTAGTAGTAGCCAAGCACTCCCGTCACAAACCTTTAAGAAAAGTACCAATTACTAAAATCGGGTAATTTAAAACATTACACTGAGAAATTCTCATCAGGTTTGATATCACTATTTTGCAGCCCTTTCAGGGACATCACACAGTTTGTCTCGCTCTTTCTGCAGTCCTGTATGATTATTTTGACATTGTTCAAGGACTCATAGCAAACATAGCAACACACAGAAAATGTGAGGGATAATGATAACATGAGGTATGCAAGAAGCCTTGTTAACAACCCCTATGACCCCAACATAGAGTTATTCTATTCCTTGTTGGGGCTGGGGTTATAGTACTATTAAACATACTAAAAAATAAAGCATTGTGTCTGTTGTCTCTTTGAGTTCTTTCCATTTTGTGAAGGGACTTCGGTTATTGTGCTGCTTATCACTTAGACATTCCAAACACCATTTGATGAAGGTAGTGTTGCCTGTCCCTGCAGAGCTGCCTACCTACTACATTTGACAACAGCCTAGAGACCTTGGCACAGTTCACTCGTGAGTGTTTACCAAAAAGCACACCATTTCTTGAACACCTGGGCACTATGAAAACTTCCTGGCACCAGATGTTTCTGATACAGGGGACAGAAATTAAGCAAACCAAGACCCTACCATTATTATAAGTTGTTGTATTTTTTTGTCGTTGAATTGTTTTGCTCTCTGTTTTCTCTTGCTCATACAAAACACAATCACTTAGACTGAAAATATGGCAATAAATGTTAGAAAGGTGCCGGTTTAAGCTAGAATTATTGTATTATTACATTGTCAGTGCCTATAATACCTGTGGATGATATCCCAGAGCTTGAGTCCATCATCCCTGTAGTAGAAGTTCGGCACAGCCTCCAGTCCACGCTCAGCAATGTCGTCTGGTATGCAGAGGGAGCTGTAGGTCGCTGCGGACAGGGATCTCTTCAGAATTGTGATCATACCCTCTCCACCAGAAGATGCAAACTATGGAACAGGCAGATATGTGAGGGATAGAATTAAAGACAAATACTGTGCATGCTATTGGAAAAAAAGGAAATTTTGTACTTTACTGTTTACTGTCTGCTAAGTGAGTTGGTCTTTTTGTACCTGTGTGAAAACTCCTTTGTCAGCAATTAGAAGAAGTCGAGCCAAGTAGTTGATCTGCAGAGTGTAGCGAGTGTTAGGTATGAGGAGCTGAGGGAAAGGGGAGATGCTGTTAATAACACCAATACTTGTTGACAAATCAGAAATCTTGACGCTTTTAAGACCATTTAGCAGCAAATATACAGTATACACAATAAAACGTTATGGATAGTTCTTTAATACTCATGGTGTCACTACCCCCTCATTACTCCCCCTAATAAATGATGTCCAATGACCAAAGATTCTTCACATTTCCGAATATTGCTGTGTATCATGTCAATACATTTTGCATCACTCTTTTAAGTCTAAATTAAGTCTAAGTTCAGTGTTCTGCCTTGCAGTTACCTTGTACAGAGGATGGACCATGGGCAGGTTGCGCAGCAGTGACACTGCAAACACTTCAGCCAGCAGATGAGTGCGCAGCAGGTGAACATTTAGTTGATGCTCGTTGAATTCCGCGCTTCTCACAAAAATCTTGGCCATCAACCAGTCGTACTCAGAATCAGTAGGACAAAAGATGGGATTGTCGTCTGCTGGAGTCTGCTTCAGCTGCAGGGGAAAAAAATATTGATGATTGATTCACTGAACATAATTACTAAAAATGTGCAGCAATATTATGTAATGTCCTATCTTCTCCTCAGCCAGTGGTTTTTCTGTTTTCCCAGATTAACTGATTTAATTACCGACAACAATTTTTAGGATGTTTTGAGCTGCTGTTGGAAACTCTTTCAAACTCTTTAGCAGGCCTATTCATCAAGGAATATATTTTAAAGTTGTCTGGGAAATTTTGCAATGAGGATTTTAAAAATTCAAAAGACAATATCTCATACAGTCTTACTGACCCCGTGCTTAGTCGGCTGACTCAGCTGTTCAACCTTGAAACAATTTCCATAGGCTGAAACAAGTCTATTATAATGAATATCTGCAATTCACAGTTTATACATTTATGATAATACTGGGAAAAAGGGACATTTTTCAATCAATTGCTCCTGGCATGAAATGTAGCATTTATCATCTGCTTTTTGTTACTTAATAACTATTAACCAACTATGCTGGAAAGTTGCTGAATATAAACTGTGAGTCCCCTTATGGACCGACAATGGCCAGGTTTACTCCAGCTACCAGGAGAAATATATACCGGCAAATAATATAGTAAAATATATGGTAGGTGGACCATTCAATTAAAGTCCCTAAATAAAATCTATTAAAGTAGTCCACATGATGGTGCTATAAATAAAAGTTTAATGTTCAAACATTTCAAATCAGGCCATGAATCCAATGCCCAACAAACTCTGTTTAATGTTTTTCATTTAGCAGTAAATCTCAAAACTATCTTACACTGACATTCATATTAGATGTGTCCTGTCACATTAATGTTCATCTCAGGTGTTGTATAAATTTGTAGGTTAGTCTAACCTGGATAGCAATCGGCATCATCTTATCATCAGGCGTTTTGTGGAGCAGCACGAGAGGAGCCATCAAGTATTGCTTCTTCCCATTGATGACATTTGTTTGCAGTCCATCCAAACGCTTATAGTCACACAGGAACATGTTGCCTTCCTGTTTGAAATTTCTGACCAATTATAAATTTCACATTTGGCAAGATGAGGAATGAAGTGTAAGAGGCCAGTCACAAATTCAACATGTTACAGCATACTAGACTTTTCTAAAGATAACTGCTGACAGGCTTTGACCTTTAATTGTCACAATGGAGACTTCAAATATACCACTTTTGTTTAACTAAGTAGGATTCTTATCCAATTAAACCCTGACTTCCACCTTCAATTTTGTGTTATATCCTCAAAAAATGCACGCTGTATCACATTTTTCATGCTTTTTCATGCTCATTTATTGTTATTCTGCTGTCCACTGTCTGGCCACACAGAAGAATGTTATTATGTGCCTGATGATGAAGTTAAGCAGTTTAAAGTTAACAGATTAACTAATTTAACCATAATATAAGAAAAATAAGAATTTAACACAAAAAATACCTGCATTTCTTCAGTTAAGCACTTCCCACCGCGGAGAAACACCATGTCATCAGTGACCGGGAAGTTGCTGGGCAGGGCTGTGCAACGTCGGATCATCAGGGGGTTGACACCATTTAGATACTGGTAACCAAAAAACGCATCGTCCCTCCAGTGTTTCTGGACATAGTCTGGAAAGAAAGCACAATTTACCCGTGTGCTATTCTGAATTCAGCTTAACAGTATCAGTATCTACGTGTTCTTGATTTACAGTTCACTGTCATTTATGATTACGTCACAATAACAGGATTTCTCAATGTTTCAGTGTCTTGTGCCCACAGTTGTACCCTATCTAAAGCAGTACAGTACCTGATATGTTTGTTGTTTTGTTGCAGAACACTTTGCGAATAGAATCAATGTTAGTCCAATTCTGCTTGCTGCCAGACAGTCCCTTCAGTTTCAGCTCTGTCAGCCTAGGCAGTAGACAAGATGAAGTATTAGTGTTTTGATGGAGACAACCTGGTTTTATGATCACAGATTTTAATGTACCAGGTATGTACTTTGGCTGGTTCTGTGAACATTCATAATGTTTGGGATTTGAAAAACTACTGTCTGTTAACATTTAAGGAGCTCACCCAGTGGATGCAGTGTAGAGAAACTCTGTAGTCTTTGTGAAGGAAAAGCGGACCTCACAAGGCAGAGAAAGAGGGTTGTCTGCTTTAATGCAGTGCGTTAGTCCCTCTTTATAAACAGCCCAGCTTGAAAAAATAGAACAGACTGGTGAACAGCCATTTTAAATCACGGTGTAGATGGTGCAGAATAATGTACTATATATTTTTACAAAAGCAATACAATAAGACTGCTTATATCACAAAAGCAAGACAGGTTTATGTATTGATAACTTTACTTCACAACATCATGGGGTTGGGTGCTTAAACACACAGCAGTGCTCTACAGTAATATGAAACGCACACACACACACACATTGGAAAATATAGTCATAGTTATGATACATATAATACATCCTTGTATTTGAATTTTTAGCACCATACAAATTTAACATTGCTGCCATTCAGGTTTAAGACTAAATTACACCTACAGTATGCAGGTTTTTTCTCCAAAGTTGGTCCTGCCTCTGACTGTGCAGATAGCCAGTCATAGTTTAGGATAATGGAGCGACACTTGGGATGGCTAATCAGATTTCAGGGGTGGGCCTACTTCACGCGAGGTCGCTCCCTAGACACGTCCCTGCTACTCTCACCTATAAAGTTGCTCTCTTTGCTTCAGCTCCTTCTCTCTACTGTACTTGCCAAGGTGATGATCGTCGTCCAAGATTCTCAGAGCTGAGAAAAAGATAAGATAAAATAAGATTATGAAGTTCAACTTTTCAGCTCGATTATGTTTTGGGTGCAGTAAAAGTGTAAAAAAAAAAAAAGATAAAAGTAAACAGCACAAAATACTATAACAGCCAAGTACTGTTCCACAAACCTGTTCCCTCTCTGAACAGGTGAACCTCGCTGTCAGTGATCCAGCGGTAGATGGGAAAGTTGTAGATGTCTCCCTCAGGAGATTTCACTTTAACCTTGCTGGGAAACCAGGAGTCTTCCGGGAACAGTGGGAGAGGCTTTTTGTCAATCTCAACCAGCACCAGCTTTCCAAGAGAGGTGGGGCAGGACACAGAGAATTTTGACTCCTGCAAACAGGGAGAGAAGCCAAGCTCGACCACTTTGAATGCATAACTATAACTCTTAATAACTTTGTGATTTCTTTAAGTTTGACAGCCTCACAAACTCTCAGCATTACATTTGTTCTTATCATCTCCTTTGAGTAGAAATCACCAGGATCACCTTTTTCTAATTATGCAAAATAGTTAAAATTGGATAATTTCTGTCCCTGGATGACATAGAGATTCTAATTGATGCCTTTGTTTTATCCAGACTGATTACTGTAATGTTTAGTTGTCTGGTGTGCTGCATGCTAGTACTAGTTCAACACGGTTTACAATGCTACAGTTAGAATCCCAACAAAAAATAGAAAATATTACAGAATTGTACCTTGCCTTCAGTGACTCCTAATTCATGTCAAATCAGACTTTTAGGTCCCTCTGATCACTTACAAAACTGTGGATGGGCTCGCCCCTTCATACCTGGGGGGGGGGTGGAGGGGGGAGGGCCAGTGGCGGCACAAACGTAGGCGCAGTTACAAATTGCAAACTGTATATTGTGAGAAGTCCATTTCATTGCATGCATAAGTGGTACTTATGCAAATAAGGATTGGCATTATGCTGTGCAGAGAGCAGAGCACAATTTTAGTGCCTTTACTTGGCAAAGACGTAGAGAAACCAATACAATCACATGAACTTAGCCCATTGGCTTTTGTCTCATTAACAGTTTAAATTCAGGTCAAAATACAAATATTAATGTCAAACTTTGGTTGTATTAATGTGTAATTTCATTTACAAAAGCTTTTAAGGTACATGATACCCCTGCTCAAATTCAAGTTTTTATATTTCAACAGTAACAGGATAATAACTGCATGTAAATTAATTTTGATATCAACCTTAGAATTAAGAGGGGAAAAAATCTTTGAGATTAACTAATTTGTTGATTGGTTAATTGATAGACTAAAACCAGAAGTCAGACTAAGAGGAGAAAAAACATTTGAGAATAATATTAGAAGAACTCAGACTTTTATCTCAGAAACCTATTTTATTTCTCAAAGTACTGAATTGTACCAAATTAAGTTCTTTCTTTTTCATGTTTTTTTTTCTCATTCTCACTTTTAAGGAATTCAAAAACAAAACATAGAATCTCATTTAGGTTAATGCCCTAATCTCCACACAGCAACATAATGGTCTATTTATGTTAGAATGTTTGTCTGGAGTATGCAAGTTAAGGAAACTTGCTGCATATTTCAACATTAAGTGTGAAATATAGGGAAAATCCAGACTTACTGCGCCCAAGTAGAAGGTGGCAGTCCCTTTAATGCTTGTGAGCCACGTGCGATTACTCTCCCCATCCATGCCCACCAGCTTAATGAACACATTATTTGTAGTGGTGGCCTGAGCAAGGTTTGCAGTGGTTACAATGACTTCATACTTCACCATTTTGGCTTTGAAGAGCAGATGAACCCTGGTGGAGAATTAAAAGGAACAAAAAGAAGGAAGGAAACCAAATCACAGTTAGGACAATGTGCAACCAATTGCATATTTTTCTTAACACAGACTAGAATGTTTTTCTCCAAATGATAACTATTCAGTTACCAAACCTTCTTACCTTACAGACGCTCCTCAAAAAACACTTGTCTCAAGTAGTTGCCTTTCCTTTTATACAGTACAGGGTTGGGAGGGTTTGGGGTGTGACATAGATGGATTCAATCTGTAGAACATTAACTGTAACTTTAAGGTCAACTGAAAAAATATCTCAGAGTACAGCTAATCCATCCAATGTGTCTCCAACTGTAATGAACGATGACAATGTTTAATGTAAGTACTGCAAGTCAGGTCAACAAAGTCTTTGCAAAAATCAACAAATGCCGGTTGATGAGTATGAACCAGTCCACTCAGGCAGAGATGAATCTGTCAGAGTCACTGTTGCGGTGCTTATATGTAATCCGTTGAGTCAACATTTGTCAGATCGCCTGTTGTGTTGCATCTTGCTTCTGCAAAAAAGAAAAATACAGCCAATGGTTAACGCCCCTCTAGTATTGAGAATTAAAAACTAAACACCATTTGATGCTATGCACTTTGCAGGCAGTAGGGTGTGTGGGGAGAGGGCTACTGTTGATCACTCAAACCTGCACTGTGGGAAGTTAACCCTAGTATGAACTAGAATGGTGTAAGTATTTAAAGTTAGAAATATGAGCACTGAAAATAGAAAAATTCTGGCATGAATTCAATTTCAATTCAATTCAATTCAATTTTATTTGTATAGCCCAATATCACAACAGAGTGTCTCATAGTGCTTTACAAAGTTCACTGAAATAAACAAGTGTAATGCATGGCCACTGCTCATGCTGTCTATTAATATAATTGCCAGCAACACATCTTACTGTTGTTTTTAGCAAATGGATATCCACACTAGTTTAACATCTAAATTTACACCAGTAATAATGTAGCAATATATATACCCTCTCACTGGGGCATCAGAATAATGTAGTAGATATAGGCCTCACATGGGGCACCATAATAATGTAGGAAGTTTAGAGGTGGCCTCACACGGGGCACCATAAGAACGTAGCAGGTTCACTACACGTTATTACTTAAAAGCTCTCGTTTATCAGGGGCACCACTCCGTCTTTACGGAGAATTATTAATTTATGACTTTGTTAGCTCAAATGGCTTCAGGTATTTAACCTTAGTAATTAAATATTAAACAGTCTCAGTCTAAATTTGTTTGCGGTACCACGGGCCGGGTTGGTGATCAGCTGTTTGCGCCGGCGTCTCGTCCCGGCCAGATGATGGGGCAGCTCGGCTGATGGCGGTGGCTGGTGGAACGTGGCGATGCTGTGGGTCCGGCCCGATGGCTCGGCGGTTCATCTGGTGGTCGGCAGCACAGCCTGGCGGTCTCCTGGCTCCGGTCCTGGTTCAGCTCTAGCGGGGCTTGAGTTTAGCTTGCAGCGAAACCTGCTGGTTTCTTGATTCAGGTCCGCTACGGCGCTAGCAGTTTAAGACTGTTCAACAGCGGTTTTACTGCTGCTGGACTGAGTTCTGGTCAGACTCGCTTAACTTTCACTGAGAACGGTTGCGGCGGATCGCAGGAAACTTATCAGTTCTTTGAACGGGGGTGCTGGGTCTCAAAAACGTCAAAAATGGATTTAGTTGTGTGACGGTGTTTCGGGCAGAAAAACGTAAGAAACTTTGTTTAGTGAGGTCATAGTGATCAATTACAGCCGGACACAATGGAGTAATCTTGATAAGAAAACTTGATAAAACTTGTTAACAAAAAGGTAAATATGGGTTAAAATATCACGAAGAAACGAAAAAGGAAAGAACATTAAAAATCGCGTGGGTGATTAAAATATATAAAACACAAGGGAAAACAAATACGGAGGAAAACAAAGACTATGGCTAAAGCAAGAGGCTTGGAGCCAGAAGCTAAGAGCATCGAATTAAAACTATCATAGTGTTTTATACAAAGGGGGTGTAGCCTCATTTGCATGGCGCAACACCTACCTTGCATGGGGAGATCTTCTAGTAATAAATTTACTAATCGCAGATTATCCTTCCAATTTACATTTTAATTCTCAATTATATTCCTATATTTCTAACACACAGAATACTATATAAAGACTAATGACATTATTTCAGCCTTCTTCCCTATCACACTTTTGATATTTTGTCTACACAACATATTGCTACTAACATTACTATACTATACCGCTATACTAAGATCACACAGAATAATAGACATAATCTTGGTTACATATATAGCAGAGCAGTTATTTTAACTTTTACTGACTAACTTTTCAATGTACGTACTATCTGAACACTTACATCCATTAGGTGGCAGTTTTGATACACAGACATAACATACTTAAAACTGAAATTCGTCCTTTGTCTTAGACACTGTCCTCCCCTCTGCGGGAACTCAGTGAGGTTGTTCAAAGTTGAGTGTTAAGTTCAATAAAAGGTTTATCACATTTCTCACACACTTGATCAAACATTGGTCCTCTCCTACACATATCATATAGCCGTCACAGCAAAAATAACTGCTTCTTTTACTCTTGTGTTGAGACAAAATAACAAAACAATAGTCCTGTGACAGAAGACAAGTGCAAATTGTCACATTTTGGTCATGTGTGTATTAAAACTTTTCAATGCAGCTTCACATTTGCACTTCGATAAGATGCATTGTATAAACATTGACAAACTAGAAGAAGAATTCATGATTCAAAAAGAAATTTTCATAAGACTTAAATCAATTTAAATAAAAATCACAGATCAGTTTATAATGACCACATGCGTAAGTTTCTTTTGACTATAGTATCAGTTAAAAACAGGACATGCACTTCCTCACTTTTATTAATATGAATGTGAACTTGCCCAATAGTTGAGGAAGGTTCACATGGTTGGGTAATAGCTGTAATAGGTTGCCTGTATATAATCAGGATTATGTAATCAGATTGCAAAGAATAAATATGTAAGATTACATTTGAAAAAAAGCTGCAAATAGAGTATAGTTTTTTATTACATCTTTACAATATGGCAATTTTTAAAATTACTAAACTTTTTTTGTTAACTCATGAAAAGCATGTCTGATATACAGAGCTTCTCCCATACATATATATGAGCTCTTCTTTGTTCCGGCAGAAAAAAAAAACCGGTGCTGAGTCAGGATGGAAGGTTATAGCAGCTGCAGTCCCTCCAAAACAGCCTTCCATTTCCAACAATATCACCTTCATTAATATTTACACAAACGTACTCAAAAGAAATGCTTCCCACATGTTGTAGAATAAACACAATACACCTGAGGGTTGCGCCAGAGCTGTTTTTGTAATGATGATTTGATTTGACCGTAAAAGTGTATATGCTGACTATGCAAAATGCATTTTACTTGCACTATTTGTGGAACAAATTTTTTTGTGGCTGCATTAGTTTAAGGTGCAATATTTTCAATGTTTAATTCTGAAATTATCCAAAAAAAACTGTCATGTGATGTGTATTCAGTAACTATATACATTTCAAAGTCATCTGACCACTGGGAGGTCAAACCATCTGATATTCAAATGGCCACACTGTTTTCCACCTTGGTTGGATCCTCGTATGTGTACGGGATTTCCAGACTTTCGTTTCTGTTATTGATGACTGTAGTCAGCACTCCAAGCTCTTCTTGAAATTCCTTTATCAGCTTGCAGGGAATCTCCTCAGAGAAATGCTCCTCCGGGTAATTTCCAAGAGGGACCTGATGACATCAATAAACCATTTAAAAGGTAATTTAGTTTTACTATTTCTCCACAAATATGTAAACATTTATCATATACTGACCATTGGAAATATAATACAGTTGTAGAAAGTGAGCAGGAATTTTCAAAGGCTCAAGATATTTTTGCTTGAATGACATTTGACCTGCTTTGCACAAATTGAACATGAATTCAATATATGTGATTTCTCGTGAAGTCTTTAACACTTACGAAGTCAGAGGACTGTTTGCTGAGTAGCCACATGGTAGCCATTCCCTGAACTGTTGTGTTGACATCGGGGAATGTCTGCAGCATCGTGGCCTCGCTCGTTGTCCCCTTTTTGGTTGGTGGAGGAAGCTGCAAGGTGATGGGAGTGTTGGGCATCCAGCCACCATAGTCATACTGCAATGAATGAGTGATTAACAGACGACTGATTAATACTTTTTTAAAGCCGCACCATATCAGTCTGTGGGTCAGTCAGTCCACTACTTTGGTCCACACTGAAATATTTCAACAACTATTGGATGTGTTTTCCTGAAATCTGAATTGCAACTAAAACATTCAAACAAACATTCAGGGTCCCCAGAGGATGAATCCTAATGACTTAAGTGATCCCCTGACTTTTCCTCTAGTGCCACCGTCAGGTTCACATTTGTGGTTTTGAATGAAATTTCTATTAGTTTGTCATTTAGTCTTCTTAGTAAGCATTATATCCTCTAACAGTTAGCATGTTAGCATTTGTTGCTTCTTGCATTTGTTGCTTTCAGCGTAAAGCACCACAGTGCCGAAGTGCAGCCTCACAGACCTGCTAAACAATCAATGATCATCCCAGTAAAGTTAAAAGATTCACCTGTCCGCCGTTCACGGCCGAGTGCTGTGCTGAGCAAGTGAAGATCACCATGGTGACAAACTTGATCAACTCAGCCACGCTGGTGAGGCTCTGCGGGATTCCTGACAATCAGAGAGAATAAACTGTGTTACTTCAAGACATCTGGATGATCTCTTTATATTATGATAATATAATAGTGCGGTTATAATCATTGCAATTGAGCTTCTCTTTACAGCCCACCTGTGCCTGCTTGGGAAAGGAATCCATGTTCAAAAATCTCCGAAATCCACTTCTGCAGTTCAGTGTCTTGTTTAACCTCAGTATCATTTTTGTAGTAGTAGCTGAGCACCCCCTTCACAAACCTTTGAGAAATATAGAAAAGTCTAAATCATTTATATTTATACACACAGCAGTATCTGTTTCTTTTTAGAGCAATTAGTTCTGTTCCTTAGAAGACTTTGCTGCAACATTCGACACAGTAGATCATACAATTTTAAAGCGATCATTTTACATGATATTTGACATTTTCAGAAACTTGTATTTTCGATTTCTTGCTGCGAGCTAGGTGAGATGATCTATACAACTCTCATGTTTGTGCATTAAACATGGAGCTACAGTCGATTGGCAATTAGCTTAGCTTAGCATATAGACTGGAAGCAAGGGGAAACAGCTAGCTTGGGCTGCTTGAAACTTCAAACATATGCCTACCAGAAACTTTGAGTGTTATCAATCAACACAGTGTATGTCTTGTTTGTTGTTTAAGGCATATGCAATCAGAAGTGTTTTTTTACAGGGAGTTACATACTGCAACTCTTTCTTGACAAACAGTTGCCAGGCTCACTGACTTCCAGGAGTCTCATGGTTCCCTGACAACCTCACAGTCATGACAAAACTCTAGGATTAAACAAATAATATAAAACATGGTATATGGCAAAAAAAAAAAACAAGTAAGCATATTTCTCTAAGTTGAATTAGAACTTTTTTAAGCTCTAAAGAAATGAATATATCCTCTTGTTACAGTACAGTCCCCTCTGCCATAAAACAAATTATTATATTTTGGACATCGGCTGCCAGAGCTACAGGACTCAACGACACTGATGACTGTTTTTTGCTGAAAATGACAGTGTCAGTACTAAAGCTTAGGGATGCCCCCACTCTCATCTCGTCTAGGTTTCATAGCCACCTGCCAGACACTATTCAGTCATGAGCCAGTAGCTAAAGTTTACAGTAGATCACCCATTTACTGTACTGTCATCTCTTTAAGCCATTGTTAATCTAAGACCACAGCCACTTGACATTTAAAGGGTGAATCAACAATAAATCAAACACAGCTGAAAAGTGCAGCACTGCTCTTAATGGGTTGTGAGCATGAGGTAATACCCCATCAGCAATGTTGAATTAGATGTTTTGCCTTTTCTAAAAAGGCTCAGTCCTGCAATGTTATTTGGAAGAAGACATTCAGAAGTCTGTGTACTTAAAACCTGGCCCTTGCCATCCTGTTGTGTTAACCCTTCGGAGTCTAGGACCGCCACACGGCGTCAAAGTCACATGTTGCACGTTTGAAAACGTAAAGCTGTGACACAAGCACGCAGGTGCTCAATTCAAAGACTGTTGGAAAGCGGACACTTCAAACTTTTTACAAGTGTTTGAATTTTGTCGATCGGCCTATTAAGACTAAATTTTTGGCCAAACCATTTACGTCAGCGAGGGTAGATTACTTTTAATATCAGAAACACTTCTCAGTTTAACACAGTACAATTTAACTACAAACTAAAGCCTCCAAAATTATTCTAAAGACAAAAACCTCTTTAAAAAAGTTTCAAGAAAAACTGAGCATTATAAGCTGTTGTGTTAGAGTACATTAGTTTTCATTAGGTGTACTTAATAAACTGACTGGCAACTGAGTGTTAGGAACCCAATGAGCGGACATTAGGGACCCTAAAACTTGTAGCAGCACCTCTGGTGACAGTGACTGCTGCAAACAAGCACCTTTCAACATACACTGTTCAGAGGAGATTGCATTATACTGGACTAACTGAAAGCACGGATGCAAAGAAAACGAGAAAATCAACTGAGTTACAAAAGACAACAAAAGTTAGCTAATAGAGAATGCAGCATCTGGCTCTCTTATTTTCCTATATCAGGACCCCTTGCTATGCAAAATCACTTATTTAAATAGCATAAAAATGTATTAAATCCGCAATACTGACTGCCATTCTCTGTGCAGTAAATTGCTTGACACTAGTGTAACACAGCCAACTGTAAGTGATGTCAGAGCAGCGAGATACTTCAGTCTCTAGTGATCGGTAGTAGAAAAAGTCTGAGTAAATAACAGATTGGTAACAAAATGAGTGATCAGTCTGAGTATCAGTCTGGGCTCTTGCTGTTAAGTAAGATGGCCCAGCAAGGCATCATTTACCAGAGCGTGGTGAACCATTTGCAGATGAATTCAGTGGAATACATTTTAGCCTCTAATCCTACATTTGTATTTTCAGGTTGCTTTGCTGCAAGGATTGGTGCTCCCTGCTGGAACAATCTCATTAACACAGACGTGTAGCCTTTGTGCAGGCCAGCTGATCCTTTTCTGTCCTCAGTGCATCACTTTAGGTGAGGAATGAATGAAAAGAATGAATGAAAATGCACTCTAGCTAACCCTAACAATGTGTAAGTTTGTACACTTTTGTAGCATGGAAAACTAAACTTAAAACATTCATGCTTTTGCACCAATGTCATATGAAAGCACATAAGAGAGAGTAGAATGGACGCGGCCTATATTACCTGTGGATGATATCCCAGAGCTGGAGTCCATCATCCTTGTAGTAGAAGTTCTGCACAGCCTCCAGTCCACGCTCAGCAATGTCGTCTGGTATGCAGAGGGAGCTGTAGGTCACTGCGGACAGGGATCTCCTCAGGATTGTGATCATACCCTCTCCACCAGAAGACGCAAACTATGGAACAGGCAGATATGTGAGTGATATAATTAAAGACAAATACTGTGCATGATATTGAAAAAAAATTAACTTTTTTGTAGGTAGTGAAATGCTCTATTGAGGATGTAGGTCTTTTCAAACCTTTGTGAAAGTTCCAGTTTCAGATATTAGAAGATCTCGAGCCAAGAAGTTGATCTGCAGAGTGTAGCGAGTGTGAGGTATGAGGAGCTGAGGGAAAGAGGGAACGCTGTTAGTAACACTATTACTTGTTGACAAAGTCAGAAATCTTGATGGTTCTAATCACATTTAGCAGCAAATATACAATGTACACACATGAAAACATGGTTCGTCAACTTTGTAAGTTACAAAGATCAGCAAGTTGAAAAAACTACAGCTACAGAGAGTACAGTGTTCTGCACTGCAGTTACCTTGTACAGAGGATGGACCATGGGCATGTTGCGCAGCAGTGACACTGCAAACACTTCAGCCAGCAGATGAGTGCGCAGCAGGTGAACATTTAGCTGATGCTCGTTGAAATCTGCACTTCTCACAAAAATCTTGGCCGTCAACCAGTCGTACTCAGAATCAGTAGGACAAAAGATGGGATTGTCGTCTGCTGGAGTCTGCTTCAGCTGCAGGGAAAGGAAGGGGGAGGTGGTTCATTCACTCCATTCAATCCTTTACTAGTACTTCTTTTGCTTTAAATTGCTCCATGTTTGCCTTTAAAGTAAAGAGTTGTTCTGCTTGAGAAGTTAGTCTTTGATACTCTGATGATCCCTTAAGGGGAAGTCAGGGCAGAGGTCGACCCCAGAACAGCCCTACATGTCTAAATTCGCATTTTTCACAGAGGGAAAATGGGAAGCAGCCTGGCAATTGGACTGAAAATACTCACATCTTTACTAATAGCTAAGTTTGAGTGCTAATCTCACCTGAATAGCAATTGGCATCATCTTATCATCAGGTGTTTTGTGGAGAAGGATGAGAGGAGCCATCAAGTACTGCTGCTTCCCATTGATGGTGTTTGCTTCCAGTCCATCAAAACGCTTGTAGTCGCACAGGAATATGTTGCCTTTCTGTTTGAAATTTCAGTGAGAACACAAAATTATTTCACCCACGTTCATCCAGTGTGGATATAACATATACAAAGTCAACGTGTAACTGCACCATGCAATCCTAAATTTAACCCGTAATGGGGCAAAACATGATTTTAATCCTAAAATCAGTCAAGGTCAAGAAAATCACCTTCATTTCTTCTGCCAAAGTGGTCTGACCATGGAGGAAGACCATGTCATCAGTGACAGGAAAGTTCCCGGGCAGGGCTGTGCAACGTCGGATCAACATGGGGTTGACACCATTTAGAAACTGGTAGCCGAACAAAGCATCCTCTTTCCAGTGTTCCTGGACATAATCTGGAAAAAGAACAGAGATAAGTGTCAGTGAGTTTCAAACCTTGCTCTGCCAATGTTATTAGCTTAACTGTTCAGTGTATGTGAAACAGGAAGGTGGGAAATAAGTCACAAAGAATTCAGTCACAGACATGATTGGAAACTTGCATTGTCAGCTGTCAGTCAGAGACATGATCATATTCAATTAAGTACATTTCTAGTTTTCTCATGAGCAAAGGCAGAAACTTGGAAAGTTTTACATGTGTAGATACATAGCCATGGTTGTAGTTTAAGAGTTAAATTTAACATTTAAAATGGATAAATAAGTGGATTATCAGAATCACCAGAATGTGTAGAGGGCATTATGGTTAGCATGCTAATCAGCTAGCCTTGGGTCTTACTTTTGCGTAATACCACTTTGTAGTACTCAGACCAACATGAGACGAAGAAGAAGTAGCGCTACCCCAGCTAACAGCTAACATCGGATCTTAGTTAGTGCAACTAACATAAATACATGATGAATAAAAACATCTGAATGAAGATCCATACTGTTATGCGTACTATATTAAGTAATCTGTCAAACTACCACGATAGTGCAGCACCTGATATGTCAGTCCGTTTGCAGCAGAACACCTGGTTGATATCATCAATACTAGTCCAGTTCTCATGGGAATCAGCCAGTCCCTTCAACTGCAGCTCAGCCAGCCTAGAAAATAAATGCAAAGACTAACTTTATTATGGATGGATGGAGGGATGGATGGATAGATGGATAGATGGATAGATGGATAGATAGATAGATAGATAGATAGATAGATAGATAGATAGATAGATAGATAGATAGATAGATAGATAGATAGATAGATAGATATCTGACTGAATTTGAGGACTTCACCCTGTAGCTGCAGTGAAGGCAAACTCTGTAGTCTTGGTGAAGGAGAACCGGACCTCACAGGGCAGAGAAAGAGGACCTTCTGCCTGTATGCAGTGGGGTATTCCCTCTACATACACATCCCAGCTGGGGAAAATAGAGCAGAGTGATGAGAAACCTTGGACAGTCTAGATACAAGCATATCTGTATATTTGATTTAGAGTATGAAAGATTACTTGACACATATTCATGCATTCAATATTGCAATTTTGCAAAATATAGTATAATACATTTTAATTTCAGCTCTGGGAGGTGTAACCATGTCATATCAAGGTTGATTTATCATTATATCTCATGAGGGTGGAGGAGGTTTGGATGCCTGTTAGTTTTAAGGTGCAGCATAAAGCTACACTGCACACTAAGCTCTGAGCTCTCACCGATAGTCTTCCTTTCGCTGGATAAGCTCCTGCTCACGACTGTACAAGCCAAGATGATTCTTGTCATCGTAGACTCTCAGAGCTTAAAGAAAGAATCACGACAAAGTTTAAAATTTGTTAATATATATGGTATGTTGGCATGAATTTACTCTTGGCTTCCTTATAGTCTAGTTTACAGAACGTTCATAGTTTCTGTGGTCAGTGAACAACACAAACCTGTTCCCTCTCTGAAGCGGTGCACCTCATAATCATCGATCCAGCGGTAGATGGGGAAGTTGTAGGTGTCTCCCTCTGGGGATCTCACTTCCACCTTCTTAGGGAACCAGGAGTCTTCTGGGAATAGTAGGAGACGCTTTTTATCTAGCTCTATCAGAACCAGCTTTCCAAGAGAGACAGGGCAGGACACTGTAAATGTAGACTCCTGGAGCAAAGACAGAAAACATTCATACAGGATATGAGTACATTTGCTAACCAAGAACTATGCTGTAACATCCTAATGATAGCCATACTGAATGTAGGGTGGACAAAATAAAACTAACAATATAGTGGCAACTGCAGAGCAGCAGATATCCTGTTGCTGCACATATGAGTCTGAGTTTGAGGGAGTTGAGGAAGTGTCTTACAAATGCAAACATAGAGAAGGATAATTCAGACTTACTGTTCCTCTTATGAAGGACGTAACCCCTTTGAAGCCTATGAGCCATGTGCGTTCACTCTCCCCATCTGTGCCCACCAGCTTAATGGAGACATTGTTAAAAGTGGTGGCACTGATAAGACTGGCCGTGGATACGGTGACATCATAGTCTACCATTTTCACTTTGGGAAGCAGAAGAATCCTGGTGGGAAGGGAAAAATAAGTCTTATCAGTCGGCACTAATTAGGTGAACTGTCACTCTAATCTGAGTGCAACCCCCCCCGAAAAAAATGTAAAATGAAAAAATGTGTCTTTTCTTACTTATCGTTTGCAGTCCACTTTTACTAATAAGTGAAAACATTTAATAAAGTATCTCTCTTACCTGTTAATGAGGTTAGGTAGGTTCCTTTGATGAGCTGCTCTTTATCATAGAAGTAATCACCACCAATTCCTCCTCTTATACACACAGTGATGGGGTGGGAGTGTCAAGTCAGTAGCAATAGTCAACAATGGGGAGGAATGTTGGACGTGTATGAACATTTACCTAACTTGCAAAACCACAGGAAGATGATGCAGATAACAGTGTCTTGAGCCAGCTCTATGTTCAATAAAAATAAACCAGTTTTCCCACAGTACTGAACATACTATGATTAAATGATAAAACAACAAAAACATTCACCTACACTTTATCCAGATTGATCCAATAGTTTTTATTATAAACAACTGTAACATATTAACCCATTTCTAAAACATAGCAAAACATAAAGTAGAATACAGAGTAGAGACAATTCAATGACATGTAAACAAGGTCAAAGCAAATGCTAGTGGAAATGAAATCACCAAATGCACAAATCATTGTTGTTTGTATTGTTTCTCACAAAAACACATGCTCAGTAGCCATTTTATTTGGTACACCTGTACAATCTATTGCAATTCAATACAAACAGCCCATCCATAAATCCTACTTTTATGATGTTCAGCTTCTGTTGAAATTGTCAGAAACGTGTTAAATTCAATTATATGTTTATTACTGAGGTCATAGTTAAAGGTGCTGTTGTACGGAACTGCAAGAGGTGTCCTCCCTACATGCATACATGAGAGGGGGAGAATTACACCACCAACAACTATGGTCGTTGTGAAAACATGATTTAATTAACCACTCTTTGATTGTGTCAAAACAACTGGACATGACAGGCATCATAAAAATAGGCTTTATGGCAGAGAAATTGTATTGGATTGCATCAGACTGTACAGGCGTACCTCAAAAAGCAGCCACCAAGTGTATAAACGCAGCTCCACAGATCAACTGGCTCAGAATAGACAGGTTGACATACAACAACATATTTATATTGGTCACAGACAGCTCAATTTATCAGCGCAGCTATTACAACACATGGCGGTTTTTCAAGAAAAGAAAATAACTGATTAAATCATTCTTCTTTTAAGACAGAAAATAATAAATCTGCCCTTTAAGTGTGTACGGTGATGAAATTAAATAGGGTTAAGAAAGGAATTATAACAATGCATTTTTTTCATTTTGCGCCACAGTTTAATTAGAATGTGTAAAAAGTCCAAATAAATGTGTTTTTTTTTCACTTCAATATCAGCTCAAAACACAATATGCAGTTATTCCACTCATCCCTTTTGTTAATGTGAAGCTGAGGAACGGGCTCAGATCTGAGGGGATGGGACAGTCAGGAGTCCAGTGGGCTTCAGCTTGTTGATCCCTCCATCCAGGATACAAACCCGTGGGAAATTTACCTTGACCAGGTGTGCTGCAAACTGGTGAGCAATGGAAAAAAACAGAAGTTAATTTTCTTCTCTCCAGGAAAGTTCTCATTGCCTCACATAACATTGTTACATGGTTTCCTTGAGTTAATACTCAGAACTCCTGCAGTTGCTGCACATGGGAAATACCATCTTCACGTAATAACAGCCCTTCATCAATTAGGAAACACCTTGATGTAACGTGTGTAATGTATTACATAATGTGTAAGGTATGTCAAAGTAGATGCAAGACAAAAACTTTGCGTGACTATGAGGAAATACATGAAAACTTTTTGAATAGAAAGGCAACAGACTTTTCTAACATGACTGGACCTGCCTCAGGTAGACTTCCTTCCTCCGTCATAAGGGTTGTTTGTCTACCTCACTGATAAAATCATTTAAGTGCTACCCAGTGTTTTGTGTATTTGGAACACATATTACTTTGTCCCTAATTACTGTAGATTCACCTTCAAATGCAGTGCACTGTAATCCAATAACAACCCTAACTACAGACTCAAAGGCTACACTGAAGTTAATTCAACACATGCGCACACACACAAAAAACGTCAGGCTGAAAAAAATAATAATGCAAGCCAAAAAAACAACTACTAGTGAATTATAGCGGTTATAGCAGGGGTTTCACTCTTGTTGTGGCCTCATTTGCTTTGTGTTGTGCAACATGCCTTTCTGTGGGTTCACTACAGCAATGTTAGAAAATCTGATGATGAAACCTCTCTGTCTCATTGTAAGGTGTCATCATACACAACAGTTATTACAAAAACTGAAACTGCCAAATGAAGAAAGAGAGAACTTCAGATGTTTCATGTGAGGGTTGAGGTTAAATTTCAGTTGCATAGCTTTAATTAATTATTAGGGGGAAAAAACTAACTTTTTTTTTCCAGTCACTGAATTTTCCAAATTTTCTGAGCTTCTGTCAGGTAATTTGTCTTTATTCACAGTCTACAGATAAATCTGAGTATTTGGTATTAACACTTGATGACTAAGTGGAATCGTATTGTGATATGATCATATGATGTTATTGTTTCATAAAATTATGTTGTCCAAATGATTCCATGCACATAGTATTTCAAAATCAATACATAAAGATACTGAAGCTTTAGTTTTAAACAGTACACTTTCATTGATTGAAAGACTATAATAATAAAATTCAATCAACAACTGGGAACAATCAGCCTGCTGAAGGGCTGGAGGAGGTCACATGATCAGCAGATCCCCTTATGACATCATAAGTGGAGCCAAATCTAAGCAGCATGTTTTCACACACATTTACTGAAAGATGTAGCAGGAGAACAAGAGACAGGACAGTTTTTACTAGTTTGGGGGTCTCTTAGTACACTGGGGACAAATATTCTATTTATAAAAGACATTAAAAGGAGCATTTTGCATAATATAACAACAAATAACAAATAAAACATCCACAATGAAAAACAGAAAAATAGACATAGAAAAATAAAGTAAAATGAGGAAAGAAAACCAGCAACGACATATGTGCAAAAATAATATTTCTGAACAACTAGATTGATTTGTTGACTGATACATTCATTCAATTTCATTCATGTGTCTCATACAAAGCAACATTGGTCATACACACACACGTGGAGAATCTGGCTCACTTCTGAATCCCAATAAGGTTTAAATGTTAAAGGTTTACAGTAAAGCCTGACCACACAGTGAGTGCACTCATTGCTTTGCCCCAAAGCTAATGATAATGCCACTGGTGTGGTGAGATGTGAATGGCATTTAAGCACAATTGAGTCTTTTTATCGACCTTTAATTTCGTGACCTGCATGACTGAAAGGTCTGATGAATTACTCAGGTTTATCATAAAACTCAAAGATGAGGAATCTCAACTGTGGGTTGGTTGGGTGGGTGATGATGTGTCTCTGTTACCTCAAATAAGCCAGTGAGTTCAAAGCAAAACATCTCAAAACCAATTCAGTCCTATCACGAGTATGACAAATAGTCACTGTACATGCCTGTGTGATGATTAAGATGACAGTCATCATGATTCATAGTTGTATAATGATAATGATTAGATAAGATACTAATGCCTGTCTAAAGCACTGATTTGGTATTTATGTTTCAGCTTAAATCACATGATGATTTACTGAGCAAAATATCAGAGGCACAAAAGCCGCAATTCGTAGTTATGACCACAAGCAGATTACATGAGCCATAAACAGTTCACAAACAACTCTTTTTACACCCCTCTGTAAATGAATTCTTCCATTATCTGTTGGAGATCCTGCATCCAGGTTAGAAACTGAGATTCTGTTGCTGCTTCATAAAAAAAAAAAATGCAAGACCATCTCTTCAATTAAGGAGAACTACTTATTTCCCTCTTCTACTTTCCAACATATGGAAGGAGGACATATTTTCTAAATTGGGGTGTTGCCTGGAGCAATATCCCAGCTGAGTTGTTAAATTTAAGTTTGGCTAATTTATTCCAAAGAGAGCACAAAAGGGGAATTTATAATGATCAATATAGTTCTCTGTTCTGTTATGCTGAAGCAAGCAAAGCTATTTTTGTTCACTAAAATGTCAAAGACAATGATTTATGGAGTTACAGTTTCAGCCCCAGCCAATTTCCTATTGTCTTTTAGAAAAGAGAACAAGACAGAACATTTTTATTATACTGTACATCAGACCAATAAATTTACACGACTGAGCATGCATTTGTAGCCAACTCTACCGCAGTAGGTGTTTCTTGAGGCAAGTCTACTCAAATGCACAAATGACATACAGCTACCTCAGGATTTCAAGGTTTTTCTCCAGACTGCTGTGATTTTGATGAGACGGAGGTCTGGATATGGGGGATTAGTGTCTTAGTAAAATCTTTTATGTTAACAAGACTATTTTCCAGACCATGAAATTCGCTTTGCCCATTTGTGTGGTAGTTTGGTGTGCAGTGCACAGTGCAAACAGGTAGGAGGCTCATTCAAAGCCATCCACTGTCTTTATTTTGATTAAATGACATTCAAATGACAGCAGGCAATAACCCTACACACCTCTACACACATTAGACGGGTACATTACATGTCGGTATTCTGCTTGTTTATGTGGGAAATTCATTAATCCCGTGTATCACAGCCAACTTTTGACGTAAGTACATATTCTGTGCTTAATGTTTTTTTCTTGAAATGCATTGCAAAACAAATGCTTCTGTGACACCTTTTAAGATATGATGTGACCATTTGCAGTGTGAAAAACAGGATTATGAAATAGCAATCCAGTTAGTAGGTGAAATATTTCACTGGATAACTTGTTAGCAGTGCAAGATAAAAAGATGGGGGATCATCCAAGTCAAAATTGCAAGCCAATAAATTAAATATTTGCAGTCTGGATTGAAGTGGTGGACTGAGACACACCAACACAGCTATAAACCAAACATCATTTCCTACGAAGAGGACAATCATACCATAAACCTATTTTTCTATGTAAATCATTACTATTGCTTTTGGCTTTTAACTTTACTCACTCATAAATTATCATTGTTTTATGGTTTCCTGTCAGACATAGACAGACATAACAGACACTGAACTAGGTTTCTATGTAATTTAACATGAATACAAAAAGACTGAATGAGAACACAGGATAACCATAAATATATGGGTTAGGATTCACTGTGCAACAAGTGGGGGAAAGTCAGAAAGATGATGCTGCATAAATTTAACCATATTTGCTGTTATTTTACTGTGTTGCAGTTGTTATGAGTCTTGTGACTGAAAATATTCCCAAAATAATTTGCAAATCATAAGAGAAAAAGATTCTAATCATAAGAAATTACATAAATTGGTGAAAACTGTGTGTTGATAGTGAAAGTGGGATAGTTGTCTTATTGCTGCTTTTTGTATTGTGAAACAAAGTGACAGATGTTATTATGAAGCTGGCGAGTAATTTCATGTGAAAATGCCTAATTCTGGTGGGGATCAGGACAATTTAAAACAATCACTGCTTCAGAAATTCCTGGCAGAACATAAAAATGATACATCAATGACATGATCTCATTTGAGACCTGCCCTTGTGCAGTTCACCTATGACGCAAGTGAGATCCAGCAGATGATAAGAGGGGCTTTAAGGAGACAATATGACCCTGAGGTCAGCTTTCACTGCCCTGACATGACCCCCAGCCTGGACACTAAAGGGATGTCACATTCCCTGAAAAATCTCAGAAAAAGAGGAATATTCAGCCAATGTTTTCTACAGTTTAAAAACATTCTTTGTGTGCTATTATTTGTTAGGATTGCCTGGTGCGCTGTGCAGCAGCAATTTGAGTTGTACATGTGTTTTTGTCAGATAGCTGTCAGCAGTCTCTACCAAACACCTTTGTTGTTCAAGTTAATTACATGAAAAAAACCTTCTGTAGATTTGGAAGGAAAACTGTCCCTAACAGATCGATGGCCTCTAACTTTCCGATTTTACCAGATCAACCCGATAGTCTACAGCTATGTTAGCAGCTCTGTGAGGCTGCACTATGGCAGAACCTTGATTTGAGCAAAATGCTAAAAAAGTTTGAAATGCTCACCTCTTGTTTAGCTTGTTAATGCTGAACTTTGTGTTTAGTGCTCATTAGTACCAAACACAAAGTACAGCTGAGGATGATAGAAGTGTCTGTCAATGTTTGGTCATAAACCAAAGCTTGTGACACAGTCAAATAATGACTTGATGACAGTACTGGATGAAAAGTTAATGGTTCAAAAACGTTATTAACAACCTCACGGTAACACCATATTCATCTATGATCTGTATATAAAATTTCATACCAAACTATCAGATATTTGTTTAGATATTTCAGTCTGAATTAAAGTAGTGGACTAACAGACTGACTCTGCCACCCCATGTAGGTCCTATAACACACTGCTTGGGTACATATACCACAGTAAACACAGTCTAAATGGTGTGTATACTGATGTGCATGTGTGTGTATGCTGTGTGTGTTTGCTATCTCACCATTGCAGCACTCTTCATGGCGTGGCTAATGACCACGATGACACGTCCTCTGTAGTTCTGAAGGATTCCAGTTGCAGGACACTGAACCAGCTCACCGTCAGGGCTGAACGCCGCGCTGAAGGGAATGTTGATGCTGCCAGAAATATGGCCTCTGCTGAAGCTGGAGGGAGTGGGGTTAAGGGGCGCAGCTTTGAACAGGTAGAGCACCTGCCTGGAAGCAAGGCAAGGGAGGAGGTGAACCTTGGTTTTTTTAAATTTTTTTTCATGGATACAATAGATTGTAGGAAACAGTATCAAGCCTGTTCAATGATATCCTAATTAGAGTGCTTGTTGTACTGCTTATCTGACCGACTTCCAATACGAAAAGTATGTAAGACAAGCTTCAAGATAGCAGTGTGGGAAAAACTATCTCTCCTTACCGAAGGGAGGAGGAAGAAAAATACATATAAAAGAGATATATTAAGGGTCAACGTGAGAAAGAGAAGAAAAAGGGAAGAAAACAACTAAGTCTCAGTGAGTCAGTCTTAGCACAAGGACAGTGAACGACCCAAAGAGTGGTATATAATTGAATAATAACTCTTTCTATTTCTATTTCCAAGCGTTAAGCTATTGGCGTAATTGCTACATATTTTAAGACAAGTGGTGCTCAACTGCTTTCTCTGTCAAATTACTATTTTCACTAAGCCATACCAGCTGCCACAAGAACATACAAAGTCTGTATGTTACATAATGCAGTGTATAATCCACTAGCTGGGGAATCCTATTGTGGTACATTTAGCCTTGGGATTACAGGAGGCATATTCCAGTTGTTTTACAGCACAGAATAACAACCAAGTACCTAGACAGCTAAATCTAGATGGTCCGGATTAACCCACACCAAGGTCTTAATATAATCCACTTTTTGTGACCGTGGACACCCACAACAGAGCTCTGTCTAAGATCACAATAAAGGTGAACAAGGGTTGCCAAATCCTGTGAAAGTGGTCACAACCTTTTTGTCTGTGTGAGTTAGCCTGAGGAGCATTTGTCTATCAGGAGGATCCAGCGTAGGAATTTGGCTAAAGGAACTGCCATTCCTAAATCCTTGCTCTATCCACTAATCCTAATTGATTAATGGCTCTTTAGGGCTACTTTAAACAATTACCATTCCACTGAATATCTGAAGAGTGAGGCTCACTCCTTCAGGTCCTCTGCCTGTTTTACAGGCAAGGTTTTCTGGGGCGCTATTACTAGTTGTAATCAATAAAAACTGCCCATCTGCAAAAGCAAAATGTATTTACTTTATTTACTACCTCGTAATTGTATGCAGAGCTACTAAAAATGGATAAAGAGGCTATTATATATGGCAAGCAGTAGAAATGTTCATTGTCAAAGGGACTTGCAGGGAATTTCTTTGTATGGCAGATCTACATTGGTGTGTGTATGCACATTAACCCATGCATACTGTCATTGTCCCCTGAATACCACATATCTTCAGAATGTCAACAACAGCCTTGCGTTCAGCCTTTTAACAATTTCAGTACCCAATGAGTTTTTTAATTGTTCATTTAGCTTAAAAAGCATGACTTTATCCACCAACCAACCAAATTAAGTTGATTATATATAATGTATGTATATATGTAAATTTAAATTAAATTGTCACTTCTGGAGATACTTCTGGAGTTTTCTTTGGACAGCAATCACACACATGCCCACACATACTGCAGCCCCATCGGTAGTAAGCTGTCACAAAGAAACTCTTCACTTGACATATTCAGGTATTGTACTGTTGAGCTGAACAAAAGAGCTTACTTTGTACGTAGCAAAACAATTAAGACTATATTTTACATTAAAATGTATTGGTCATGATTATCAAGTTAATTAATAAGTCTAAAATATACAGTGTTAAAGAGCAAACTAGGACTTATGTTGCCAAAAATGCCAGAAGACTGCATTTTGCTCAGGTTCACAGGCTAATCTCCACTGCTTTATCCCCTCGTCTCTCAGACTGCAGAATGTGATCAGGCAGCTTGGGTGGATATGAAGGGCCTAAGTGAGTGTTGCAAATTCTGGCAGCACATAACTGAAGTAGATCATCCACCCTGAATCTGCCCCTACTTGCCTTTGATGGGAACCAAACTGTTTCATTGTCTATACCTGTGGTTCCATTTCAAACCTCTGGAAAGTACTGACACCAGGTCAAGACATGCATGTGCGTCATGACCCTTTAACCTTTCGTAAATAATTTATGAGTGCGTAAAAACATTAGTCTTTATCATCAAATGAAGGAAAACAAGCATCCAACCTGCAAAGATATAGCGCAGTCATGACATATTTGTGTCAGAAAGGTACAGGCAGCTTTTAAAAAGACTTGGATAACACTACAGGGCTTGGATTGTGAGACAGCACAGAGACACACCCATCAGAGAGAGATCTCAAAGCAGATCAGTCTATCTGTTTTTCAACCAGGTGTAGTGTGGAAGATCACTGTCAGTGATACAGTGAACACTGAGCTGTAGGCAGTGTCTGTGCACCTGTACAAAGGAATGCAAAACTATGACTGTCATACACATATACACTACCTGTGTGGCTGAAGTGTAAAAAGCTAAATTTATAAAGCACAAGAAATGGAAAGTTGGAGCAGCTTTCCCTAAGAAAATTACACTGGGAAACAGCTTTATCTGTAAGTGCCAATACTGCAAATCTCAGTAATGTGAACAAAATGTTAGCAGAACATGTATTGTTTTTGCTCTGCTGGACACAATCCAAGGTTGTTAAAACAGGCTGCAGTCTGTGTGCACAGCTCCCTGTTGTGCCTCAGCTCAGAAAAATTGAGCAACGTATTTACAAGTTAAAATAATACCATTACAGGGAATCCTGTTGAAACAGACGAGGAGCTCACAGGTGAATTCCATAACCACACAGAAATGGGAAGGATACTCTTCAACACTGCGGATGTCGACAGCAATAATTTTGGGCTTGCCGGCTTTGGTCCTTTTGGTGGGCCCGGCCAATGACAGCTCACAGAGGTCGATTAAGTCCTCGGCCGAGATCCTGGGGGACACTTCTGCTTTCAGGTCACACAGCGCTAGAGGCTCTCGAGACTACAAGAAAGGAAGTCACAGGAGATCAGATGGAGAGGGAGAAATTCTAGTGCAGGCTTTTATAGGATTTCTGAATATAATTTGAATAATGGAATTTGGATAAGCAGGCATTGTAAAAAGACAAGCAAGGCACAAAGAATAATGTCATGTTGGATATTATTGTCTCTGTAAAACCAAGAAACAGTGATTAGGCCTGAATGTCTTCAATGTTAACTACATTTCCTCTGTATTAATGAGATATCGTACACTGGCCTTATAAACAGTTCATCCTGCTGACTCAAGAACAGAATTACATTATGTATTACCATAAAAAACTGTATTATAGCTCAGAGAGCACCACAGATGAGCAGCAGCAGTGACCATATATGGTCCTTTGCCAGTTTCCATGTGTGCTGCCAAATGGGTTCATTAAAGAACCAAGCCAGAGGCATGGCTGCAGGGGACTGAACCCTGGTCTCTGCAATGTTGGCCATGCGTGATTATGATTCCCAGACGCCCTGATATCATTTAAAGTATAAAAAGTGAAAAAATAAAGTTTTTTTTCCAAGCCCATTCAAGCACACTAACAAACAAATGCATTGTGATAATGAGCGGTCATTAAGTAGTCTGGTACTTCTACTCATTCATATGCAAATTAAATAGGAGAGAAATACTAATAGCATTATCTATGAATTTTCAGCACACTGTTTGGAAACCATTTACAGAGCAGAGAAAGGCCAACTGCAAGTCAAGTAGGTTAAGTGCCAAAACTCTGCCACCCATGAAATAAAATGGCTGAAAGCAGCTAACTCCACTGGCTAGCTGAACAATCTCCTGGCCAGTGAAGAAGTCAGTGACATCTGCGAGCCCAGAGTAGAGTTGGAGATTTATTTATTTATTCTAGATAAGGATTTAAGGTAACAAGCCTGTGTTAGTTCTTAAAAATCCAGGTAGTAGTGTTTTAAATAGCCTTAAGTTTTGCTATTTTATATGATCATTTACCATATTATGAATACTTGGCTCTCCATATAAAGTTTTAAAGAAGTAAGAAGTTATGTATATTTATTCAAAAACTGTACCTAAGTACAATTTTGAATACTACTATATCCATTTTATGTTATTTTAAACTTGTACTCCACTACTTTTCAGGCAGTAATATAGTATTTCTTATTCCAGTGCATTTATCTGACAGCTATAGTTACTGGTTACCTTAGCAGACCAAAGTTTTGAATACGACAACTCACAGTGACCGGGGTGTTGTTGTATGGTTGGTAGCTGCAGTTCTAGGTGTCTGTCACTGTATACTGGTGGTAATTTGATTTATAGTGACAGTCATAGTCATGAGGCTTAATTCTGACTGTGTCCAAAACAATTAATTCCTTGCAAAGCTTGAGTGTAGGCTGTGACTAGAGACATGCAAAGCTCTCATATTTTCTCTTTAAATTTTCCTCAAACACTTTTGTTTCTGCTAATAAATATTCATAGACTGATTATTTCAAATGGTGATGGATCTCAACTGTGATTATAGCAAAATCTCTGACTCAATTCTATACAGTAATAGTTTGTATGGGTATGTCTAAAGGGTGCAGGAAGAGATTGATTTGAGGAGTGGTGCATTGTTTTCAACAGGCAACTTTATTCTGCTCTTTTGAATCATCAGCGGAGAGCTCGATAGGAGCTATTCTAGGCCCCATGAGAAGGCACAACCAATATTTATATATAGCTATGATATAGCTATGAGCTACATATTGTTGCAAAGAAAACGTCTCCCTGATGTGGATGCCTCCTATCTTGTGATCAATTTAGTTCATAGATGAAGGCCAAAACAATAGGTGCAGCCATTAAATATATGGCATCTGCTATTAGAAATATGGTCATTTCTCGGTCCCTGAAAACTGATGTTATTCATTTCTCTCTGTTCCTGAAAAGTGATGTTTTATTTCATTAAAATGTATTGATTTTCTAAAATGTTAGCTAAACATTAAACATTAAAAAGAATTGAATGCGTTATTATGTTGTGCTTCATAGATTTAAACAATTAAAGAGATCAGATAAACCTTGTCTTATAAAAGAATATGAGCAGGAAGTTGCTCAAAAACACGAGTGCTGCAATGCTCTAGTTGCAAAGAAAGCTGACTAAATGTACATTGGTTTCAAAGTGTTTTTAATTAATTAATCTAGATAATTGAATAGTAATAGTTTTTATTTTGTCAACGTCGCACAAGTGCTATTTACATACTGTCACTGTAAACTGGGATTTATTATTCTCTGCATGCTGTTGTCTTCTCAAGCGGTGAGACAAATGAAACGTTGAATTTAGAACAAACTAATCGAAACTTCTAAATAACACAGCATTTTATCTCTGTTTCTACATGTTTTCTTTTTTGTAATATGATGCCATCGAGCCTAATAAATTACATATACGGTATATACAAATACAATAAGGACACCAGCTTTAATTTATAGATTACAACAGTATCTGAATGTTCTCTCATTCGTACTGGATGCTGATTCTCAGTGTAGTTATACATTTTTGCTGCACAAACCCAGCGATGAGGAGATCATGGTTGAATTACATGGGAACCAGGGACAAAGACACCTCACTTTCTAAGCTGGCGGTAAAACCTACTACTGCAAAGTTCAAATGTAACTTGTACTTAATTATTGATACTTCAACAAAATGAAATAAAATCCAAATCAAAAGTGAACACAGTTGCACCAATCTCTCCATTGAATGTGAACAATATTTGACCAGGTACAGGATGTGTTCAGCTGGGTCTTGTCCTTGTCCAAGCAGGCACAGTTTTTCACTGTGATGAGCAACAATTACATCACACATCCCAGTTTATCACTGAAGCAGAGGTGCGTGCATTTAGATATGTTCATGCGTGTATGGAAAATCAGTTCAGTCACATACAGTACATAGTGTACAGATAAAACTCTAAAAGCTAGCGAGTATGCAGAGGGCAATTGAAAAAAACAGAGAAGAAGTTTAAGCCAGCTTATTGTTTAATGGTGCTTTGGACCTGTGTTCATTTTTCACAGTTTGTCTAAATAAACACCAAAACATTGGTGAAAATGGCAGAGGGGGTCAATCAGTCTGCCTTCAAGGAATGCTTTCAAAAGATTACTTACTGAGGTACAAAAAAGCCTTTCAAGCACAGGGTACACACTTAACGGAAAACCACGGATAAGCAGTTGTTATGACAACCCACCAATCCTTATCTTTTCCGTACACATCATTAGAAAATAATGAAGTGATAGATGGGTGTTGGGCATACATGTACTGATTTTTTGACATTTCTGTGGATGCCCACCATCTAGGTTAGGATATTTAACCGTAAAATTTAGTTGAACGTGATGAATCATTACAAAGCACCCATGGGCTAGTTGGATGGTGACAAATTGATGCAAAATGGCTGATTCATTGTGTAGGAGCAGTGGTTGTACCCTGCTGACACAGCGATCTGGCCAGTTTTGGTTTGACACAGCTAGCAGTGCTCAGCTCCAGACTCTAACTGGGCTGGGTCGTATTGTTTGCAGTCTCTGAGGGTCTGAGAGAATTTGGATGAGATGAGGACGGGTTCATGAGATTGGCTGAAATCATAGATAAGCAAATTTCCAGTGTGCTGATCAGCAAAAAGTGGCAACACCTATAGATCGGCTTTAGTAAAACCAAATATTGTCTCTCTCTTTCTACAAATGCACAAAATATATCCAAACACATACAATATACTGAGAGAAATAAGGTAAAATATGCAGCCTGTCATTGCCTGGGGCTGATGGAGCAGTGTGTGGTGACTTAAATGCCATGATGAGCAGTGTGTGCCAAAGGAGAACGGCTTAATGACACTTTCGCATTTCACTGGCCTGACAGTGCGGCTGCTTAAATGGAACTGCTGATAAGCAAACACAAATCCTCTGCAGTGTTTTGTGTTTGTGTGTACGTCTGCTCACAAATGCTCATGGTGCACAGCTGCCAAAAAAACCTAATCACTTAACATATTAAACTGGGAATAACAGTGTCGTATTGCTTGGATCAAGTGTAATGACAAGGTCAGTAACTGATTTAAAGTGCATTGGCACTGCCTGATTGTAACTGTGCTGAGATTTCCACATATCAAACATCACAGTCTGTGGTGTTTGAGCATAATTTCTGAAACAAAAACAAATTTTATCCGCCAAGTCTGCAGTCGGTCAAAGAGAAGAAAAGCATAATTGAGGCCATGATCTGGGAAAAATGCTGACAACAAATACCCCTCACTGTGGCCAAACACACACACATAAACACACACAGCCATTTCCACAGAGCAGGATTCTAAAGCAAAGAATCCTCCCAGCTTACACATACTTCCTGTTTTAATTCTGGTCACACAGCAGTTACCAAGATTGCGCTAACTTGAATGATCTTTCTTGGCAAGGGCAGAAAAAGCAGCCCGTTGTAATGAAAATTCATCTCTATTTTTGCTGACAAACAACAGAATTTGAGCCCAGACATGCACTTTGACAACTGGGTTACAGTGAATGACATATAATGTTTTCATAATTATTATTAATTATATTTCATATATATATTTCAATTATATTTCATAATATAGTACAGTATGTAAATACTGTACTATAGCTAGTTATATGTAAGTATGACTTTAAAAAGCATTATTAGTTTATTCAAATACATAAAACATACATGGGGTGGGCACAATATGATGCATACCTGTACATGTAATGCAATCCAAAACTTTACAACAGCCCTAAAATAAATCCTATCATTTTTTTGACAATGTGTCAGAGAGGTTTATTCAACTCTAAGATGAATTTTGAGGCCTTAGTTAGTGGTGGTGCTGTATTCAATTGTATAATATTGAGAGAGATTGTAACAGTTGAAACAACATGTCATGTTGTCAAGAAAACTGTATAAAATAAGCTTCAAATTGCTACAATTTATTGGGGAGATTTTGTATTGGATTGCATCATATAGTCCATGCGATTGTGTCAAACCCCTGCACAAACTGTTAAGGACAGTTTAAGGTATAATCTCACTTACACTACCAAATTGCGAATGCTCTGCATGTTCACGTTTACTGTACTAATGAATTGTTACCAGGGAGCATTCTTGTTTCCTGATGAACATCCATTCACTCAATCACTGAAAAGCAAGGTCTGCCAGCATTCACCAACCAGGTGCTAATACTTGGCCCTCTTCCTCTTTTAAGCCACCTCCATCCAGTCATCCCAGTGAGTCATCAGCTCTAGCAGGACGATTTGCTATTTCAGACAACCAAGACCATGTCAGCTCCTTCTATAAATTGACTTTCAGCTGCCAATCCCATGTACTGACAAGGAGCCCGTCTGACACCCTTGTCTGAGCCAGTGGTTTCTCTCCTGCGTTGGTAAATTCAATGGCCTGTCTTGCTGGGCACTGTTGTCTGGCTTGGCTTGCCCCATTGTAGCGACTTCAGAGAACAAGAGTCGCTGAGGGACTGAGGTTGGGCCTGTTTGTCTGACGCACGAAACAAAAGAATTCGCTGAGATTTCAAAGAATAAATTTTGCCTTTTATTTGAGAAAAAAAAGATGATCAACTCATGATAACGTGCGTAAACTCCTAATCAAGGAAATCACAGTGATCAAACAAAAAATAGCGGTCAACAAAAAAATACAGCGACCCAGCTCACCCCTTTGAAGCTTTTCAACTTTATCAGCCCAGGCCTTGGCTGTGAGTTTAATTTGTCTTTTCCCACACTCCATTTCAACATCAGAAGTTATTTCACTCATTTTCTTCCTTAATTTCTGCATTTGACGCACATCCACAGACAGAAGGGGAACTCATCCAATAAACATCATCCTCATGACGCATAGCAACGGAACAACAACGACCTCAGGGACAGAGCGCAGATCCTTGGCCTACAGCATGGAGACTCGCTCCCAATGAACAAACAGCCGTCCACATGCAAGCCGCACTCCCCCCATCAGCACACAGCTTAAATGGGCATATCCACAGGTGCTTACCTGGCTGTAGTTCTTAAACTGTTAAACAGCCAGCGCCTACCTTCGTGTCTTACCTCCAATGTCTATTTAAGTTCATCCTCTTCCTCTTTTCATCCTGTTCTTAGCTCAAACAAAAGAATTCACTGAGATTTCAAAGAATGCATTTAGCCTTTTATTTGAGAAAAAGATGATCAACTCATGATAACCTGAGTAAACTCATAATCAAAGTAATCACAGCGATCAAAGAAAAATAGCGGTCAACAAAAAATACGGCGAACCAGCTCACCCCCTCTCTCTCTGCCTCAGACAATGAAAAGTGAACAGGTGAGACTATTGGCTTAATATCCCCGCCCATAGCCATGTGACCCACTATCCCCTTATTCAATATGATCACAAAATAATATCATATCAATATCAACGTAAAAGCAACCTTATCCACTTCTTGGCTGAACCGTCCTTTGTTGTCCTCTGCACATTTCCTGAGAGCAAAATTTGCACAGCTGGGAGAAGTTGCCCCGAAGAGATGCACCAACATCCTACAGTCAGTGAGGTCTTGATTTAAATCCCCATCGGGCCACCAGAGAAACCTCAACAGATCAGCGTCTTCAGCTTACCTGGTGAAACATGGATTCTACATCTGCCATGATCACCACAGATTCTTTCCTGAATCTGGTCACCACTCCAATCAACAAACTGGTGAGATCAGGTCCTTGCAGAAGCTGAGCATTGATCGATGTTCCTTGAAAACTAGCTCCACAATCACAGACAACTCTGATCTTCCCTTTTGTTGAATGATAAGCGTCATGGTACGGGATGTACCAGATTTTTACCATCACAGCATTCCAACTCCTCTTCAGGCACCCTTTCAGCATAATCTTTGGTGACCAGATTGTTCATGAAGGCAGTGTAGTCTGCATGGAATGATGAGTCCTTCTGAAGCCTCCTCTTCAGGTGTGAAGCACGTTGCTCAACAATGTTTCTGTTATTTGGCATGTTGAGGTCCTTGTTCCTTAATGGTAAATTAATCTGGTAATGGCCATTTACTTGCTTTGCTGAGTTTGTGACCAATTCCATAAACTTTTGATCCTCTCTTGACATGCCAGATTGTTCATCCACACCGCACTCAGGGAAATCTGTCTTGAACTGTTGCTGCCAAAGTTCCTCCAAATTCACAACTGACACTCTGTTCATTGATAACTCTGGTTGACCACAATCCATTGCTTCCTCCCTTTCTCCTTTTTCCATTCAAGGTCCAAGACCTTAGGAACATTCGTCCCAATCAGCAGCTCAACTTCTGCGTCTATCCTAGGCAGATAGACGGGTTCCAAATGAACCCGTCTAGATCCCTTTCCCTTTCTCTTGGAAAGTTCCTTCTGTGCACAGGCATACGCTCCTGAGTATAAGTTTTGGGCAGTTCACAAAAGTTGTCACCTTCTAAAACAGCAACCTCCAGCCCTGAGACTATATGGCTACTCACAACTTTCTCTTGGCCCATCGTCCTCAAGAGAATATGTGCCTTCTTTCCTATGAGGCCTATTCACTCAGCCACCTGTGAACATCCTCTTTAAATGCGTTGCTGTATTTCATGATGCTGGAAAACCATTCATTCTGTTTATTTTGTTCATCCCCCATAAGTAAAGGAATCAACACCTCATGTGACTCATTTTCACAAAGTTGAATTAATTTGTCCATATGGAATTGAACATGGGAAGCATTTTCCTTTCTTTTCATAAGTGATTTAATATCTGGTACGAGTACTTTCATTCTATTCACAGTGATTTTGCATTCATGTTGAAGCTTTTCAACTTTATCAGCCCAGGCCTTGGCTTTGAGTTGAATTTGTCTTTTCCCACACTCCGTTCAAAACATCAGAAATTATTTCACTCATTTCCTTCCTTAATTTCTGCATTTGATACACATCCACAGACAAAAGGGGAATTCATCCAATAAACATCCTCATGACGCATAGCAGCGGCGCAAAAGCGACCTCAGAGACAGAGCGCAGATCCTTGGCTCACAGCATGGAGCTGCACTCCCCCCATCAGCACACAGCTCAAATGGGCACATCCACAGGTGCTTACCTGGCTGTAGTTCAACAACAATTCACTCATGGCTCCAACACCCATATAGATGGAATCGGCTACTGCATTCCTCTCCCACAGACCTTGGGCAACAGGCTGAGGATGTGTTTGAGTGATCCTTCTCTCTGACATGGGGGGCTTGCTGGAATTTCAGCCAATCCCCAGCAAAACAGGTTGGTTGGTTGGGAAGAACGTCATACACAGACTGGATCAAAAACTTGATCCTGAAAGGCTCAGTCTTCCAGAGTTCAGGCCAAGAAATCTTTCTTTCCAAAGCTGTCTCCCATCTGGTCCACACACCCTGTTGCATCCCCATCATCCTGCCAGAGGGAACCTCCGCCACTCCTGTTCGCACCTCCTGTTGGACCGAGTGAGTAAAAAAGCAAAAAAGGTGCCCTACTATGGCTGGAGTGTCCCTCGCTTTGCTGTCGGTCGTGCATGAATCTGCATGTGAGCGCTATTAGTTATCAACAATTTGAAAAAGAGTAAGGCGACCTAACTTGATAAAGTAACTGGAGACAAACTCAATTCATGCAAAAGATTGATGAAACGGATGCAACTGAATTAATGGAACAAGCGTATAGCATTTCTTTATTTGCTTTGCTATGTTTAAATTTTCTTATTAGTGGCTCAGAGAAAGAAGCAAGAGAGCTTGTTTTCTCCTATACACTCACTCAGACCAAGCTGACTGGACAGCAGCTGTCCAGTGAGATGGATGTCTGTTCACTACAAGGGCTGGGAATCTGCTGACAGAGCCTGCTGCTCAGTTACCAGACAGAGGCGCAATATGTTACACAAACATACAGTATATGCATGTTGTATACAAAAAACTTGGCCTTGCTCAGATGAAGCACAGATATAGAGAGGTGTAACAAAATGACACAACAACAACAACAACATTGTTATGTCATTCAAAAACACAGCTTGGCCCAGAAGAAAGAACTGTGAAGAAAGTAAAAAAAAAAAAAAAAAAAAACACCTTTATAAGATTCGCATTGTTTACACCTTTTTTCTTCACAATAAAATCAATCAATCTTTCTTTCTGCCAAACAAAACACTGACATCAATAAGACATGGCAACATGGTTTTTCCAGAAGATGCGATTACTGGAGTCACTAACTTAATGGCACCACAACTAATGACATCGCGTACATAATTTACTCTTGTATCACTTCACAGACACTTCACATAATAACTATCCCTGGTTTTAACTGAGGGAGTCAAAAGTGTGAAAAAGATTTCACTGAGTCAGCCGTCTTCAGGGCAAAGGATAATCGATGCCAACATGCAATAATGAGTAATGAGCAATGAGCAATCTCTAGATCAACACATTTTGGGGATTTACTCTCTGCAGTAACTCTGTACAATTAGTTTTGTGTGCACTATATGTGTGTGTCAGCAGTCAGTCTAGTGATGAGAGTGACATTTAAACCCACTGCACTCCTGCCTGAATATTTTCTGAGGAAGAGGTCGGGTGCCGATAGATGCGGCCATGGATCAATGCCACCACCCACCCATTTCTCATTCAGCCGAGGCTGAATGAGAAAGATTACAGCAATCACCTGGGCACACAGCAGATAGGGCTGACAAGAGTGTTTGTGAGCTTTCTGGACATGATGCACTCAGGTGTGAAAGGCAAACAGGGCCGCGCCAAAAAAACTAAACAAAGACAAAAAGCCCTTGTGAAAGACAGCATCACATCAATAAACACTTCTTTATATTAACTTTAAGCTGCCATGTCTGAATGCATGCTATGTGTTTCTTATCTCACACAGTCCATCATGGGAGATAGCAGAAGGGATTTTGTTTTGGACAAAAGTATCTGCCAAATGAATCTAATTTAATATCTTCCATTTACTGCACAGCATTTTATAACAATATTTGGAAAAAAGTGTCAAGCTTTACTTCATGCTAATACATTTTTAATTGGGTGACTGTTTGTATTTGTAAAGAGAATGCATTTGAACACAAATCAATATTTCACCACTTTGGGAATTTAAGAATGAGGCTGCTGCGCACTGTATTAAGCATTTAACTGTAACTCTTGATTCCTGAGGAACCCATTCTAACATTAAAAATCAATACAGCTTAACAGGCCTACTAGTGTCACCTCTGCAGCCTTGTTTTACCGCTTGCTCATACTGACCATGTAAACAAATCATACATGCTATAAATCTATCATTATTTACCCAAATTGTTCTTACCAAGGTAGTACCTCTGACCAAAATCATTACTCCATTATTACTGTTATGACCATACTATGTTTTGTACACTTTACATGTGTGTGATGTGTGTGTGACGAGTAAAACTCACCAGGTCCGTCTTGGACATGTCCTGGTAGTCAGATGAGTAGTATGTTGCTGTTTTCCCAAAGCCATTGTCACCAGTGGCTTTCGTTGGCTGAGCATGTTGCCGGTATGTAGTGCTCTTTGGAGTCCAGCAGAAGAGGTTGATGGATTCACGAACACAGCGCTCAATGTCAATTTCTGTGCGAACAAAAAAGTCAGGAGATAAATATGAATATGTTGGAGTTGCTCCCAATCTGTGAACATAATCATAAACAGAGTACCTTTTTAATGCATTGCTTTTAAAAAAAAAAGCAATAATAAGCTTGCAAACAGTGACCTACACCCAATTAATAAAATCACTACGGTAATGTTTATGGAACTTGGCTAGCAATCATGGATCTTTTATTTATTCATTTATTTACATAATCAATCATACAGACATTAACAATCACATATAATTAATCATGTAACAAATGCAAGCAATGCATCAACCTATTTTATTCACATGCTCTTCTTAGTGGGCAACATAACATAGGCACTCAACTGGACCTCACTCTAAACAATATGCAATCACCTGTATATTTTACCATATACTTTTCTCAAACGCCCTTTGGGAAATGCTGGTAATCAAAGAAGAGAGGGGTCAGGAAAAATCACAGTTGGTTTGTCACTGCATCATCACTATACATGCACATACATATATATAACCACAGTTATATCTGTATACACGGCTTCAATTACCTGAAGGCTGTACCAGCCTAACTTCTGCCCCCTACTGAGATTTCTAAGGTTGGGTTTTGAATTAGTCTCAGTAGCTGCTTTATTACATGTTTCCATTTAGCGTTTGTAATGTCGCATTTGGAGAAATCTAACAAACAAGGAACTCTAATTCTTGCTGAAGATGTTCATATGATTCAAAGTTTGCCCACAAAAAAGCCTATCTATGATAAAAAGCCCCCTGTCCACTCAGTCTCTGAAGCCGATATCTATTTTGCTAGGCAGAATCTCTGGATTAGTTTGTCTTAACTCTATTGAGGTAGGCTTAAAAAGGTTTAATTGCTTTCTTATAGGCAACCAAGTTTTCACATTATCTATTTTCAATTTCTTCCAATTTGCTTCGCTTAAGAAATGGCAGCCCTACTATCGAATACTGACGCATGAATTTTGCTCAATACTCACCCAGCCCATTTCCAAATCATGTGTTCTCCATGCTCATCAGGGTGCCCATTGTGCTGCCCAGTAGCAATATTTGATGTTGGGCAAAAGAAGGCCTGTTTTGTTTTGATACTAAGAAAGTCTTGAGTCTAACCTCAGGCTCAAACATTTTGCCATATGAATCTTGAAGACTGACATAGGAAAAGCAGTCTGGATATTATCATTCGGATAGTTTCAGTTCTACCAATTAGTGATTGTTTGATCGGATGGTATTAACTGTGTTATAACCTTCTGGATTGTCTTTGTTACTGTAGCATTAAGTATCTTTTGGTCATTACATAGAAGACCTATTGCCTGATATCCTTCACAGTTAGTAGAAATGAGATGTGATGAGGTTCTAAACACGCTAAAATGCTCACAACAACAATACTAACAATCTGATGTTTAGCAGGTATAATGTTTCATTATTCACCATTAGTTTAGTGTGCCAAGATTTGCCAAACAAAAAGTACAGCTGAAGTTGGTAGGAGTGTCATTTGTTCTGCAAGGATTTGCTAATAACCATATAAAAGTATTGGATAAATAAACATTCAGACCTGATGGTGGCATCTCATAGAATCACCAGAGAAGTTATTACAAATGATTGTCTGTACCAAATGAATGTAATTTAATTTGTCTGTGCCAAAATTAATGGCAATCCATTCAATAGCAATCAAGACATGTAATTTAATAGAAAAAGCAGAGGGTATGCTGCTAATCTCTGATTTTTCTAATTACTCTGACAACATTTTACTTTAACAGATTATTTAACTGCTGTGCGAGAATATGAATGAACCAAAAAAATGAATGAATAAATGGATTGTAAGGCATGAGAATAAAAAAGACATGCGATTCCCTCCCTTGAATCAGACATAAATTATAAGAGATTATGTAAATGTAGTGTGGGCGGTTTGGTTGCACTGCAGAAGTGAGCAGCTTGACCTTGGCATTTTCCTGCCATTAGTAATCTTAAATAGTCATGCAGCAGTGCCAGTGGTTTTTTAAGATAACTGACCATCATTTAGCTGCCGTCCGTCATCTGAGCTTATGTCCCAAAATAGGTTTTTAGTATAAAGGAAAATCTCTTCTATTCCCCCTAATGCCTCTCCGGCAACATCCATCCTTCCCTTGCTTCTCGAATTGAGAATAGAGAGGATTAGGGAACAGGGACTCACTGGATTAGCCGAGGATTTGGGTAAATTAGGAATTCTTTCCTTCACACTCTTTCACATTGACAGCCTCTCTTTCACTCCCCTTTTTTTGTGGATAATAAGCAAGTCTGGCTAATGAGTGCTCCTTGGTATGACCTGCACCTGGCCCGGGCTCAAGTGAAATTATAAAGAAGATGCATCTTTCCCCCTTCTGTCCCACAGCAGCGTCAAGGTTAGGGGGTTGTCAGCCCTCATAGGCTGGGACCTCACAGACTCAGTTACAAGGTTCACACCAGTGAAAAACACACTGGTGGTCTGAGATTCCTCACCGACAGACTCACAGGCAGTTCAGGGAAATACATTTTCCCTCCCTAGGGCGACGAATGCTGCATGCAATCACTTCTCCTGCTCAAGGAGGCAGGAATGAGGAAGAGGAGATTGATGGCGGTTTTAACAAGCCCTGGGCTCAGCTGGGCATTCCAAGGTAGCCAATTCTGTTGAGGAGCAATTTTTCTTTTTAGTCAGACAAAATTACAGTTGAGTAATTATGTATAGGCGCTGATTGTGGACTGTGACTTGTTGCCACAAATGGTAGAATGGGATGATTAGTTAAGAGCAAGTCAGGGGATTTGTGGAATTGGATTGTGGTGTAAAGGAAGACCTGACAATAATGGAGATGAGAGAATTTAGTGAATTGAAATAAATAGAGAGACTCTGTTGCATTATAATTTTCCAACCCTTGTTATTCTAACAAACACAGCATGAAAATTACTCTTGATCATCAACCCATATAAAGCCATCCAATAGCGACAATTCCCTTCTCCCTACTTGAATAGCTTTTCAATTGTAAACCATAATGACATTGACAGTTTGAAGTGGGACTTTCTATTGCCCAGCGGTTTGCCCATTCATCCATCTTTCATACATAGTAATACTGTGTACCACTAATTATATTTGAGGAAACGATGCTTGCTGTTGCTCTATTCCATTTCAGAATTGCACAGATATGAGAGTGTATTACAATGATTGTTTGTTTGCTTTGATGAAACTGGAAGATGGAATATGTGCATTATGTTTGTATGTCTTTAAAGCAACATGATGTAAGTGTTTTACCTTTACCTTTAGCTTCAAAACCATTTTGATGGTACACTGATTTGCAATGGGGAGAATGATGCCGCTTTCATTCCACACCCCAAATGCCTGCACTTGCATAATATAAATTGGGTTGAGCAGTGGTGCACTAGCCATCTGACACAGTGGGACAAATTCAGTCACAAACGCAGTGACTTGTGGACATCTGTAGACAGCAGTGGACCGTCAAAAAGTTTCTATCATCATTCAGGGTGTGCATGAGAACATGCTGCGTGTGTGACTCAACTTGACCTGAGCAAAAGTTACATAGACTTGCTTTAAAGGGCGCACACCTTAACTATGTCTTTACAGCCTCATCAACCTTCATTTATACAGTGCCAATTCTTAATAAACACTAACTCAAGACACTTTTCATTAAAGACCAAAACTAGACCAAATTCTTTAATGTAAGAGAGACCAAAAGATTCAAGAATCCCCAGAAGAGCGCACCAGGCGACAATGGCAAGGAAACACTCCTGCTGCTTAAACAAAGAAAATATGCAAGATGCAGCATTACACTGAAGTCAACTTGTTTCTGTGATTCAAAATTAAATCTGTGTCATTTCTTTTAATCAGGTTATTTTGAGACTTTTCCTTTGTGCAAGTATTTTGTGTTTTGTTTTCCTGCATGGAATTATAAATAAAGTAGCCTGTCAGTCCTCTGAATGTGTTAACTGCACTGAAAACCTACTAGATGGCGATATTGAGTGGTTCTAAAAGTTGTAAAAACCGTCAAAAAAGAACTGTCGTAAAAAGTGTCAGTCATTCTCGAATGAAAACCTCTTGTCCATGCTAAGAGTGAGTGTAGAAGGTAGCCCTGGTTTAAACTTTGAGCACATTTCCTGAAGTTTAAGCTTATTTTATTTGTACATGTATTTTAAAATGCCTGAGGCCAGATTATCAACCAAATCCCTAAATTTAAATATAAATATGTCATGCCAAATGTGTGATGCACTCCAAGCGTTAAACCTTCAACATCAATGTTCTACTTCTCCTTCTGTTAGTGTTCTCTAGGTATCCCTGTGTGCAATGTTGCCTCAAGCACTTTCAGCAGCTCAAGGTTGCTTTTCTCAGAACTAAACACTTATAACTAGAGCTCATCACTTCTGTGCCCAGCTCTGCTCATTGAGACAGATGCTAATGTCCCGTGAAGGCAAATGCCGCTGCATCATCAGTAAACACACGGTTCCTGTCAGCCAGAAAGTCTCTCTGGTCCATTGTGAATCAATGAAGTCTCCAAACAAGAGAAAGTTATAGATCACCTGAGGCTACAAGACTAAGCAAATGGGAATCACAAAATGAGATTAATTGCCAACAAATGGCAGGCTGAGATGTATTATTGGCTCCAAGGCAAAATGTTGCAGCACAGGTCTTACCTGTTTCACATTTAATTTTATATCAGACTCTGATATACAGACTGTGATATCATTCACAAAGCGTTATTGAAAATAATTCAGCAATTCTGATAGCCTGGGGAGTCAAGATGACTCCAATAACATTTCAGTGAAGATAGTTTTACGAGGGATATTGAGTTACACTATGCATAATTCAACTGACTTATTGACAGTTTGAGGAACTAGTGGTTGAACATGACCTCACTGTTAGTATCACTTCCCTTAAATCTGGACCTCTCCTCTTCATTTGGAATATTGGCAACTAGAGACTTCACAGTGTTATGTGAAAATAGGCTTGTCACTGAGAATTATTATCACTGGCCCCATTTACTGCCTAGAAGGAAGGAAAGAGAGGCGCGTCTCTGAATCATTTAAGAGCGACTGTCCTGCAACACTATCTTGACCATATCTTGACTTTTATTCCGACAGCTGCAGACAGGAATGAAAGAGGAGACTTTCTCTTTATTTCACAACTAAGTATCAAGCTTACGTATGCGTCTTTCAAAGTTCATCCATTTCTCTGAACCTCAGATTGAGTCAAAATAATAAAGGGACCTTTTCACCACTGAGACACACATAGGCTACCATACCATCAAGCACGGATGTTGTGTACCTGAAATGAATGGTACAAATTATATATTGACTCAGTTTAAAATTGCAAATGCAAGTTTACAACGTAGATACACTGTTTATGTATTCACATTAACGCTGCATTTATTGTTTGTCTTTCCTTGAGGATCTAAAGACAACAAAAACGTTAAAATCAGCAATATATTTTTTGAGTATGGTGAGGAAAAAAATTATCTCTTTCCTTTTTCTGCTACATAAGCTAGATTAAGCCTTTTTCTTGTATAATGTACAAGCCAGCATCAGAGTATATTTTTCTGGCTTCACACATGCCGTTCCTGTAGTTACATGCATGTGGAGCACGTGGAGTCTGCTCTGAAACAAATGAATGCAAGCTTCAGCGGTATGAGGACATCAATTCTGCACGCCTGATGGCAGAAAAGAGCAGGTGCAGGCTACAAATCACAAGAAACCGACCGTAAGTCACAGTCTAAGTGTGCGTGTGTGTGTGTCTGTGTGTACTCAACATTAATGTATTGAGGCAGAGCACATACAGACTGACCCCAAAAGCCTTGCTTTCAACAAAGACTGGCATGATCTATTAGAAACTTACATATATTACTTACTTAGGAAACAAAGCCTTATAATGTCTAGCATTTAACTAGTAAGGGTTACATAAGGAACAAGACTAAAAGTCAGACAAGCAGCTCTGTATTTTGGCACATTGGCACTATAAGATAAATGCTTACATGCTCACAATGGGGGATCACCAAAGTCAGCAAGTTTCATTTCCTTAGGGAACCACGCATGTCTGTACGAAATTTCATGGCAATCCATCCGCTAGCTGTTCAGATATTACAGACTAGACCATTGTGGTGGAACAGCTGACAAACAGACCAACATCAACATCTCTAGAGCTTGTACACTAGAAAAAGGACCAACCACGTGCCAATAAGCCCACAGTACTAAGACCTCTGCTGTTATTTAGCAAAGATGATAAATATTGTGCTCAACTGTTTGGTGCTGGGTAAGATTTAGCAGTCTGTCACTGTAACAAGGTATATAAAACCATCTTGAGAGTGGACCAGAACATGGCTGGAAACTAAAGTAAACAAGTCCTGTTTGAGGTCAGTCTACAGCCCAGAATTCATTCCTAATATAGTTTAGAGCGAGTGCCAGATACTACACTGTAACTACCCAGGTATACACAAGCTGTAATAATGAGGCTGGCAGTGATATACAGAAACAAGCTGGCAGCAGTAACCACTCTCAGGAAATCTTGCCAGAGAAGCTGACTGCAGCTCTAGGCCAACATATTTTACCTTTATAAGGAGAACTGGCTCTCCTTTTCCCTCGGCCTCATCACATGAATCTGTTGGACTTGAGCAGTAAAACACAGTGAAGTATGGCAACATTGAATTTAGGCAGAAGGGGAGGCTGCTGGCCTTAGTTTACAGAGTGCTCCAGCATCCCTTTTGGACAAATCATCGTCTCTGTCGGCTTTGAAACCCCAATGTCACTCTGCCTTTCAGCTAGAAAAAAAAGGGGGCTAAGCAGCATTTGGAAATAAAGTTTTAAAGGAAATTCTTTGAGGTATCCCCCAGGCAAGAAGTACATTCTGAAGACATTATGAATGCCGCTCTTGAATTTTATGTCACCGATACTTTGCTGAAGCAATCACTTTGTAAAACTGAAAAGCAGCAGTAAAGAGGCCACATATAAAGACACACTATAAAAAGTCTTCACTTTCTGTGGCATATACAGTCGACAAAAGCATCAAAGTCCCTGGGGCAATGTGTCAGTGTCTTACTATACCCCATTAAATGTCCCTTGGACCATGAGTCAGTGCTATGTTAAGTACTTAAACACATATAACCAACACAGCAAAGCTAATAAGTACACATTTCCACTAAGCTTGTCTGAATGGAAGCAAACCTCAGAATTCCTCCTTGATTTGTCGGCCCTCCTCTTGCGTCTTATTTAAGAAAGGAGCCAGACTTACTGTTGCCTGTAATGCACTGAAACCTGCAGGGATTTAGAAACCATACTGCAGAGTTAAAACACTAGATTTCAATATTTGCCACCGCATCAGCCCCTCCCACATCTCATTTTTGCAAGTGATATGACAAGTAGGTGGTTTAATAAGATGTTAAAGAAATGTAATTTGTTCGCTGGAGTTTTCTATTCTTTTTTCCCTGTCAGTGCCATTTCTCATCACCACACCTTCAGCTTTTGTTGGTTGTGTTTTTTTACATAAATCTCTGTGTCTTTGCATTAGCAAAGCAGATAGTTGCTTCAGGCAGGCTGCTAGCCTTACATTCCTGCGCTAACCCTTGGCTTTATTTATTTGTGTCTGTCTCCGTCTCTTGCATGAGTAAAATCCTGCATTTGTGGTTCAACGATGAAAAAGTACCTCTTCGTCTCTCTGGTTTATGTCTGATAGCACTGAAGAATCCAACATCAACAACTTGCTTTAATGATATCGTCAAGTGGCTAAACAGTCTACACAGACCAAACATAGACTACAAGCTGTCAATGCAGATGATGAGTGATGTGAATGCTAGGGAACCACAGACGTTGGGATTTCTGTGGCATACAATTCCCAGGGTGCAGTGGTTGACTGTTCGACTGATGCAGAGCAGATCGGGGCATGCCAAGAGCACATCAAGAAGGGAGGACGGCTATGTAGCAGCGCTGAGCTGCCTGCTTTGAGGATATCATTAACTCAGCAAACATTAGTATTCTGAGGAATGAAAAACAGCCTCCTGCAAATACCAGTTGCTGTTACAGATGGACAACGTTTGAGTCAGGTTTAGGCAAGGCATAAAAAAGTTTTTCTGTGTAATTTTCATTTGTTTGTTTGTTTGCTGACGTTCTACGGCTTCACACATGCAAAACATAAATAATAAAAGATGCTGCTAGGCAAGCAACATCTGGCCTAGCCTGAATATGGAACACACCTGGAAAGAGGGATAAAGGGGTGCATTTACAAATGTGTAAGTACCAGCTCCTATTCTCACCTGGCAGGTCAGAGAAGAGTAGGATGCACTCATTGAAGCCATTAGCCAAGAGACGGTCCCTCAGCTGCTGCAATATGGCCACACCGATACAGAAGGGGAAAGAGGAGTTACCCAGCAGCAGTGTATCCCACAGGTGGAAGATCTTGTGCAGTGGAAACACATCTGTATGGCGAGTACAGAAATAAACACAACAAAGGGGACTTAGTACAAAATGAGTGAATACAGGAGTGCCTGAAAAGACAAATCCACAATTGCACAACAGGATCCTGTAAGCAAGACAATGGCATGCAATATGCACACAGTGAGAAATGGGGAATCAGTTTGTATATAATGAGTATGATTTTCATGTGCATAGCGTATTTAGTTAACGTGGCTCTATGGCTTTAAAATGGGAAGCTCGCTAAGCAAAATTGTGCATTGGCGAGGTTGCCTGGAGGGATATTTAATGTGGAGGAGGCAGCTGGGAAAATGTTTTTAGGTGGGTGTTGTTGTGGAAAAATGACAGGAAGAACATCAGGGGGC